>NW_022196910.1:37654392-37682958 GCF_008632895.1 Mastomys coucha
AAGAAGAAGAAGAAGAAGAAGAAGAAGAAGAAGAAGAAGAAGAAGAAGAAGAAGAAGAAGAAGGTCTTTTGCAAGCTGGGCAGGGGTGGTGCACACTTTAAGCCCAGTACTTGAGAAGCTGAAGAAGGAGAATCTCAGTGAGTTTGGCTAGTCTGGTCTACAAAGAGAGTTCCAGGACAAGCAAGGCTATACAGAGATACCCTGTCTCAAAAAAGAGTCTTTTACACTGTTTTTGCTCAAAGTAGAGAAGCAGGCTCCTCATAGCAAAAGTCTTCATTTTTAATATTAATTTTTTTCATAAAGGGTAATTTAAACTGTACTAGAAGCATATATTTCCCTTCAACAGCAGCAATTTGTTAGTCCAATGACAGCATAAGAAAGAAATAACTAAAACCCAAAAGAGAAGATCTATAATATAAAATAATGAGTTTCCTAATTTCAAAACAGATATTTTCATTTTGATTTCATTTTTCTTCTTGAATTGTCCAAATATTTGAGGCTGTGGTCTAGAAGAAATAAATTATTGTGATGGTAAAATACTGACCTGTAAATATTACTTGATGCCCTGAACATTTCAAAGCATCAAAGGTTACGTACATGAAAGAAGGCTGAATAGATGCTTTCCATACCTCCTGATAAATTAATAATAAAAAGATATCTTTTAAAAACACTTCTTTATTGTGTCTGAAAAACTGTTATACAAACTCAATTTCAAACTCTTTGGGGTAGTGTTGTACAGATGGCTAATTCGTGGAAAGCATTTGCTACCCTTTTAGAAGTCCCAGGTTCAGTTCCCAACACCCACACAGCAGCTCACAACTGTCCTAACTTCAGTTCTTAGAGATCTAACACCCTCTCCTGGCTGTGTGGTTACTGACCCTGAATTATGTCACTTAATCTCTCCCTGTTTTCCCTCCAGTCCCTCAAGCATCCTCTCCAACTCTTCCCATGTCCCTTATCAACTCTCAAGTTGATTGCTTTTTGTTCACTGATACAAATGCATATATATGTGTGCATGTATATATGTGTGTGTGTGTGTGTGTGTGTGTGTGTGTGTGTGTGTGTATGTTTATGGTTTCAGGGCTCACAATTTTGTATTGGGACAACCAAAAAGGGAGTTCTTTGTCTAGGTTCTTGATATAATGAAATTCTTCTCTCTCTGAACTAATATCCACTAATATTGCCATTTTTCTGATCTTTTTTTATACAGCAATTTCTAGAAGAGACTGTTTCACTACAGAATAACTCCCCATTCCACAGTGTTCCCTGAACTGCAGATATCCGATCCATTGTGGTTGCTCTGCCCACTGTCTGTTAATCTGTGTTCAGTTGTGGTTTTCGGTGACAGTCTCCATTGCCTGTAAATAGAGGTGTCTTTGATGAGTGTGGTAGCCGTTCTTACCAGGAAAGGTAGCTCATATACAAACAGCTTTCCAGAGCTATGGGGCTAGAGGTAGCCTTTTTAATTTTGTAGGTAGGTGGCAGTGAGTCGGGGTAAGGGGCTGAAGGAAAAAGTGACTTACCCAGGAAAGGTAAGTGTCACACACAAACAAACAAACAAACAAACAAAAAATCAAATCTATATCTTTAACAATCTGTGCCTCCTTTATAAAATATTGCTTTTTAATAAACATATTAAAATAATGCTTTAATAATAATGACAGACTTTTTTGAAAATAAACTTCTGTAATCAATTCTGGAAATGTTCATATACACACACACATATAGGAATCTATGACTAAACATTCCTGGGAAAGGTAGAGAAGCCACAAGAATGTTTAACAGTGGAAGAAGAGAATACACACACTCTATATCACTAACCATTCCCAGCAGAGGCTAGTGGTACCAGAAACTATGGGAGATAAAAAGGGATTATCTTCCACTTTAATCTTACACACAGAAGCAGCAGCCATAGGGGACAGAAAGATGCCAAAGGCCTATTATAAGCCTAGGTCCTCTTAGGCTTAAAACTTGAAAGCAACAAAGAAAACACAGAAATACAAGGTTGTTGATCATAGGTGACATGGTATGACACAGCGAAGGAGGAGAATACAGGGACACCTGCCTCTCTGAGTGACTGTAATCATGAGAATTCCTGACTGGATCAACGGATAAGGCAAGACCCACATTCTAAAGACCCCCACTGCTGACTCACAGAAGCCACGGCCTAGAAAAATGGCAAATATAAGCACACAGCAGCATGATTATGTGCTTTCATTCTAGCAACATGGCGGTGCTGGGGGGTGAGGGGGTGGGGCCTAGGGGAGAGTAGGTCAGCCTGCTGGGCCTCAGTTGCTGGCTCCTACGCTGTCTTTTCCGGTGTAGTAATCTTATTCTTTGCCAATCATGTTTTCGTGTTTGCCAATATGCTCTGTAGGGGCTTGGGAGGGGAGGGACTATACTACCTTATTCTTGCCAACAAGTCTCAAAAAAACCCTCTCAGACTCTGCTAAGAGAGATTTGTCTTCCTGATCTAGAAAAGCCCTTGTCTCCCGTCCATTCTGAGTCCAGCACAATGGCACCAGGCCACAGTGTTTCTATGGCAGCTATCCTGTACCCTGGGTCTCACATACCGATAATCTGAAGGTGGCAAAATAGAGCATGGAGAAGTTGTGGTTCCTTGAAATGCTCCAAACCCAGATCCACCTATGCCCAGACTGACCGCTTCGGGAATTAAGGACGTTTTAAAAGCAGGAAAAAAAAAGAAAAAGAAAAAAGAAAAGAAAGAAAGAAAAAAGGCTTTTTCCTTTCCTTTAACATAATACTTTATTAATTCTTGGAAAAACATTATGTAATACATTTTGATCATATTCATCTTCCCACAGTTTCTCCCAGGTCTGTCTTCTCCATCTTTACTTCCCTTACTCATCCAATATTGAATTTTGAATTTTCTTTTTTTTTGGGGGGGGGGGTCTTGTGGGATTTTTGTTGTTATTGTTTTGTTTTTTAAATTGGATATTTTCTTTATTTACATTTGAAATGTTTTCCCCTTTCCAGGTCTCCCCTTTGGGAACTCCCTATCCCATCCACGCTCCCCCTGCCTCTATGAGGGTGTTTCCGCACACACACACACACACACTTCCTTCTTTCTGCCCTGGCATTTGCCTTCATTGGAGCATCGAACACCCTCAGGCCCAAGGGCCTCTCCTCCTACTGATGTTCAAGGCCGTCCTCTGCCACACATGCTGCCAGAGCCAAGAGTCCCTCCTTGTGTGCTCTTTGATTAGTGGTCCAGTCCCCGAGCTCCGTGGGGTCTGGACAGTTGACACTGTTGCTCCCTCCATGGGGCTGCAAACCCCCTCAGCTCCTTCAATCCCTTCTCCTATTCCTCCATCAGAGACCCTGCGCTCAGTCCAATGGTTGGCTGCAAGCATCTGGCTCTGTATTTGTCAGACTCTGACAAAGCCTTTCAGGAGACAGCCATAACAGGCTCCTGTCAGCAAGCACTTCCGGGTGTCCACAGTAGCATCCAGGTTTGGTGACTGTATATGGGATGGATCCCCAGAAAGAGCAGCATCTTGGAAATCCATTGAGTCCAACTATCCTTGGGAAAGGAGTCTAGCATTACACATATATGTAATCAATTCTCTAAGAACGTCACATGCATATATTTTTATCGGACTCCTCCTCCAACACACCAGACTCCTCCCCCTAACTCCTCCCAGATCCAGCCCCACCCACTCTCCATTTCTCCCTCACAGCTTCATGTCCTTCTTTGTTTATTATGATATGCTGAATCCAACTTTTGGTGACCACGGAGTACTCATGGATGAAGAGCTATCTACTGGAACATGGTCTATCTACCAAGGTCTATGACCTTAAAGAAAATTGACTCTTCCTCTCTTAGCAACCGTCAGCTGTCAGTAGTTCCTCCGCAAGGGGCGGGACTTGTGAGCCACTTCTCCCTGCTTGCTGGAATGTTGACTCGGCTTGATCTTGTGCAGACAACCACAGCTGCTGAGTTCACAAATTCAGCGATCTTATCATGTTCAGAAAACTGTTTCACTCAAGTCCTTCCAGCCTCTGGCCCTTACAATTCCCCCCCCCTCCCTTTTTCTACAATGCTCCTTAAGCCTTGAACACTCGAGGTATGATACAGATATCACATTTATGGCTGGGCACTCTGGAGACATTTTTTTCTCCGCACTTGAGCCAGTTGTGAGATTCTGCATTAACTGTTGTATACTTTGCCAACAAGCCTATTTGAGGAAAAGAGTGATATCTTATCTCTCAATCTACATAAATCAATTCCAAACATATCAGACTTTAGCCCTAAACCTGAAACTCTTCTAGAGGAAAGAAATATTTGAGGCTATAGGACCAGATTAAAGGAAACAAATAGAACCAACAAGCAACAAATGGGATCTCATGGAATTAAAGATCTCCTGTAATGAAGGCAGAGGCCTAGAACCAGACCATTGCAATGAACATTTGCAAGATGTGAGAACAGAGGCACATACTGTGAGACACACTGTGACACACTACAGTTTTTCTATGAGATGTTTTCTATGCTTTGTTTGTTTATTTGTTCGATTGTGTTTTTTTTATTTTGGGGGGAGGTTTCAAAGGGCAGATATGAGGGGATGGGAAGATGAGCCACACTGAGGTGAATGACAGAGAATCAATAAAAGGTTAAAAAAATCTGAACTAAAAGTACATTATCACTCTACTGAAGAGGTGGTCTATGGCGTGTGTGTGTGTGTGTGTGTGTGTATGTGTGTGTGTGTGTGTGTGTGTGTGTGTGCGCGCGCGCGTGCACATGCACCCACTCAAAGGGGGATATTTGCCAGCTATATGTCTGACAGAGGATTATTGTCAAGAATATTTAAAAACTCAAAAACTTAAACACCCACAACAAAACAATAGCAACAACAACAACAAACAGACAGCCCAATTTTAATAATGGACAATGGAACTAAACAGAGACTAATAATAATTATAATAATTTTAAAATAAAATATATAATTAAATAAGTTTAAAAGTATTTGGCATCTTTAGCCATCATGGAAATGCAAATTAAGATGACTCTGTGATATCGTCTTCTGCCAGACTGCTAAGATTAAGAAAATAAATGACAGCACAGGTTGATAAGGATTTGGGGAAAGGTGACTCCCCTCCAGTGGGGATGCAAATGATGCAGCCACTATGGAAGTCAGTCCCAAAGTTCCTCAGGAAGCTAGACTAGACATGCCACATGGTCCACTCACACCTCTGCTGAGCATCTACCCCAAAGTGCCACATCGTATTACAAATTAAAGATTTATATTTAAAAACCCTATTAGTTGAGAATTGCATGACTTTCTGGCAGATGAGTCCTAACTGACACAGAGATTTCAACTAAAGGCTTCATATTGATGTTTTGCCATAAACAACAAATGGTATGATAAAATGCATTTGTAGTCTTTTGGGTTTTTTAAAGGTAAGAAAATATCTTTTTCCATGATTCATGGAGATTATATCCTGGTTTGCTCTGGCTATCGTAGAGAAGAGTGGGGTGGGGCAGAGAATGAAGAGTGAATATTTTGCAGGTAAACAGAGGACAGAGAATCCATGTGCAGGATATATGCATATGCTATTTCTCCCTCTGGTAATGAACTTCCCCATAGTCCTGTATGAGAAGACACATTCTTCTTTAAGAGAAGAAAAACCAAAGAAGAAAAAACAACTAGCAAAAACAGTCAACAAACTCTTCAATCGATTCTGTATCTTGCCTGAGACATTTTGTTTCGTTTAGCCTCTGTGTCAATAAACTTACTAAAAGCAAACATTTTGTTCTAAGAGACATCAGGAAATTCAGTAATGCCTAGAAACCTCTCAAATGGTAGTTTATATATGTAGAGCTTTACACATACTTTATGGTTTCATTTAAATGTGGGAGGGTTGTATGTGATGGGAAAGGGAGAGATAGAGGAGAGAGATTATATTTAAAGATGGATGGAAACTACATTTTATACTTACCTCCCATTTTAAAATCCCCATGCTCAATGAACATCTGCAAGCCAATAAATTTTGTTTACTGGACAAACTAAAATCTTAGTAAATCTTCACTTTGTACTGTAGACACATTACTCAGATATTGTACAATTCTACTTCTATATTCAGCATAATTTTTTTGTTTTGTAAATACCTGAAAAAGCAAAGAAATAATGATAATAAGAATGCATATACAAACAAGCAAGACTCCAAGATTCATTTTGTCAGTCTTAGCTTGGATTGTGAGTTTGACTTGGAATCTGAGTTTTCCTAACACTTCCTGTCTCTTCAAAGTCTATACCAATGTCAGCTTTGCTTTTTTAGCCTTTGTCTTTATTGTGAGTACCAAAAATAGACAGAAGCGTCTGTTTTTAGAGTTGGGGAAAAACATGTTCACACTTGTCTAACTCATGCAGTTGGAAAAGCTTGAAATCAACAGTCTCCAGGAAAGCATCCTCAAAAGAGAAAGAGCTTTAAAACCTCAGTGGCTACAAGAAGAGAAAGACTGAAAGGGAATTGTAAGGGGATAGAGAGCCCATGACACAGGGCATGGGAGATGACCCACATCCAGAGTGAGGAGACCTTTATTCTGGAAACACATTGGTTTAGAAATTTTCACATGTTTGAGTTGGGAGTGGGTGTGGTTATCAGTAAAATTTCCTGAGTTTGCAGATGTTTGAAGCTCCCATGTTAGCTAAACAACACTTAGCAAGAGAATACAATTTTCAGAATGGCTTTTGTGGTGACTACTGTATTGAGAAAGCTAATTTTCGGGGGAAAATAGCCAAAATTGACTGTAGCTATGTTCTCAGAAAAGGAAAGAGAGAACCTGTGAACCAAATAAATGTCAGAGAAGGGTCAATGTGGTGGAGTTGGAGATATGGGAAGAATAAAACAGCAGGAGCTACTGCAGGAAAGGGCACAATTTGGGGAGAGTGAGTAAGATACTCCTAAAGAGGTTTGCTTAGAAATATGAATCTTAATGAACTGTGTACTCAGAGTGACTTAGACAATCCGGCATGCAAACAGATGAACACACAGTTCCCTGTCAGGGAACAAGGCATATGCCCAATGTCTGTGTGGGCAGATAAAGTGATCCCAAGTTGCTGTAAGTTAACATTCCCAAGAAAGCACGATTAGTCACTTGGGTCTCCAAGGACAAAACCTTGTGTGTATCACTCTATGCTAGTAATTATCTATTCACATCCTCAACACTACCTTCTCAAGACGTGGGAAACTTGTTGGCCATTCTTCACTCCGTTGCAAAATCAACAGGATGTCTGTGTTCACAGTGGTGTTCACTCCCTATTCGTATCCTGGAGCTAAGGTTTGCTGCTATTGCCTTTGACAGGAGCCAGTAAGATTTATCCTCTCCTCCCTCTCCCTTCTTCCTTCCCTGTGTGACAAAGAATGCTCTCATGAACTCTGTGAGTTTCGTGAATCTGGCATGTCAACATGATGTCAATGAAACATGTTAATATAACTCTCTGAGTTCTTGCCAGATCTAGTGTAATTGAGTATGCTCATATATATGAGTGAAACCAGGTGGTCTTCAATTGTTTGAATTAATGTGAACAATACTTGGTCCTTGGAGTTATTGGATTCTTGGAGTCATCCATAGATCTGGGCTGAAGCTAGGAAAGACTCAGTGTTATATGAATATTGTGAATTTTCATCGGCGTGTTTCATTTTGCTACCACAATGTAATACACTAGAACTTTAAAAACAACTCCTATTCACATTCTTTTTTTGTCATTATGATATTTAATTCTTGACATATGCATATAATATATATTGCTAAATATAACCTGAGTCTGTATAATGTTACTCATATGTATGTTTTCAGGGCTGATCATCCAGTATTGGATAATCAGTTGGTGTGCCCTTCCTTGAAGAAAACTATTCATCCCACTTAGGTTTTCTCATGCTACCTTTACTGAACACACAGGCAAAGATTAGACTGGCTTCTAAACTAAATGTACACTGAAATTATAAACATGGACTACCTTCTATTGCTATTTTACTCCATTAATACAATACAAATTAATGAACTGTCTCAAATCATTGCAAATGTAAATATATATTAAATCACTATATTTACATTACAGGTATATATATATATATATATATATATATATATATATATATATATTTGAGAGACTCTCCCCCATTTATTTCTCTACTAATTTTTAAGTCTTCTGTCTCTCTCTCACATTCCCTCTCTTTTTTCACTGTGTATATACATCTAGTGCATGTGTGTGTGTGTGTGTATAATAAAACACTGTAAAGAAGAGAAATTAACTTTTAAAAAAAATTAAAGAAAATGGAGATCTTAAAAACCTAAGATGATAATGAGAGGAACCTTGGCAGTAGTCTCACATCAGGACCACTTGGGTCATCACACCAGTCATGATAAGTGAATACCAAAAATCATGCAGTGTTTGCTTCATCTGGGTGAGTCAGTATAGACTTCCTACTTGGCCAAAATAGTGCATGTCTTTTCAAGACCTCCTACTTACCAAGCTTCACAATAAGAAATGTAAACCTGGATGTCCCTGCCCTACAAATCTGCACATAGAGGAGAGGATTTTACCAAACAAACTTGTGATGGTATTGAAAGCTATAGCTTATAAATTGAAGACTAAGTGGTCAAAAACTGAACAGATGACCTTATAGAAGCTCTTGAGTGACATGATCCTCTTATATGTGGAGGTCTCTTCACAAATATTTGTAGAATATTGAATGAATAAAGCCTCCCTCCACCTCCCAGGCCCTAGTTAAAGGTCATCTTGAATCAGATTACTTAAACAGTTTTTAATTTTCAAGGTCAGTCCTGCTGTGGTTTCTTTCTGGAGCAAAGCCAAGTGAATCTCTAAAGGCAAAGAACTGTGAGGTCAGATGTTGATTAAAAAGGAGATTGGAGAGACTGGGACCAAAGCCATAAGGCAGCCAGTCCCTTTGTCTCCCTTTCCCGAATCCACTTGCCTCTCTAGCTCTGTCACCTTCTATCTCTCTTTAGCTGCTTGTTATACCCTGCCTGTATTAGCTGCTTACTCGCTCACTCGGCATAAAAAGAATCTATTATTTATTTCAGATGGCTGTCATATCACAGGAATTCTAAATGACCCATAGCACAGTTAGCATTGAAGAGAATTAGTCACATTACTTCTAAACATCTGGTTTTTGATTCACTCCTTTGGCCAATGCAAAGTCTGTTTTGTCTTTTACTGTCTATTGTAATGCAAAGTGCTGGCCCCCAAAACCTGGATTCTGCAGTAATCCCTGTGAGCCTACCCCCTAGTTAATTGTGATTGGTAAATAAAGATGCCAACAGCCAATAGCTGTGCAGAAGAGACATAGGTGGGGTTTAGGTTTTGCCCCCCATGGAGTAGGGGCCAAGAGTAAAATGAGGGGCTGGAGAGAGATGGCTCAGCAGTTAAGAGCACTGACTGCTTTCTGAAGGCCCTGAGTTCAAATCCCAGCAACCACATAGTGGCTCACAACTATCCCTAATGAGATCTGATGCCCTTTTCTGGGGTATCTAAAGACAGCTATAGTGTACTTACATATAATAAATAAATAAATCTTTTTAAAAAAAGAGTAAAATGAGTGCAGGAGGAGAGAGAAGGTACCATGGATTAGGTGAACTATAAGAACGTGGCCCTGAGGGCTGGCCTATTGGAGTTAAGAGTAGCCCAGATGAAACATAGTAAATAGTAAGTAATAACTCAGGGTTATTGATACTAACATCTTAGAGGGTAGGTAGCTGCCCAGTTCTTGTGTTGTTTAAGGCTCATTATAAATATAAAGGTTGTGTGTATGCTCATATAGGAACAAAAATGACTGAGCAGTGGTGGCACACACCTTTAATCCCAGCATTTGGGAGGCAGAGGCAGGCGGATTTCTGAGTTTGAGGCCAGCCTGTTCTACAGAGTGAGTTCCAGGACAGCCAGGGCTATACAGAGAAACCCTGTCTTGAAAAACAAAAAACAAAAAACAAAAAAAAGAAGCAAAAAAAAGGAACAAAAATGATCTAAGGTAGAATAGAAGCCACAGGCCAGGCTTTTAAATAATTTCTAAAATACAGTGGGGTTTTTAGAGTTCTTCAAATTTAATTGAATTTACTTTTATTTTTATTAATCCAAACACAGAGCAGCAGTGGGGGAAGAAAGCTGCTCAGTGCTGAGCTCTGATAGGCCTACACATAATAAAAAATGTTTATCCCTCATTCTTCTTTGGAACCCTTCTATTACCTCATGGGCTTTCACTCAGGTATTCCTGAGAATGGGATATTTGAAGTGATGGTTTTCCATGAAGAAAAGCTTCTTCATATGCCTTGCCTTAGCCATAAAACAAAAGGCAGCACTTTGTTTTCTTACAGACACTCACTATGACCATAAGTAAGCACTATTTTTACAGTTCCTTTTTCTACTACTGTGTCTATGATTAGTGAAACCAATGGTTGGTAAGAAGTTTATCAGCTTGCCAGTTTTTTGATTCCTGAGTTTTTTCATCCATCGCTATGACCAAATGCATGACACAAACAAACCACAGGAAAGAAGACTTCTTTTGATAATAGCTTCGTAGAGTTTGGTCTCTGGTTCCTTGATTGTTCATGCTTGAGAAGAATATCAAAGCATCAGGATTACATGGGAAAAGGTCTCCTCATTCTGAATGTTATTGACTTGGATACAGACAGGGCCTTCAAGTACATGCCCCTCCTACATTCCACAACCTCCTAAGATAATGCCACTACCCAATGACCAAACTTCCTACAAACAAACCTTCATTATCAACTGTTGGAATAAACAATAATTATAATCACTGTTAATGATAGAAGAAAAACAGTAAAAATGTCATTTTAATTATTATATTTTGGTAACTTTGAATGTAAGCTCTAATCTAATTTGGGTAATTGTTTCAGCCTAAAATACAATAAAGTTGATCTATGTGTTGCTATAGTCAAAAACAAAAATAAGAAGCTAACAGTCTGAACTCAAACTTTTTAGAATTCCAGCAACTAGAATGCTACTTTATGAACATTTACACCTCCAATCTCCTCAGAACCAAATATCTCTCTTACTCAGCACTTACTTTATTATTTCAGTTCAACAAAACTTACTGAATAGAAATCTGGAACAGCATCTACAGTGGGAAAAGACATAGAATCAAGGAAAAGAAGCTCATGTTCAGATTGAATGGGACAAGCCAGTATGAAGCAAAGTGTCCAAGGAGGTGGCTCCAACTCTGTCTCCAAGAACACACATGTGGGAAAGTAGAAAAGATATGCTCTCACATCTGCCAGTCTGCTACAGCTTACATAAGCCCACCATTGACCGTTTGGCTAGAAACCATGGGTATATAAAAGAAATGCTGTCATTGCCCCAGGGAGAGCTCTCATTCCATATCTCTGCAAACATGAGCAAAAATGCTTACAACCTCTTAGCTTTACAGGCTTCTGTGGGTTGCATTTGTGATATTTATATAGGTTTAATCCTCAAAAGGACACCGTGAAATGAAATTTGACTTCTTAAGCCAACACTGTAGGATACATTAAAAAAAAATGTTATGAGGATTTCTACACATTTCCTTGTATAAAAATTATCATAAAACAGAGAATACCACTTTATGTCTCAATAAACTATGAAAAATAAAGCAACTCTGCATAAAGAGGAGTGTCCTTTGAGGTACAGAAACAAAACAAGCAGAATTTAGTGGTACTAAGAATGCTGGACACAATGCATGAGTGACCTCTCATTCCTATAGCTGTAAGAAAAAAAAAAAAAAAGATTATGCTGAAAGGACTTTCAATGTCATCGATGGAGGGCTATATCATTCCAGTAAACCAAAGCTGGTTGAAAGGGTTGGTGTTGAATTGATAAGACTTCAAGAGATAATTTAAGATAAGTATGTAAAAATCTATTGAATACTTTGGAAGAAAGGAAATACTCAAAATAGTTATGAGTAAAGTTGATATGTATAAGAAATATTAAGAGGGCATTTGTCTTAGAAAGCAGATCTTAGACCTCAACCTGTGGGCCATGACTCCTCTAAAGATGAACCAACCCTTTCATGGAGAACATATATCAGATATCTTGCATGACAGATATTTACATTATGAATCATAACAGTAGCAAAATTACAGTTATGAAATACCAACAAAATAGTTTTATGGCGGGCGACACCACAAAATGAGGAATCTAACTAAAGGGTCTCAGCATTAGGAAGGTGCTAGGGAGACAGAGATATGAGGATCAGTGAGCCCAAATTACAAAGAGAGGCCTTGTCTTCACAAAAAAGAAAAAGCAAAAAAAAATAGGTGGACTCTTCCTGGGATGTGACATCCAAAGTTAACCTCCACATGTTCACAGATGTGCAAGCTCTCCCAGCATGCTCAGATGAAAACACAAACTTGCATGTGTACACATGATTAAATAGCAACTAAATACTGTATTTTAATATATCCAATGGCAACTTTAAGATATAGATATATATATGCATATATGTGAAAACTACATGATAAAAACAGAAAATTAGTATATAGGTTGTTTAAAACATATGCTCAGAAAAGATTGCTAGAGGAAAAATCACCAGTCAGTAATACACATATTAATAATCTTTACAAGCCAGGTATAGTCATATATGCCTTTAATCCCAGCACTTGGGAGGCAGAGGAAGATGGATCTATGAGAGTCTGAAGTCAGTCTGGTCTATATAGTGAGACCCTGTTTTGAAAAAAGTATATATATATATATATATATATATATATATATATATGCACATATGTATGTATGTATATATACATACATACATATGTGTATATATACTGATGTAAATGATTAAAATATATATCCCATGGAAATATTATTTTGATTTGGTATTATATTTTATTTATTTATAGTCATTTTCATTAAAATAATTAAGAAAAAATTTCAAGAATAATAAGCTAGCCATCAAGTCCACCAGATCACTGTTTTGGGAGCTTAGCATTAGAGAAGATAAAGATTTATAACATTAAAAAGACTAATATCGCAGTTTGAAAGGCTTTTCCTGAGATCAAGGAGTCTTCAAAGGAAACAGAATGGTAAAGAAAGGAAACACTTGGTTGACATCAGCTGGAGATGACAGGCTACAATTCTGTCTTCAGACTGCTTCATTGTTTGGCAATTGTAGTCCCTCCACAGAGAATCGCCCCCACTTACTTGTATTTGCAAGCAAGAATGCTAAAGAATGGAGCACTTTTTAACTATTTCATGATTTAGTTATTTATCAGAAGAAAAATCACTTGTTGATTATAAAAAAAAAAAATTAGATGTCACATAGATTATACCTCAAAGCAAAACCATGGACAGAAAATCTGTTTCTCTGCCCTGGACCAAAAATATCTGTAAAGTAAATTGTGCGTTTAATTTTTTTTAATGTGGATAACAGATTACTAAGAGTTAACAGCTAATTCTAATATGATATACACTTGTAGTCTTGAGGGTAAGAAAGTACTAGAATGTAATGGACAGCCTTGAAACACTCTAATCAATGCTACAAAGGCTGGGTTACCAAGGTAACAGTACAATACATGCTCTAGAAAACTGGATTAAACCAGTAGAAAAGAGATAATTCAAAATGAAATATTGACAAGGAATGATACCTATCATCACTATCAAAGCTATATACACGGAATCATCTTTCTTAAGTAAAATTCATCAAAAATAAAATTGGTGGAATCTAGCAAAAAAAATGTATACATCTTGGAATCCCACACTGCCCCAGCAGATAAGATATTCATTAATAAGTGTTCATTATTCCTGTTTTAAAGAGAGCTCAAACCTTCATAGTTACATCACATTCTCAAATTTCCAGAGCTAACAACTGATAAAAATCATGTGACCCAGCCCTCAGCCCAATGCTGGTTCCCTCCCATCAAGGTGTCCCCACATAGATATGGCTCTAGATAAGACCATGAAGACCTCCGTGTGAAATGAAGCACCCCTAGTTTTCATGGCTATAACTCAGTCCCTATTCTCTTTCCAAAGCGTCTTTGTAGAACTTTTCAGCTCCGGGTTCTGTAAACAGACTTGAAGTCATTTGCCTATCAGGGGTGGGTTAGCTCTAGATTTTTAGATATATGAGAGACAATTAACAGGAAAATACCAGAGAGCTAGTCAGATCCAGGAAATGTGATAGTTAGTGGGGTCAATGAAGAATATGTTAGTTAGTGGGGCCAATGAAAGCACAACTTCAAGGAAACACATTGGTTTCTAAGGATGAAGGTAAGAAAACCTGAATAATTAGAGAAGAATCCAAGAGAGATGGTTTAAATAAAGCCATAAAAGAAAGTAGGTACAGTTAACTCTGTAAGTATCCCAAAAGTCAAGTGTTGTTGTATAGTTTTACTAAGTCCAAACTTACAAACCATTCCTGAGAGCCATAAGAAGCTAAACTACAAGACCATGTCCTAATGAATCCAGAGGTAGACAAGTCTATAGAAACTTTCTTCTTTTGTGCTGGTGCTCCTCTGGAAGCTGCTACTGCACTTAGTCAGGCCACAACTCCCATAGCTAGGAACTGAGATCAGCTAGCTCACATCAGCTCTCTGTATGCCAGACAGTACAAGAATTCAAACCCTGCCCTGAGACCCCTCCCCTTAATTCACTTACAAAGCCCCATATACCTCTCATCTGAGTCTTGTGAAGCCATCCCTTCATCTCCTATGTGCACATCACTTTTCTCCTTCCTCCCCCACATTTCTATGGTGATGTATGATTATATTAACAGGAATGCTAACTCTCAATGATTTATTTATTCTATGTCAGGTTTCTCAGGTGTCTTTTATTTGAATGCTTCATATCTGTTCACAAAGCAGCGATGGAATTGCCCGAGACAAATTATCAAGGAAGGGAACTAGTATTCTGATGCAGTCTGTTGCCCTAACCTGACCTCTTCACCATCGTACCATCAGAAAATGCACATCCTACCAACTCAGTGCCAGGAATAGAGATGACACAGTAGCTATGAATATTGCGCTGCATATTTCCTTCAGTGCTAGAAACTATTACTCTATTCTGTGTAGGCTAAGCAGTGTTGTAAAACAATAAATAGCTTCATTTATAAGCACCTACTGAAGAAGATACTGTCACACTTCAAAAATGGTATTAGCATGGCTAAAATTCCTCAAGATATATGCATTGACTTGTGATACATGATGCTGTTGAGTCAGTCCCAAAAGGGCTAGGAAATTATCTAGGCAGATTTGAGACAAAATAGAATAGCATTTACACCTAATTAAAATCTCTGATATATGATGCTGCTTCGACTCAAGTTTGGCACTGTTTTATAATTTAAAAAATATATATGTATAGCTTTGAAAAATGCAAACAAGGCTACAAAGCATACTATAACCTCAAAAATTAACTTACTATTGAAAATATAAGACACAACTGAAGGGCAAACAGGGGACTAGTGGCCATTGTATGGAACACAGAGTCTAAGCTAGAGACTGTTGGCTAGGGAACACTGGAAAAAGAATCTTCCCTTTACTAAAAGAAGTTGGTATTAAATAGCAAGAAGATATTTATCAAGTTAGAAAGGCCAGTGTAAGGTCAGCTATAACTTAAAGGAAGAAATTAGTAAAGTTGTGACAAGTAAAGATTCCAGCAAATCAAAGTTACAGCATGGAAAACACCCCCATTTTTCTCTCATGAGAATGGTAGGCAAAGAATTGAGGCTCCTTTTCACATTAGCTCACCAAAGCATCACACCAAATTTGAAGCTTGATTGTAACAAGCATGGTTAACATTGGCATCTTTACAGGCTACATTCTTCCTTCTAGAAAACTATACTTAACTCAGTTTCTAAATTTTACCTATATTTTATTTAACCAATTCACTATAAATGTAAATGTTTGAGGACAAACTTTTATTATACATAAATAATTATGAATGATAAATGTGTTAGATGATGGGTAAATTATCAACATATATAAAACAAGAAGCTTAGCAGGAATGTGTGACTCCTTCATTAAATACAAGATCTCAACCAAAGATAGCTTTATTGGCTCTGTAGCTCTTTCATTGCTCAGAAAGTATCTCACAAGTAGGATAATCAGTTCACTTTGTACTTACTTAATTGTAAGAACTAGAAGTATCCAGGAAATAGTTACATAATGAGTCCAAGCTTAAGGAAAAGTTCTGAGCTGGAGACCTACATTTGTTTTCAACAACAATGAAAAGTATTTGACACAAGAAGGAAAGCAGAGAGAAAGAGCAATGAAAAAAAAATATCTGTTTTTCCTGAGTTTACAGTAACAAGATTTAAAACAATTCAAAGACAGAATTCCCATAAACACCAGCATGGACAGGAAAAACAATGTAGAAAAGCAGGCAAAAGGTCCCTTGTGGAAGCAGGAAAGGATAGTGTTCAGAAAACAAAAAGACCAAGTGTCCAGGGAAGCAAAGAGGCCCAGTAAGGAAATGCTAAAAGGGTTGAAAAGTTGGGGTAGTTAGAAAGCCAGGAAAGTCTTATCAGCCACGGTCTCCAGATCCTAGTAGAGGAAGTTGTCTTAAGAAGAAGAATGGGAAATGCAGAAATCAGAAACATCCACTGATGTCATAGAAGTGACATCATCCACTGATGTCACAGAAGATTTGATGGAAAGGCAAAGGCAAGAGTTCAGACTCCAGAACCCATGGAAAAAGTTTGATTTGGCTCTGCCCATGCCTGAAATGTCACCATGGGAGAAGGAAGAGAAGGGAAGACATGGGGATCACTCAAGTTTGCTGGTCACCAACCTAGCTCCAGGTGTGTTGAGAGACCCTCTCGCAAAGAATAGAAATAATGAAAAGCGTAATATAGCAACATACTGGGTCTGCTTCGCCAGCCTCCACACATGCAGCTTCCCACATACATACACATATATCACATTCATGTACATCCATACATGTAAATTCACACACAAAACATGATCATGTGCTACAGCTAGAAAGGAAACTACAGGAGGAAACAATAGTTTTATTCATAGGTTGAGCTTTGATACCCAGATAAGTGGCATAAGCTCTTTGAGTATTTAACATTTTGAAAATAAATTTCTAGTACCTTTCATTCATTTGAAGATCCTAAGAATACAGCCCAGAAGGAGGCACCTAGTCTCAGAGATCATCTAAAGTCAAACTGGGGCCTCTTCCTGGTAGCCACGCTTGGCTCTTGCATTTTGTGTCTTGGTTTCTTATTGTTTGTCTATAACTTGAAATTTATTCTCTCCCCAGCAGTGTGACCTATCGTATTATGTCAGATGTGTCCTTCTCTGCATGGGAAAAGAAAATTGGTTGTAAAGATGTCCCCTGATACCACCTCTAATCACACAGGGCTAAATTCTCAGATATTCCAGATGAGACTACTGAGCACATATTGCACATAATGGATTTGGGGGATTTAGTTATAGCAATAGCAGCTATTTCTGTGAACTTCTCCTTTTTGAGGTGGAAAATTAATCCCTTTAAACAAAGTCAATATGTGTTCAGTTGAACAGTCTAGTGCCTGGTGGAGAATTGACACTCATCATATTAATTAAGTATGAATCTCAGTGTCTTTTCTTAGGAGGAATCCCTGGCTATGCTTTTAACTCACCAATGGTTGGAAAGAACACTCATAGGGAGATAACCACATTTTAGAATTTAAAAAGCCAACAAAATGTGTGAGCAGATTTTATCTGATACAGTTGAGATATTTCAGATCTAGAATATTGTAGAGAATACTCAGGTCTGTTCTTGAAGCCACTTCAATCCACCAGCCTACACCTAGGCAATTTCATTTCTGAACCTATATGGCTTGCCTTGTCTATCTGGCTTCCTGCCTATTTTACATTTTCACCTTAGTGGGTCTCTCAGTTCTAGATGCCCCTGCCTTGTTTACAAACTGCATTTCCCATTTCCCCCTCCCATTGATGCCACCTTTGTAGTTTGGTATTTGGTCACTGGCCTTAGTAGACCCAGCCTAGGAGCCCCATTGAGCAGGAACAACTTTGGAACCCATGGATTGCCATCATGGCACCAGTCACACAGATTGCTAGACATTAGAAAACAAGTTTTAGAAGTTCTACAAAGAGATAACCACATTCATGCCATTGCCAAAATAAAGAACAGTTCCTTAAAATAAAACCATACTAACACATTTAAATGTTATATTTTTTTCTCTCTTTCACTTTTCTTACTTTGAAATACTTCCGTACCCTGAATCCTCAGCTCATTTGTCTTCTTTCTCTATCAGCACTCACTCTTACAGGATCTCAATAAATCTCATAGTCATGAATAGAGCCATTCATTGTTGACTTTCAAATTTCTATCAACAGCCCATTCCCCTCTTGTGAACTCCTGTCTCATAGACTCCCATCATCTTTACTTAGAATCTATAAAATTTTTAAACATTAAATTTCCATACCGGCACTGAACCCTTGATTTCCTCTCTGAAATATGCTTCTTCTTGCCTGCTGACCTCACTATCCACTGTGTTTAAAGGGGAAGGAGGCACAGGGGATTGGGGAGAGCAAGGAAATAAGGTCTTAGAGGAAACTGGGTAATTAGGAAGATATGTGATACTGAGATGAGTGTAAGGAGAAACAACTACTTTTTAATCGAATTTTGGTGGACAGGGACTTTTCAGGCTGCCTTTGGGGAGTATTTCCCTTCCATTTGTTGATCCAGACTTCAAATGAACTTTTAAGAATGAGGGATGGGGGGCAGAGGAGGGAAAAAGGGGGCTGGCTCAGATATGGGAGGAAACTGGGGAGAAGTACAGAGGGTCAGGGTTTTGAAAGGAGGTGTGTACCGGTGGGGGAGAAGGACCTTAGGGTAGCCACGAGAAAGCCCCAGGTTCCAGAGCCCAAGAGGTTCCCAGGACCCAACAGGGAGGACACTAGCCAAAATACCCAACAAAGGGGAGATAGAACCTGTAAAGACCATATCCAGAGGATAGGCACAGCCTCCAGTTGAGGGATGGGGCTACCCCCTCATCTCAAAATGTTAATCTAGAATTCTTCCTATCAAAAGGAAATGCAGGGAAAAAAAGTGGAGCAGACACTGAAGGAAAGGTCATCCAGAGACTGCACCACCTAGGGATCCATCCCATTTGTAGACACCAAACCCAGACACCATGGCTCATGCCAAGAAGCACTTGCTGACAGGAGCCTGGTAAAGCTGTCCCCTGAGAGGCTCTGTCAGAGCTTGGCCAATACAGTTGTGGATGTATGCAACCAAACATCAGACTGAGAGTGGGACTCCAATGAAGAAATTAGGACAAGGGCTGAAGGAGCTGAAGGGGCTTGCAACTCCACAGGAAGAACAACAGTATCAACCAACTAGACCCTCCAAAGCTCCCAGGGACTAAACCATCAACCAAAGAGTACACAGGATGTACCCATGGCTCCAGCTGCATATGTAGCAGAGGATAGCCTTATCAGGCATCACTGAGTGTGGAGCCCCTTAGTCCTGTGGAGGTTCCCAGGGTAGGTAAATGCTAGGATGCTGAGGCAGGAGGGGGTGGGCAGGTGGGGAAGTACCCTCATAGAGGCAGGGGGAAGGGATAGGGGGTTTGTGGAGGGGAAACTGGGAAGGGGGATAACATTTAAAATGTGAATAAATGAAATAACCAATAAAAATTCAAAGAAAAAAAAAGAATGAGGGATGGCCATCATACAGGAATATTTTAGAAATAAACAAACAGGAATGATAGCGTGAGCAAATACCATTTAAGATGGTATTTCTACTGAAAATGGCATTACCTATTTCTTTTTAAATATAATCATTAAGATATGGGGACTGCATGTTCTGTGTTAAGGAAAGGAGGTTTATGGCAATAGCCATTTGTGCAATGTCAAAATGCATGTCAAGAGGTTTCTGTCCTTATTCCAAGGCAGGATTTAAACACAAAGCTGATGAATCAGAGCTTCAAAGATGTGTTAAAAGGATGAAGGACTGGGAAGAGTCTCCGGCACCTTCTCCTTATCTTCAAGTTTGTGTGTGTGATCCTCACTGACTGCATGTTCCCTCCCAAGAATTTGCCCTTGGATAATAACCAACATCTGGCTGTGATTAGCGTTTCTACTTCTAGAAGTATCCATGCAATAATGGAGCATGCCCAGCTCCCCCACATACCATCGAGCAAGTCCACAACTGTTTATTTATTAGGTGCCCCTCTGGCACATGGCTTATACCGTGCCGCGGTAAACACCGTTCTTACTTCATACTTCCCTGAGAGTCATAACTCTGTATTATTTTTACTATCACTTGTTCTTAAATTTTAACTAAAAATCTATGCACCATTATCACTATCAAAACACTAATTTTTTTTCCAGGAAAGACTAAACTGTTGTAATTAAGAGCTGATTGGAGCTTGGCATGGTACACCACTTACCTCCTCTACTTCTAGACACTTCTTTCTCTTCGTTTTTGCTGCATCATGAGGAAACCAGAAAGCTGGTTCTGGCAATTTCACCAGATATTGTGGATTAATAGTTTTGGGGCCCCTGCCAGTTGCCCTGTGAGTATGTCCTTCCCACTGGCTTATCTTGATTCACTATCTCACTCTTTACATCACTGTGCAAAGAAATCTGAGGATTACAAAATAACATGGCATTCAAACCCCTAGCTGTGTTTAGAGATGTGATCATTTAAAGGGGGCATAGTGTAATGGTGACGTTTGCATTTAGTTTTCTATCCAAGGCACAAAGCTAACAGCACTAGAAATAAAAAGGGTACTTTGGTTTATTATCTAGAGGTAGGTGAGCACAAGACCAAGGTAAGAACTACCCTACAGGGCAGGGTTTATTAAAACCAAACAGTGGGATCACGCAACCCACGGAGCAGGGAACTAGTGAGCCTTTCCTCCGTTTTTAGAGTGTAGAAGCCTAGGTACAATGTTTCCACAGGTGTAGCAAAGTATCACGTTGGGAAAACATTGTGTGCCAGTGTCAAACCTCCAAACACAGATTACAAAATACAGATGGAAATTTCCTTTACAGACTATTTCCTTACAAACAGAATGCTGATGAAAGGTACACAGGACAATGAAAGGAGAAATCTTGGTCTGATTTCAGCTTTCTGACTCAGCTTCCCTCACCAACCTGTGCATTGTACGGGATTTTAAACACATAATAACATGAAGCCATCTCTCTACTGGCTCCATGGATTTTTTAAAAAGCAAAACTTTTCTTCAAGGTGACAATCATGTGCACTTACGTTGATTTTTTTTTTTAATGTAAGAAGAATAAATAAATTTTCAATAATTCAATTTGAAAAAACTGCAAGTTTCTACGGATATTCACTATAGGATTGTGTGCGTGGGGAATCACAGGGTGGATAAGCTATGTTTTCATAGAACTGGGCATGGGTCCAAGATCAGAGATTGAAATCTTAAATATGAAACAGCCTTTTGTTTTGCTTTTCTTATCCTTTGCAAGGCTCATTTTGTGGCTTTAAAAATATTTACTCAAGAGATGCTATCCTCGAGAACTAGAACCACAGAGTTGCTGACTTGATATTATTTGAGAGGTTGCCAAAAAATGGATCCTCGCAAAGCCGACCTCCCCTTCCCTGCTAAGATGCCTGCAATCTCTACAGCTGTAATTCAGTCCAATGCATTGATGGGTGCCATCTCCCCATGGTAAAGAGGAGGGGAGGAGGGAAGAGATATGCCCACTGCTGCCACAGCCTCCAAAGGACACTTGTACCATTTTACCATACAGCATGGACTTCTCTGTATGATCAGAAGGATGCTAAGTCCTTCAGATAGTTTATTAATGCCGAGGCTCTATCATCACTGCGGAAAGTGTTAGCAAACATGTTGAGAGAAGAAAGAAACAGAGGTTTCTTGAGAAGTCTTTTAGTAAAAACAAAAGGATATTGGCAGCTAAGGGTATGAGCAGAGAAAAGAAAATAGTACCTATGTACTTCACACACACGCACACACACACACAAACACAGTGTAAGATTGGTGTCCAGTGACCATGGCATTTGCATCCAAACACTTAGGAATCACACTCTGGAGATCTTCCCTGGAAGTTAACCAGAAATTTCCTCTTTGAAAAAATTAGGACATTTATCCATTTTGGACTCTCCTTCATTCTCCAGATTTTTTTTTCAGCCATTGCTGGGAATTTCAAAGACTTCTAAAATAAGCCTAAAATGTTACTTCAGCATCCTTAAATATAAATTGGTGAAGTGTGAGCATGTGAGTTCATCTAAAGTAGGTCACTTTCTCTTTGCGTCTTAACCTATAATAAACCATCCATTCCCCTGCAGGTTGCTTCATAGACGTTTTCCAGTCTAATAGAGAAAATGGCATGGAAGCACGGGCTGGTTGACTTTCTTATGTTAAGGCTCTTTTGTCTTAGTAAATCTAACAGGACTAATTGACTAATCCAATGTGTATACATATGCATTTGAATTTTAAGTGACATATGGTAAGGTTCTGGTCTATAATATTTTAGAGGCATTGGTCATAATTTTTTAAAGAAACTATATGAAATCTAAAATATCTTCCAAATTTGGTTCTAAATTTTGCATTTTGCTTAGCATTGCAAAAATACAATTTTCTAAATTGTGTTGATGTCTATAACTTTCCAGGCTTTATTGTCAAAGGGACTTGTGGATATATTTTATGTAAAAGGCCATAGGGTGATTTCTTACTATTCCTATTCTTTTCCCTGGGAAAGAGGAAGATTAAAAACTCAAAATGATGGGGGCGCACAGAAGCAATGGATGTTGGTTGATGTTCCACTACACAGTGGGATGATGGTGGTTGTGCTGACTTGTTTTATATTACATGAAGGTCAAGAAAGGCAGGCTCTGATAGAGCTGTCTCTGAGAGACTCTGCCAGAGCCTGACCAATACAGGTGCGGATGCTTGCAGCTATTCAATGGACTAACCACGGGGACCCCAATGAAGGAGTTAGAGAAAGGACTGAAGGAGCTGAAGGGGTTTGCAACCCCATAGGAAGAACAACATTATCAACCAACCAGAGCTCCCAGGGTCTAAACCACAAACCAAAGAGTACACATGGAGGGACCCTTGGCTCCAGCTGCATATGTAGCAGAGGTTGCCCTTATCTGGCATCGGTGGGAGGAGAGGCCCTTGGTTTTGTGAAGGCTTGATGTCCCAGTGTAGGGGAATGCCAGGGCAGTGAGGTGGGAGTGGGTGGGTAGATGGGGAGCACCCACATAAAAGCAGGGGCAAGGAGGATGAAATAGAGGGTTTCCAGAGGGAAAACCAGGGAAAGGGATAACATTTGAAATGTAAATAAATAAAATATTCAATAAAAAAAAAAAGAGAGAGGCAGGCTCAAAACCTCCAAATACGGGGTTGGAGAGATGGCTCAGAGGTTAAGAGCACTCACTGTCTGCTCTTCCAGAGGTCCTAAGTTCAATTCCTAGCAACCACATGCTGGCTCATAACCATCTATAATGAGGTCTGGTGCTCTCTTCTGGCCTGCAGGCATGCATGCAGGCAGAATGCTGTATACATATTATATAAGTAAATCTTTGAAAAATAAAACCTCCAAATATAAAGGGATAACAAAAGGAGAGGATGCTGATGATCCTGATTTGATCAGCATACCCATATGTGTATATTGAAATATCACTCTTAATTGCATTAATATGCACAACTGACATATTAAATAAAATAGCTGATAAGGAAGTAATGAAAGAGTCATTTACTCTAGAATAAGTGTAAATAAATAAAATTGCTTGTTCCTTTAAGTGACAGTGGATACTCATAAATCACTTAATTTCTGTTTGTTATGAACAGAAATACAGAACAAGACCAAGAAAAAAAAGAAGAATGGAGCAGCAACGGTTCTGGGTCAGAGGTTACTTCTTATTTCTCCCCAGCTCTGGCACATCCCCTGCTCTCCACAGCAGGAAAATCTGATACACTCATAAGAATGGGAAATCTTAACTTTAGTATCTCCATGATGAGGTTGGGGATGCTTCGCTGACCCTAGCAAGATGAAAATCTCTCAGAGCTTCGGAAAGAGAACATATCTTTACCCATAATTCCTTTGTCTGCCAGAGAAGGTACTCTAGAGATGACACTATGAACTCTGAGAATAAGTGTTCTTGGTTAAAGGGATTTTAAATTTATTTTCTTCCTATACTGGCAAGGAATAAAGAATATGCCTTTATTAGAACCTTTTTAATTCTCTTAAGTTTGAGATTCTTGAAGAAATTGCTAAAAACATCATATAGTTGGATTTTCAGAAGGTTTATTTTGTACACCAGCTCTTCAGCCTGGGAGATGGGAATAGAGAAGCCTTGTGGATGGCTGCTTATTATCCAGCTGCTATTGTAGCTGTTTATCTGAGACTGGATTCACTTCTTTGAGGCACAGCTTTTTTGCTTGTCCTCTAATTTTTTAGGTCACTGCAAAACTAAATAGCACATAGAGTGCCCTCTTCATGTATTGCATATTAAGTCACAAGGAGTTGTGATTATTATAATAAAAATAACAAAACTTTTGTTATTATAACAGCACATTCATTAGTTGGGGACACCCAATCTATACCCCCCCTCATTTATGCCAATTTCATGGTAGCCTGGAGAAATCCTTTAGGGCTAACAATGGGATCAAGATGACAGAAGAACCAAATCTCCAAAAGATCCTAAGGCCAAACAAGCCTGTAACTATATTAGTTTATTTTCATTGCTATAACAAAGTACCTGAGTCTGGGTACTTTATACATAAAAATGTTCTTTTGGCTCATAGCTCAGAGCCAAACATTGTCTCATCTTTGTGACAACATTCCTGATATAATCATCTTATAAAATAAAAGGGTTATCTCAGGCTCTTGGTTCCAGGGGTTCTCCATTCATCATAGCAGGTAAAGCATGTCTGAGCACATAGCAGTTGGAGCTTATGGTAGATAGCACCTGTTAATATGGCATCAGACCAGAGAGAGCAGAGAGAGTGGGACCTGAACCAGGACTGAGCTCTAACCTTCAAAAGCCCATACTTAGTGTCCCATGGTTGCCAACTAACTCCTTCTTTCTAAAGCTTCTGCACATCCCAGCATTCAAAGCATGAGAGGTAGTTTAGTTTCAAGCCATAACAAACACTGGAAGTGCAAGACTGGACTTCCCTTATGGTTCAGTCCATGGGAAGTTCATCCTTGACTGTGTCACATCATGGTAGACAATCAGAACAGAAACTAGAGTGTACAGAAAAGACCAAATGCATTGTGTGGCCTCACTTTATCAGAAATCACTTCTATGAGAAATAACAGGGTCCTACAGTAGATATTCATCTAATCCCTTCCCAGGGCAGAGCTCTGGTGACAATTTCCTTCCTCTGGCATTTCCACTTCAGAACTCCCACCATCTTCCAACAGCGCTACACTAAGAGTCAGGCTTCGAGCACAGCAATCCTTGATTCATATGCAACCCTCTGACTGGAGCAAAGTGAGGCAAATCTCCTGGCCATATGAATAAGACTACAGAAATGTCTGCAGGAATGCTTATCACTGGGAGACTAGAACCTCCTTGAGATGTCTAAGTCATTCAAGCAGAGGGACGTCTAAGACAAACCTGTCAGAGTAGAGCTAACCATCTCTGGAACCTAATGACCAAACTGCAATGAAAAGGGATTCCAGAGAAGACAGCAAGGTGCTGACGTGAGTTGGACCAGGAAGAGACTGGATGGACTTTTAACCAGTGGGACTGGAAGAAGTTAAGACACCAGTGATGAATATGCAAGAAGAGGGGGGAGCAGGGTTAATTTTATGTCAACCTGACTGGGTTGTGGTCCCCAAATATATAGTCAGTCATAGTGAATCATTATTCTAGATGTTTCCTCGAGTCTTTTGTTAGATGAGATTAACATTTAAATCAGTGGAGATGTCTCCTCATAACCTGGGTGGACCTCATCTAATCTGTTGAAAGCCTAAGAGCAGAGCAAATGCTTTTAGATATCTCATAGAAAGATATTCATTTTCCACTGTGTCTGTGGATTAGCTGTTGGCCACACCTCCTTTCCTCAAGAGGTATCTCTGCTGGCAGAACTAAACTTGAATGGCAGATATGCTCATCCACAGGCTTTTTCCTAGGCTCTGCCTGATTGGCAGCCACACCAAATACAATTGTTTTTAAGTGTGATGCCTTCCATTGTATGAACTCATTGCTTAAATTAACCACTTGTGTGATATACATTTTGATCTGTTTTCCTAGAGAACCCCAATACAATGGAACAATATCTGGGAAGACCCATTTCCCACCAAGTATAGAATTAGACTGTTGCTACTGTCACCTGGCTACTTACTCATTGAGACCTTTGATGATCCGTCCTTCTTTATACAGGAGCAGCCTGAGAAAGGAAGCCAGCTGCAATCAATCACAGCTGGGAAGCAAACATCTGTTTACTTAACTCGTCCCTGTTTATTTCCATGAATTGGCCCACTGGTTGCTCTTTCTCTCATTCTTCCTGTATGATTCAGAAGTAGCTTACTGAAACATAAAGAATACAAACAATAAGACTATTAAAATAATAAAGAGCGTGTCTTAATGATGGGAAGAGAGAATGGAAAATACCTGAAGGATATTTAGAAAAAAAGAAAAGACTTATCGTAGAAATAAAATTTCTGAGTTTCCTGTAGTCAAAAAAAAAAAAAAAAAAAAAAAAAAAAAAAAAAAAGTAGTGAGCTATAATGTTTGTAATGCACTTTGGCTAATGTATAAAAGACACAAAGAAAGGATGGAATGGGGCTCACTGCTCCTGATCTGCTCCCCTTCATAAGTACATGGAAAACCACATCTTTCAACCTCTTAAGGTTGGGCAGGAGTAAGACATAAGTTTTTGCTGGTGAATCCTGAAAAGAAATAACATGTGTCTTTCTTGCGGGAAGCCATGTAATCAGGCACTGAGTCCCTGGGGCACTCATATTGATTTGGATCACAAGTAGGCAAGAATTCTGGAGAGTGGCCTGACCCACAGAGGACTTTGTCTAAAGAAATAAATCGTGGCCAGTGAACTTCAGTATTTCTACTGTTCCAGCATGAGTCAGTCCATTCTAAACACCTGGGTATGAAGCATGGAATCAGCATGCTACATAGTCCCCTTAAAGGCTTAAATGCCTGTGTTTTAAGAGCAATGCGGAGGGGGTTTCCAGAGTTAAATACTTAGAGAAGAATTTATTTTGTGCATTTGGGGCATGGGGAATAAAATAATCTGGAGGAAGACATTCAACCCAGGACTACAAGAGGTGACCACTCACATAAAGCTCTTGGTGACTTCTGGCTTCTCTTGTTTGAGAGGACAGTTGTATCCACACAGAGTCCATATTACCAAGTAAGGAGCCCTACCACCCTGGAGTGATTGCCACCTGTTTAGCTGACCACGTTTTAGCACTACTACTGAGTGAACCCTCATGAGCTGACTAGATCTTTGAGGAATTCACATTTAAGACTCAAAGCTGGAAGAGCCTAGAATCCTGGAACCACCCTAGGGAATGAAGGACATTTGATTGGGAAATTGGATTCCAAACTGGACTCCTTGCCTTAAAGTAACCAGCTCCTATTTCACACGTTATCCATACTGGTTTTATATCCACTGAACTTGCCAACTGACAAAATGGTAAAGATATGCTGAAGGTGAGACACCCTGAGGGCTTCATTCTTTGGGGACAGGGTGTGGGGAGCCACATGGGTTAGAGTAATATCCTTGTCTTGCATGGGAAGGAGTAGTCAAAGAGAGATGGTATTCTATGGTGTCTCCAATGGAATCCAACAGGATCTATGGCCTTCACAAAAGGGTATACAAAAACTGAGACAGGCCTGAGCCTCCACTCTGCTTCTGAATCTCTTGGTTGTATGAGCTGTGCCTGAGTCAAAGCAAGAGGGAAATGTCTCTTGATTTTTCTTCTACTAATTTTCATTTTAAACTCTGTATTTCACTTTAAATTAAGAGGGATTTACGCTAATACACAAAACAGTGGGTTTCCTTCAGGATTCACATACATAAATGTCTTCGTTATTTTGTTCTAATCGATCTCCCTTCCCTAATCCCTCTCATCCAACTCTCGATGGCCCCTTCCTGCCCCTAAAGCTATCTACCTATTGCTTTTGTGCCTAGTGTTACCCAGTTGTATTCTCAGCAAGAAGAGAGGCAATGAGGGGGTGCTCAGGAAGAGTCAAAGCCATAGCTGCTTTAAGTAGAAATGCTAGCAAGAAACCCATGTCTCTGCTAAACAGATTAGGAATGGGGGAAGAGAGCCCATGGTTGCAGAGAACCAGACACTAGCTGTGTGGGATCACTAAAGCAACCTTAATAAAACATGGGTGGCTTAAACAATGGAAATGTATTGACTCAGTGCAGGAGCCTTGAAGTTCAAGATCAAAGTGTTGGCAGGGTTAGTTCTCTCCGAGGACTACAGAGGAAAATCAGCTTATGTCTCATTCCTGGCTTCTGGGAGTCTGTGGCCACCTTTGCTGTTCTTCAGCTTGATGAGCTCACACCACTCTCCACCTATGCCTTCAGAAAGCAGGCTCTCCTGAAGGGTTTGCAGCCCCTTAGGACGAACAACAATATGAACTACCTAGTACCCTCAGAGCTCCCAGG
>NW_022196910.1:37683275-37689431 GCF_008632895.1 Mastomys coucha
AAAGAAAACATCTAATAAAAAAAAAAAAAGAAAGCCTGCTCTCTTTGTGCATGCCTATCTCTGTGTCCACATGTCCCCTTTCTGTGTGGATACCAGTTATAGAGGATAACCACCCCACCGCCAATGAATAACCTCACATTGACCATCTGCAAAGATCATCTCTCGTTTGCATGTAAAATGCTTCCACTGGCTCATGAGTAGGAACACTTGGTCCTGAGCTAGTGATGCTGTTTCAGGAGATTATAGAAACTCTAGGACAAGGGATGAAGGACTACAAGAAGTAGATTTGTAGAAGGTATGTATGTGTTATGGTTGTGGGACAGCACTGTCTCTAACTCTGGGTCTCTACTTGACTAACCAAAGTGATGAGACCCACTTGACCCCTCTTCTGCAGCCATAGCCGTGAACTGCCCTCCATAGGAAGCCTTCTCTATCTTGATACCTTTCCAAAGTTAAGCCAGTAAGGAAGTACTTCTTCCTTTACTTTTTTTTCTGCTAAGTAATCTGTCCTAGCATTGGGAAAAGTAACCAATGCATCTGTGCAAAGGGTTAAGACATCAACATCTTTTAGGGGAACATGATTCCATCCTTAACACCAACTTAATCCTTAGGTCGGTAGTTCTCAGCCAACAGGATATAATCGACTGTGGAACGTGACATTCCCTAGATGCAGTGAATGGTTTCCATAAAGAGCACTCCTGTTTTCATGCCTGTTTTCTCACACTTCCATCGACAGTAAAGCATGTCCCCAGTGTCGGCACAACAGTCTATTGTTTCTGTGTTTTCTGGAGCACCATAGCATTTAATTGTGTACTCGAAGCATTGTTTTGATTTTAAAGCACTAGTGTAATTACTGCCTTGTTGGTTTGTGCATTGAAGTTTAAAAATAATTCCCAACAAGATAACAGCAACATTTATATCTGGTAAAAGGTGCAAATTATATCCATGCTAACAGTATGTCTCTAAATATAGAAGTGTTCTTTAGGAAGAAAGATTTGTTATCTATCATGGTGAGATCTAGTTCATTAGATAAAATAACAGTGAGTTCTACCATCTGAGGGGTTATGATGATCTTTCTATGTCATCCCTGCTATAATATCAAAAATAATTTTTAACTATGTCTTGAAATCAATTCTAAATAAACCCCCATTTTAAAAGCAATCATGTTTAAAATCAAATGCAGTTAAAGAAATCATGATCTAAGACATTCCATGAGATGAACACCTGAAGTATCAAAAGTACTTTGTGATCACTCCAGATTTCTACCGAGACATTACAGGCCAATTTCTACCTCCATTAGAAAACACTCGCTCGGCAAGTGCTGGTTGACAGGAGCCTGATATAGCTGTCTCCTGAGAGACTCAGACAGTGCCCGACTAATAGAGAAGTAGAGGCTCACAGCCATCCACTGAACTGAGTACAGGGTCCCCAGTGAAGGAGTTAGAGAAAGGACCCAAGGAGCTGAAGGGTTTGCAGCCCCTTAGGACAAACAACAATATGAACTAACTAGTACCCTCAGAGCTCCCAAGGATTAAACCACCAACCAAATAGTACACATGGTGGGACTCATGCCTCCAGCAGCATATGTATAGCAGAGGATGGCTAGCTGGTCATTAATGGGAGGAAAGCCCCTTGGTCCTGTGAAGGTTCTATGCCCCAGTGTAGGGGAATGTCAGGGCCAAGAAGTGGGAGAGGGTGGATTGGTGAGCAAGGGGTGGGGGGAGGCAACAGGGTTTTTATTTTTTTATTTTATTTTTTCCTTTCTTTTTCTTTCTTTTTTTTTCCAGAAGGGAAATCTGGAGAGGAGATATCATTTGACATGTAAATAAAGAAAATATCTAATAAAAAATAAATAAAAAGAAAGAAAGAAAGAAAGAAAGAAAGAAAGAAAGAAAGAAAGAAAGAAAAACACTCACTCGTACCTTTCCCTAGATTTCATAGGCACCTGGGTAAGGCTTTACTAGAAAAACATATCGGACATTTTCCATCAACTCAGTCTATAATAACAAAGGGCCTGACTTGAAATATTTCAACCAATTTGGTTGACTACATCTGCTCCTCTAAGAAGTAACATTGTCTAGGTACCTATTTTCACATCTTGGAGCTGTGCTTTGAAGCAAAACCAGAGCTCGTGCCCTACAAAACATACTTTATGATCAATCTTTATCCTGGGTCCACTTAGGAGCTCTTCAGGACTATCATTTAGTCTGACATTCATTTATTCATTTGTCCCTTTTGATTTGTGGAAAGCCTTGGTAGCCTTGCTGTATTACTAGAGGACCTTTTAAAGTATTATCTTCAGGATTTTTCTCTTGACCAATAACTACAATTGGCCTTTTAGCACATTAAACCTGGAATATATTCAGTTCTACTTCCAGTATTTATTTATTTTTTTTTAGAGAATCTAGAAATATCTTGGGGCTATGTGGATAATGAGGGCCATGGGGACTCTGCTGTGATTATTAATTGCTTATGAGACATGGTATATGTATTATGCATAATTGTCTTTGGGTATCTTCTAAAGGCTTAGAATCAAAATTATGACTGTCCATCTGTCCTTCCAGAGATAGCACTTGCACAATTGGTAAGTTGGCTTCAGAAATGATCTGTGGCAATAGACATAGAAGATATTAAAGCGACAGTGTAGATGAAGAGGGAGATCCTGGCCTAGGGAGAACTGTGCAGAACAGAGGCAGAAAGAAACAGAGAGAAAACTGGAGAACCAAAATAAGCTCCAAACTGTGAACTTGGTTGGAATGAGTCGTGGTGGTGCATCCCTATTTTTCCAACACTTGGCAGGATAAGGCAAGGGCGTTTCATAGGTTCAAGGCCATCCTAGAGTAGATAGTGAGTTCCAGGCCAGCTTGGACTAGCAGCAGGGATTTTTTTTTTTCTCACAGATTAAAACTCAAGCTCATAAGCAAATCAGAAAGCTACATGTGAAGCCCTAAAATCAGGATTGGGCTGGAATTAAGGAAACATCAATATGAGTCACCAAGGGATAAGATACAGGCTCCTGAGTCACTCAACTCAAGACAGGCTGCAATGCAATGTATGTAGCTAAGCGCACAAGGAGGACCAGAGTAAAGACAGCCAACAGGCTCTCTCTGTTCAGCTTCATTCATTGTTTTTGACCCCAAAATCACACAGGAATCAAATCAAATCACACACATCAAATGACTTAGTTTGTATTTTGATAAGCATCTAAGCTAGTAGAGCTGTGTATGAGGCCAGGGTCAGTCAGTCTGCCTATATGTCTCTCTGACTCTGTCTCTGTCTCTCTCTGTCTCTGTCTCTGTCTCTGTCTCTCTCTCTCTGTACATGTGTTAGTATGTGTGGTACGAATGGTATGAAGGTAGGTAAGCAGATGATTGATCGATAAACAAACACACTTACAAGTATATGAATTAACATTTCTTTAACTGTATTGAACACTGACTCATGTAACTGGTACTGTATTGTGGATGCATTAATGAACAAGTCAGAAAAGACAGTGGTGATGAAACAGGGTTGGGGAGCAGGACCAGAGGGGGAGTCAAAGAGCAGGACAGATAGATCATACAGGGCATGCAGTCTAGGCTAGTCTAGGAGCTTGATATTTATTCAAGTGCAGAGATGCTTAGAGAGGTGGCTGGTTTCTTCTCTGCTTGTCTGTTATAACATATATATATAATATATATATACACACACATATATGTGTGTGTATATATATATTATATATCACTTGGTGCTGAGTACAAAGAGAAAGATTAAAAAGAAGTCCAGAAAAACAAAGAGGGTATTATAAGGATGATTCTAGCATTGTTGTTGCCTCGGACTAGATTGGAATAGTGAAGAAGAATGTAGCTGATAAAGGGCTTACTAAGGGCTAGAAGCATAACTGAAAGAAAATGCAAGTGGAGCTGTAACCCTGGGGAGATGATCATATGAGGGTAAATTGTTTGATTCACAATCATGAGACTCTGAGTTCACATCTTCAAACCCCCTGCAAAAATCAGGCATGGTGTCACAGCATGGGGACTGAAGAGATAGGTGTACCCTGGGGTTCTTTGTCCAGCCAGTCTTTTCAAAAGGGTAAAATCCAGGCTCTGGAGGAGACCCTATCTCAAATACTCAGGTAAAAAGCAGTAGAAGAAGGTTTCCAAAGTTGGGCTCTAGACATATATTTATAAATGAGAACATATATATATATATACTCCACACATGCATGCATACACACATATGTACATATATAAATAAATGCATGTAAACATACATAAATACATATATGCATACAACTTACAACAAAATAAAATTGTTGGCTTAAACAACTTTCTGGATGAAGATGCCACTGTGAAAAAGGAAAAAATGGAGATTACTGAAGTTTAGGAGGAAATTAGAAATCCTACTTGAAACACATTATTCTTGGAATGTGAGATATCCAAAGGATACTCACACACAGGGCTAGAAGAGGTCAGAGATCAGAGTTAAAGCAATCCTGAACATATACCCCTAATCTTCTTCTGTACTTTATTTCTGTTTTTGAAATGTCACTTAACTTTCTAGGCAATGATGCATACATAAAATAGATATCTTCAAACTATGCAAGACAGATCTTGGACCCATACTTTTCAAGTACTTTGTAATATTTTCTCACTCAGGATACCTGAAAATGCAACAGGAAAAATCTTTGGTTTGTGAAGATAAATGGTTTTCAGTACAAGGAAGATGAGAACGTGAAGATCTTGTCTCTATAGAGTCCTAGCTTGTAAAAAGAAGACGATTGCGTGGAACACTGCACGACCTAATCTAAGGTACATGGAGGTCAATGCACACGGGGATCTTTACTTGGAGTCATTGTTTCAGTTGAAATGCAAATAGCTGTTGCTAAATTTGACAATTATGGGTAGAAACCAGAATAAACGCATTCTAAAACAACTTGGCATTTGCCTCTGTCCTAAATTTATAGGCGCTCTGAATATTTCATACATCTTTATGATAAATATGTAATTCATGCTGGATTGTTCCCTCTTCACGAAGGTGCCCAGATCTGATAAAGTATATATGTCCCATGTGTAATAATGAGCAGTCACACAAATGAGGCTATAAGAGAGATTACCTCATTCCTTTCTTCTTCTCTTTCCTCTTGAGATCTCCCTGTAATTGACCGCATAGTGATAAGAGAGGCCTGGCTGAGGCGTTTTTATACAACTGGCCAAGATTGATTTAACTGGTCTGGCTGAGAGGCAACCGCCCTCATTCTTCCTCCCTCTTGCCTGCTTGCTGACCCCTTGCAGAAAGTGAGCTCAATGCCCTCCTTCAGGGAGACCAGCTTCTGCAACCCAGATGTGGAAGAGGGGCCACTTTGAATGGGTCAGCGCTTGTGTATACCATACTCTAGAACACTAAAAGATCCACTTCCTGGGAAGGAAGATTTTGCAGTGTTTGAATATGTCTGAGGCATCATGAAAAACCTTGGCTCTAACAAATGCCACAAGGAATTACGTATCGGCCATCAATTATTCAACTGTTTCAATTATTCAGCTTACCACACCCTTGACTTGTGGGGAGTTCTCTACTCACTACTCACGTCCATCTATCACAGATGAAGCCACTTTCTCTGCATGCTGGGATTATTCATCGACTACTATCTCCCTTCCTCAAAGATTCTTTTCTTCTTAAACTAAGATGATGTTTTTTCTTCTTAGATTAAGATGATTATCCTCAATAAAGATCAAAAAGAGTACTTAACACAATATGCACATACTTTGCTGTACAGTGTGTCTCTTTGCATGTTAATTCATACAAAAAAAAAGATAATTTCCAGCAGGAATGCTGCTCCCTCTAAATAGATAGTATCCAGAGAATCCCTGCTTTAGTTGCTTTCAAATTACTTAAGGAGTCGTTGTTTAGTAACAGAAAATCCACCCCAATTCAAATTCCTATGTTATGATACTTGTATTTTTAATTTCCCAAATCTTGAATTATTACTGCTCCCTGGTTGTCTGAAGAGACAAGCATCCCACAATCCCACAGAGCTCAATGATGTCAACTCTGCCAGACTACCCCTCTTTCTTCTCTGGACCTAAGCCTCCACCTGTATGTAGTTCCGCCACACACAGAGACTGTGTTCTCTCTTTCTCTCTCTCTCTCTCTCTCTCTCTCTCTCTCTCTCTC
>NW_022196910.1:37689473-37737528 GCF_008632895.1 Mastomys coucha
TCTTTTTCTTTTTCTCCCCTCTCTCCCTCCCTCCCTCTCCTCTCTCTCTTTCTCCCCTGCACTTCCCTGCTTGATTTACCTATCTCATTCTCCTTCCCTTGCCTTCTTAGCCATCCCCTCTTCCAGGAAGCCTTCCCTGCTCTCCTCACATCTTAAACATTCATTACTGCCCATCGTTTAAGCTCATACTCTACACTGATCTTTTCATCCTGCAATGATAGTCAACATTAATTGTTCTTTTTCCATAATCTCAGTAGTCAATGATTAATACTTGTTGGCTCTTGTTTTATGGTCCTTTCAGTTCATTCTTGCCCCCCTCGATGGGGGTCAACACCTCTTTTGTCTCATGAGTTTACCTCAGTAGAAGAGGGAACACGTTTTTCACTATGCCTGCTGTGTACTTCATTTAATAAGTAGCTAAAAGTGCATTTTAATACCTCCTTCTCATCATGAACATACATGTTTAGCTGCATTAATTATGTTGGAAGTTTTATGCCTTTGAAGTCAGTTTATACCACAAGAGCAAATTAGAAGTAAGATTACATTACAATGTAGACATACACAATATAGCTACATACCTAATTACCATTGAGATTATACATAGAGATGGGGCTTTAAGGTTGAATAAAGTAATAAAGGATGTGTACTAATATGGTATGATTGTTAGGCTCAAAAGAAAAAGAGACAATGACTGTCCACACTCCACACAAAATAACAGGAACTGCTGTCATTGAGGGGAAAATGTACTCTTAAATTATAGCTACTAAAATGACTTGGACAATCATAGCAATCAAGTCCCAAAGGATCATGGGGCACTTGCTCTTCTATTTTCAAGATATTAGGAACCAGGTTTTACTTCTCATGTAATGGCACCATAGATATCTAAAACTATATGGAGTCTAGATGTTATTAGAGAGTACGAACTCTGTCTCAATACTAATAAAACTACTACCCTGGGAAAGATATTAAGAAAAAGAAAGGCCAAGCAGTGGTGGCGCACACCTTTAATCCCAGCACTTGGGAGGCAGAGGCAGGCAGATTTCTGAGTTCGAGGCCAGTCTGGTCTACAGAGTGAGTTCCAGGACAGCCAGAGCTATACAGAGAAACCCTGTCTCGAAAAACCAAAAATAAATAAATAAATAAATAAATAAATAAATAAATAAATGAAGAAGAAAAAAAGAAAAAGAAAGAAAGGAAATTATAGGGCTTTTTTCTTCCTATGAAACAACCAAGTGCCCATGTAAACTTGTGAAATTTCTGTTGCAACATGTGGGAGGTACTGTCTGCATTAAAAACAAAAGATCTGTCTATGATACCCATGGAAGATTATGAGAAATGCTTCTCTTACACAAACCTGAGAAAGCAAATTCAATATTTTTATTAGTTGTCAGCTGGAAAAACATCTATGCTCACTTGTGAGATGGGTGTCTGAGTATGCCTGAGGGGAATTACCTTGATTCTGTTCGTAGAGATAGGAAGATCTGTGATCTGCCTACTGTGGGTGGCACCATTCCCTAGTCAGGGGAACCTGGACTGTGTAAGACAAGTAAGCTGAACACTAACACACACATGTTCATGGTTCTCTTCTTCTGACTGTTGATGTAATGTGACCAGCTTCAAGTTTCTGACACTTTGACTTTCTTGCCAGGATGGACTGTAACCTGTAACTACAGCCTAATAAAATAAACCCTTGATCTCTTTTTTTTGGAGGGGGGGTGAAGGGTACCAATATCTTTATTTGAAGAAATGGTACAAATTGGGGCTGGAGAAATGGCTCAATGGTTAAGAGCACTGACTGCTCTTCCAGAGGTCCTGAGTTCAAATCCCAGCAACTACATGGTGGCTCACAACCATCTGTAATGGGATCCCATGCCCCTCTTGTGTGTCTGAAGGCAGCTACAGTGTATTCATACACATTAAATAAATTAAATAAATAAATAAATAAATAAATAAGCAAGCAAGCAAAAACACACACACACACACACACAAAAAGAAATGGTACAAATTAAAGAACTTAAGCAGATGTTTTGGTGTAACTTATAGAAAAGATAAAGGCAGCCTGCCATGCATGCCCTGCCTCAGTAACCATTAAAGTCACATGACTTTGGGGAAGTCAGATTAGCTCTCATCACTGTGTTTGTTCCAGGGTGTGCTTATCAAAGAGATATTCTGCCATGCCAGATTCAAGAGCTCCCATCTTGCATAAGTTGGACACGTGGTCACCCAGTTCTTTAACAGATTTCACCTGTTCATGTAAGTGGGAATCACTCTTGTCCACAGTCAGTTTGTGCAGTTCCAGTTGTGCCTGATTCACACTCTTTTCCAAGTGTAGTGCACACTCCATTGCATTCTCCCAGGCATCACAGTCTGGTTTCTTTATATCCTACAGGAAGATTCTGCCTCCTTGCTGATTCTGCAGCTTCATCAGTGTGTTCCCTCTCCTCATGAGATTGGTGAAGAAAGTATTTGGCAAAGTTCTTCAGAGCCACATCATCCTGGTCAAAATAACAAGACATAGATAGACTTAGGAGGCATACAACTCCAGGTTGATCTGGCAGTTGGTGGCACCCTCTGAGTCCTGATGGTAGTTCTGGAGCACTTGAGAGGGAGACACCATGGTCATGGTGGCAGCAGGGCAAGGAACAGTGGTAACACTGGAGTGGTGGAGCGATGAAGTTGCAGAGGGCTCAGGATGGAAGAGGCCAGTGGGGGTCAGAGGAGTCGAGCACCGGGTTCTGTTGAAGCAAGCACTGTTGAAGCAGGAAACTGGTGACTCTGGGCAAGATCATCTGGTCAACCCTTTGTCTCTTAAGGTGCTTTTGTCAGGGCATCTTACCACAACAGGATAAGAAAAACTAAGACAATATCTTCTATGACAATCACTTTCATTGCTGAATGAAATCTTAGGTTCTTGAATTTAGACAGAACAGGTTTAAAAACCAAACAGAATTTTGCAATGGCTTCTTGAAGCAAGATAAATGTCATCATCCCTGGTCAGCTACATTTCTATAAATGCCTTTCAAATATCTTCAAATATTTACTGCGGTAACAACGTTGGGTTAAATGTAACCGTTTCTGTCTTTGCTCTTACAGGCTAATGAGCATTAGGCTCATTTAGAGTGTTAAGTTTTTCCTCAGCTGCATTACAGTAGGGAAAATTGCATTGCCCTCATAACTTTAATAAATAAGACTTTCAACATGATTAGCAGCTTTTAAAATAACCTGAGCAGAGATTTTAAAAACTCTTGTTGTAGCTATAAGTTTGCAAAGAAATAGGAAATATGGTGGGGAGAGAGGGAGACTCATATTGTCAATAGTTTTCCCTTGATCACTAATTACACAATCCTCAACAGACAGTTAGACATGAGGTGTGGAGAAACATTCCCTGAAAATGAACGAGCACATGGATTGATTGCCCCTCTGTATTCTCCAAGGAAAATCAAAATAGGATTAAAAGAAATTAATGAGGGGGACTAGAGAGATGGCTCAGCAGTTAAGAACACTGGCTGCTCTTCCAGTGGACCTAGACTGTATAATTTACAGTCATTTATAACTCCAGTTCAAGAGACCAAGAAATCTCTCTGGCTTCCATGAGTCCCAGGCACTCACATGGTGCAGAGACAAGCATACAGAAAAAAAAAAAATCCATACACATAAAATACAATAATAAAGTGGTTTTTTTTTTTAATTATTGAGAAAGGCCCTTCAATAAAGCTGTCAGTCTAGGAATAAAAGGGTTAAATGTGTTTACAGATCCCAAGTAAGTTTAGAGATAGCAATAAGGAAGTTTCATGGGATTTGAGCCTCTGTAGACAATAGAAGGTGTTTGTTCAGTTAGCTTTTCCAAAAAAAAAAAAAAAAAAAAAGGCTTCCTGCCAAGCAGTAGGCTGTGACACGCACACACAATAGTCTGCACTTCCCACACAAGCCACTGAGAAATACTAATTTCCTGTGGGCTGTTTCCGAGGACTGCCATTACGGGAAGCGTGGGCAGAAGGGAAGCCCCACACTTGGTTCTTACGGTCTATTTCTCTATTTCTAACGTGCCTGAGAAAGCATGGAGCTATTAACGAAATGAGCTTGGATCCAAGAAAGGGTGGGGGGGGGGGAGCCACAAAGCAGCACAGGCTGGCCATGAAGGAATGGTGTGGCCCAAATCCATAAGGATGCGAACGTGTGCTTCAGTGTCATGTGGGATGCCATTGCCCATTAACACATACTTCATTTAAGGAAATCCTTATGAAAAACAACGAGTCCAGCTAATGAGTTGCTTTTTCCTGATTTTCATCATCTAAAGAGTGTTTCCCAACCCTCCACTGTCTGCTCACTGGACTTGATGGTATACAGACTTATAGAGGGAAATATTTGCACCCGGATGATGTGCTAGGTCCTTTATTTATTCATCAAAAAAAAAAAAAAGGAGAAGGGGGAGAAAGAAAGATGGATTTTGCTTGCAAGGCTATAATATAAGGACAGGTATTGATTGGTGAAACACTGAAGGAATATCTGACGCTAGGACAATATCATTCAAGGTCAAGCTAGTACACATGTTGTAACACTGTGGAAGCCACACGGTAAGGCTCTGCTATTCAATTTCGAAAGGCTCATGGCAAAGGTAAGAATTTTAGGTGCTTTTCCTTTTTTTAACCTTTTACAATTTCTCTCCCTCTCATTGCAAGTTTGACAGCCTGCTTCCTGACAAGCCAAGCAAACATTACTTAGGAAAATAGGAGGATTAGCTGGAGAGTGTCTCAGTTGGTGGGGTTCTGGTTTCTCACATGGGAATTTGGTGGTTCGGGCTCTAGCACTGTATATTGGCACATGCCAATAATCTTTAGAGGGAGAGGCAGGGGAATCAGAAATGGCTCAAGGTTGTCTTGACTACATGGTTAGTCTGAGGACAGAATGGGCTACTTGAGACCCTGCCTCAGGTGGATAGCAATTGAAATAATGGCAGCTCAGATTTATTAAGGACTTGCTAGTACTATGAAGCCTAAGAGTAAGCCCTTCATAAAGGGCATCTTCTTTAAGCTACATCTTTTATACTTATAGATGATAAAAGTGAGATTCTGTAAATTGGTTGCTGGCTGAGGCAATAACACCAAGAAGTAAAGCTAAATTTTACATCAAAGTCCATCTCATTCAAAGTCCCAAACCTCATCTGTTATGCCCCTTTCTTGGGACACCCTGCATATCACAAGAAACTCACATCAAGGAAATAGTCTTTTTTCTCTCTCTCTCCGAAAATTTTACCTAGATATGAGTCTTAGAATATACTGTTGATACATATGTAGCAGAGGATGGCCTCATCTGGCATCAATTCGAGGGGATGCCCTTGGTCCTATGAAGGCTCGATGCCCCAGTCTAGGAGAATGCTAAGGTGGTGAGACAGGAGTAAGTGGGTGGGAGAGCATCCTCACAAAAGTAGGGGGAGGGGTATGGGATGGGGAGGGTCTCTGGAGGAGAAACCGGGAAGGGGGATAACATTTGAAATGTAAATAAACAAAATAACTTATAAAAAAAAAAGAATGTACTATTGAGTGCCTTGCAATCCTAATAAGTCCTGTTCAATCCTAATAAGGATGGAGAGAAAGGAAGGGGAAAGGTGAATGGATAGACCCTTCCAATCCTAATAAGGATGGAGAGAAAGGAAAGGGATAGGTGAATTCAGCAGGTCTCACTTGCATCCTCTGTTCTTGCATTTCAGTCTAGGAAAAGCAACTTCACAAATCCAACTCATTCAGTTCCTCTGAGTGTAGCTTAATTGACAACTGTCAGCCTTCAGGTACTGTTTCTGCAGTAAACAGTCCACTAGCCTGATTATTCCAAAAACCAGGACAATTGCACTAATTTAACCACGGTGCCACTATACACTTCATTATACTTCGTAATATACTTCTATCATAAACGCATAGCTAGAAAATCATTACATTTCTCTAAAAATAGCACACAGTTTGAAACTGGCTTAAAGTTCACGAATAGCTAGCAAAGGAAAGAGATAGTAACACTTTAGGTTAAAACTGGGCAGTGGTAGGGATACAAACCGAGGCTGCCCAGACTCATGCAGAAATGTGTGGGTCTGATTCCTGGAATGGATTTACTCCGGCTCATTTCTGAATTCTCTCAGCCTCTCATGTTTCTCTCCTGTCCCCCTTGCATTCTGTGTTGGGCCTCCTCTGCCTACAAGTCTCTAAGTCCCAATATGTGCTAGGACTAAAACAGTGATTCTTGGCAAACAGATAATTTTATTAAAATTAAAGTAAACAGAAAAAAATGGATACTTCAACATCTAGCTAAAGTAATTCTTTGGGGAAATAGATTTTTCTCTCATATAGTACATCCTGGCCACAGTTCTCCCTCTTCACCTCCCAGCTCCTCCTCACCGCCCCTCTCCCCAGATCCACTCCTCTTCAGAAAAAAAGTAGCTCCCCAAGAAACAACTAAGCATACCAAAACAAGATACAATAAACAAGTTAAAAGTCTTTGTATCAAGGCTGGATAAGGCAACCCAAGAGGAGGCAAAGATTCCCAAAGAGTTTACTTTTACGATATACCCACTCCCACTGTTGGGTGGCTCACATAAACACCAAGCTAACAGCCATAACTTATAGGCAAAGGACCTGGTGCAGACCATGTAGGCTCCAGGCTTGCTGCTTCAGTCTCTGTGAGCCTGTGTGAGCCCAGCTTAGTAGATTCTGTGGGCCATGTTCTCTTGGAGTCCTCATTCCCTCTGACTCCAACAGTCTGGTTCCCCTCTTCCATGTGATTCCCTGACCTTCAAGGAGAAGGACCCAATAGAGACCTCCAATTTAGACTCTTTCTCTGCAGGATGTCTGGCTATGGGACTCTACATGGGCTCCCTCTGATGATGGCAGAACACTGGTCTGTGTGTATAGCCGAATATCACTAGAAATCATTTCATTGATTTGTTTGTTTCATTTTTGGCTAGTCATGTTTAGTTCTGCCGTGGGTCTCTGGGGTATCCAGTTTCCTGTTCTTGGCCAGCCATGCAGTGTCAGGTATGAGTTGCTTCTCATGGCTTGGGCCTCAAGTTAAATCAGACATTGGTTGGCCATTACCACAAGTTCTGTGTCACCAGTGCCCCAGCACATCTGGCAAGAAGCTGTTTTGTCTTCTCTAAACAAATTATATATATATATATATATATATATATATATATATATATACAATTTGTTATAATATAAATATAAATATAATTTATATATATATAAATATATATATATATTTACTATGGACAATTTAGAAAGTATAAAATAAAGAAAAAGTATTCTTATATTGTTAGAAATTGGAGATGTCCACTATTAATATTTTCTGCATTTTTTTATGTTCTTTCTATAAATGTACTGGTTGGATAATTTAATAAAAGTACTGAGTGTTTATTATATGCTACACAGTATTCTATGTGTTGTAGAAAGTAAACGGCCATAAATTTCCAACCTAATAGAACTTGTATTCTACCTGAGGAGGATGAGCTACAAGTCCTCAAAATGACTGAGCATACTGGAATGTGGTAAGTGCTTAAAGGAAAACTCTAGTGGCAAGAAGGGTAGACTACTTGGTGTAGAAGTGTGAGTTTCTGTTGCATAGGGTACCAGCAGGCAGGGAGGTGGCGTAGTCGGCAAAGGACTTGCTGTGTAAGCATGAGGACCTAGGATCTGTATATGATCAGAAGCACCCACATTTAAAAGAAAAAGAAATTAACCCAGACACAGCAGCCCATGTTTAGAACCCCAGCACTAAAAACATGCAAGCAGAAACATTCCTAAGACTTGCTGTCTAGCCTGTCAAATGGGAATAGCAAGCTTCAGGTGCAGAAAGAAACGCTGTCTCAAAAAACTATCGTGGATATTAATTAAGGGAGACATCCAATGCCAATCACTAGCCTTCATACACCTCTGTATACACAGACATGCGCGCGCACACACACACACACACACACACACACACACGAGCATGATGTTACAGTGGAACTGGAATATAAAAATACACCCATGCATAACTTTCTAGAATCTGTGAAAATAAACTAAGAAGAATTAAAGAACAACAATCCCACCAGATGAGTGTCTACAGAAAAATTAATAGTTTCAGGAGAAGAGGGAAACTCAGAAAGTAGAAAGGAGAGTGAGTCCAGAGTCACTTCCTGGAGCTTCAGCCCCAGTGGCAATGTCTTGCTCCCAGAGCAAGGCGAATGAACTGTAGAGGGAGAAGCCAGGGCATAGGACAAGTGGGAGTCTCAGAAAATGCACACTTTCCTCTCAGTAGCAGACAATTTACAGAGGAGAGAGAGATAGAGAGGTGGTCTAAGAAAAGACTCATGGCAGCCACATGCAAGGAAAGAAGAATGGGAAGAAATTGAAAGAGAAGTACTCAGTGGGAGAGGGTATGCCTAGTCCTGCTGGGATTAGATGTTCCAGGATTAGGTGTACCCAAAGGGGGCTCCCCCTTCTCTGAGGAGAAAAGGAGAAAAGGGAACAATGACAGAGGGATTTCTAAGGGTGGGACTGGGAGGAGAGGAGGGAGGCTGGAGCTGTGATCCGGATGTAAAGTGAATAAAAAAATAAATTATTGGGAAAAAATGAGAGAGAGACAGAGAGAAAGAGGGAGAGGGAGAGGGAGAGGGAGAGGGAGAGAGAGAGAGAGAGAGGGAGAGAGAGAGAGAGGTAAAGACAGCACTGCCATTCAGAACCAAGACCAGTTGCATCCTTCAGCTGATTTCCCATCTGATTTAGGGTCTGGGAAAATCCTCTTCTCCTGACACAGGTGGTTCTAAAGACCAAGGCCCTTCCCTGCATGACCCACTTTTGGAATCCAGGACAAGTGTCCAGGGACTATTCTCTGAGTCCTGAAATGCAGACTAGTTCTTTCTGGAGAAGAAAACTCAAGAAAATTGCAAAATGATCTCTGGTAGAAATCCAGTCTGAGCCATACATTGAAGACACTCACTAGCTCCCCAGAAAAGGGACAAGTCAGGGGCTAAAAGTTGTCACATATAAAGTGTGCCAGTGTGGAGCTCATGGGCACCCCTTACCAGCACCTAGAAACTGAATGGCATTGGGAGGCAGATATCTGTGAGTTCAAGGCCAGCCTGGTCTACATACCAAGTTTCAGGATAGTTGGGGCTCTGTCTCTAAATAAATAAATAAATAAATAGAAAATAGGAATATTACAGTGCATACTGCCTAGACCACACGCAAACTTTACACTCTAGTTGTGGGGCAAACAGCCTAAGGATAAGCACAGAAACCATAATAGCCCAAGCTTCTTCTCTCCACTAAAGACAGAGTGCCGAACGGCCAGAGAAAGAATAGATAGATAATGGAGAGGCAGGATCTGTGCCTGTGCTCAGGGAAGTGTCTATATGGAAACATGCACTATTTAATACATAATTCTAGGATTGTTCATATTAGAACAATGTGGATTACTTTGTCTTGGCCCATGTGTTCTTAGCTACCCTTCCCCTCCTCCATCGCCCCACCCTACCATCCTCACTGTTTCTTTGAGATAGTCTCTTCCAAAGGACAGTGCAGAAGTGGCACAGACATATTGTGAGAGCCAGACAGGAAGCAAGTCTGCTCTGAGACTGTGTCTCCTAGAAATGCCACAGCCTGACCTGAACAAGAATAACACCAAGAGACACACTAACAAAGATGAGGAAAAAAAACAAAAAGACTCCGTCCAAGCTAATTTTATGTTGACTTGACACAAGCTAGAGTTACCTTAGAAGAGGGAGCCTCAATTGAGAAAATGTGTCCATAAGATCCAACACTAGAGCAATTTTTTTTTAGAGCTTCCAGGGAGCAGGTAAGTCCTTTTATTTATTTATTTTATTGGATATTTTCTTTACTTACATTTCAAATGTTTTCCCTTTTCCAGGTTTCCCCTTCGGAAACCCCCTATTCACAGACCATATGAAGCCTAAGGAGAAGGAAGACCAAAATGTGGATGCTTCAGTGCTTCTTAGAAGGGTGAACAAATTACTCACAGTAGGAGATATGGAGACAAAGTGTGAAAGAGAGACTGAAGGAAAGGCCATCCAGAGTCTGCCCCACCTGGGGATCCATCCCATATACAGTCACCAAACCCAGACACTATTGTGGATGCCGCAAGTGCTTGCTGATGGAAGCCTGATATAACTGTCTCCTGAGAGGCTCTGCCAGAGCCTGACAAATACAGAGGCGGATACTCATAGCCAATCATTGGACTGAGTACAGGGGTCCCTGAAGGAGGAGTAGAAGAGGGGACTGAAGGAGCTGAGGGGGTTTGCAGCCCCATGGAGGAAGCAACAGTGTCAACCAGCCAGATGCCAGAGGTTCCCAATTGGACCACCAACCAAAGAATACCCATGGAGCAACCCATGGCACTGGACACATATGTGACAGAGAAAGGCCTTGTAGATCATTTTCTTAATCAGTGAATGATGGGCGAGGATCCAACACATTGTGGGCGGTGCCATCCCTGGGCTAGTGGTCCTGCATTCTATAAGAAAGCAGGCTGGCCAAACAAGTAAGCAACACTTCTCCATGGTCTCTGCATCAGCTCCTGCCTCCAGGTTCCTGTTCTCTTTGAGTTCTTGTCCCAACTTGATCCAAAGATGGACTACAATGTGAAAGTGTAAGCCAAATAAACCCATTCCTTCCCAAGTTGCGTTGGCCATAGTGTTTCATCACAATCTTGCTAGCCCTAACTAAAACAGACTCAAACCTGGACAGAGAATTACAAGCAACTAAGGAATACTGAGAGCAGGAAAAATATGCTTCTCCAGAGAAGAGCCCCCAAGTTGGTTACATTAAAGTCAGGCCTGGTTCTTCCTCCCAACCCCATGCTCCCAGAAATAAGACTCAGACTCAAAATATATTTATAAGTGCCTTGGCCATATAGCTAGGCTCTTCTCTGATAGAATCATAACTAAAATAAACCAATTATTTTAACCTACTTTCTGCCACGTGACTGGTTACATCTGTCTCCTTACATCTTCCTGCCAAATCTCCTGCCTGGATCTCTCCCAGAATCCTTTCTGCCTCTCTTTCCTGCCTAAGCCAATGGCTTTTTAATTGACAAGCGTTGCATATATACAGTACATAGGATACCCCTTCTACAGGTTATCTAATTCCAAATGGTCAGCCTGAAAACAGCTCCACATAAGTCACACTATACATAATGAGCAGGTTGTACTTACATATTAAGAATATATACATATACAAAACTTAATATATATTAAAATATTATATATGTATATATATATATATATATATACAATTAAAGAAACAGAAGTTATGTGCTTGAAGGAGATCAAGAAGCTCGCACATAGGAAAGTTTGAAGGGAGAAAAAAGAAAGTAAAAGATGGCATAATTGTATTTTAATTATAAAAATTAAAAAATAAGATACTGAGACACCCCATGAAATAATGTGCTATTATTTGAAGATAAGTATAATTACATTTTAAAACTTAGGGAGATCAGAAGTATTTTAAAGGAAGTAGAGAAATTATCAAACAGTAGTGACAGCATGAGCTCATACCAGCAATCTTTGTAAGGGGCAGAACAGTAGCAACAGTGTAAGAAGCAGGAAGAACCAATAGGAAACCGGTAGCAACATTGTAAAACTGCACGCAACCATGCAATAATTATAAAATTAACCGTAAATCATCTCAGCCCATAAGTTAAACGAAACTGTCATATTAGACAAAAGTGAGACCTTACTACAAGGCTCCCAGTCAACAAGGTTGCACACACAGGTTAACAGCAAAAGGTCCGTGCAAGAAACACCATGAAAGCAGTCAAAATAAACCTGGGGGAATGCCATCCTGATGTGTACAGCACTTTTTAAAACAAAGATATTACCAGGGATGACATTTAAGGGGTTATGACAAAAGGTTCAAGCCATAAAATGACCTAACTCTCATAGCTGATGGTTCTTTATCCAGAAAAAAAAAAAAGTATCACTATATATCAATACAAACTAATAAAAGTACAAGAAAAAACAAATGACTCACAACCATGGTTCAAAACTACAACAATCCCCCCAGTAATTGGTAGAACAAATAAACACAAAACGAGCCTAGAGATCTCACAATGGTAAAAGACAGATGCTTTTCTCTGAGATTTTTTTTTCCCTCTGAGACCAGTGTCTGTTTTTATCATACACGCTTTACATCATACCAGGAAGTCACTGTAATAAGGCATGGAATGCAGATATTTTCTTAAAAAGCATACACAATGAAAAAGAATAAATAAAGTTGCATCTGCTAACAAAAATCACGAATGCCTAGATTGTCCAGAAGAAAAAACAAAACCAAACAAAAGCTAAGAAACTTATAAACAGACTTAGCAAGGATATAGGCTACATGTTCAATATAGAAAATCAAGATTTTTATAAACAATTTCGTTTAATTCAATAAAAACACTTTGAGAAAATAGTACTGCACATGTGACCACTAAAGTAAAAAACTGAAATTATATTTAATATTTTAAATTTATAAGCAAAAAATTGTTTCTATAAAGTTCACTAAAAAATTACTTTCTTGTTCAGGTTAATTAAAGCAGATTGGCTTTGTTGGTTGTTGTTGTTGTTGTTGTTGTTGTTTTAGAAGTGACCAGTAAACTATGTATTGTGGCCCGTCAACATTGTTTTAAAACTAAATTGCTTATGTCAACCAAAGTGAATGGCAATTTTGATCCTCATCTGCCAGTTCAGTGGTATTTTTACCTGTAAGTGTTCATGTTTTTGTTTTCTACATTTGGAATAATATAGAAACAATAAGAAAAATATCAGTTTCCCCTGCCTCCTACACAGCAACATGGCCGTACCGTGACTAGGCACAGCACCATGGTCCTTCAGCCACTGACAAGCCTCAGAACATTTCTTAGTACTATGAATCCTTGAGAGTTACCAGTCAGAGCTGACATATGGATTGAAAACCTGTTTAGCCCAGAGTTACACAAATCAAGCTCAAATTCCTCTGGGAATGAAGTTGTCTACTGTCTAACACACATGCCCTGCCTCTTCTGTCTTTTCTCTCTTCATTTTCCAAGTCTGCCCTTTCTTTCAAAGTCAACACAGTCTCTACCTCAACCATGAAGGCATCCCTTAAATATTTGGGCCAACAATGAATATTCTCTTTATGGATCCTCTTTCACACATAGCCAATGTCCCACTTTAACGCAAAATCTGATAGATATACAAATATATGATTATTATATAGTCCTTCTATATAGACATCAAAGTAATAAGGAACTCTATGTTATGGTGATTTTTTTTTTTTTTGGTTAGTTATTGGTATCACTGTTAGTTATACGGGAAACCTAAAGTGAAAATCATTTTTCTTAACCAGTGAGGACCAGTAAGGACTTCAAGAGCATAAAGCTCTCTTGTATGAACCCATGACAAAAATTATAATAATATCCCTCCATCATGATGATTTTACTCCTGGAAATCAAAAATATCTTAGGGATGAAGTTTACAGAGCCCTAACCTGGAACTATGATGTTTGTATCTCAGAGGAGAGATACAAAAAAATATCTCACCCATGAAAGATGCAATCTTGATATGATAGGAAAACAAAAGATTAATTTTATTAGGTTTGACCTTAAGGCTGGATCAGAAATCTTAAAGAATAAATAATTCTGGTCTTAAATGCTGAAGTAAGAAAAACTGGGGAATGAGACATGTCTTCTGTGAGTTACCCGGATGTATACATTAGTGAACTTGTGGTTAGAGCCATGGTAACATATTTACATGCCATGAGCCTGCAACCCTAAAACTGGCTCTGCATGTCTTGTTAACCAATGAAAATATATAATTACAGCAACCCGTGCTGAGATTCTATTGTTTGAAGTGAAATGTAAACTTCGCCTGTCATTTCTATTCTACATACATTTTTTTCTACATATATTTTTATTTTTGTGATTTATATATTCCTTGAGAATTTCATATGGCTTGTTTTGATCAGATTCTTTCTATTCCTTCTAAAAAGATCTTTACACAGACCAGGACCATTATGTCCACTGATCCTCATTATTTAGCTAAAATTTTTTAATTAACTTCTTCTTCTCTAAACACATAGTAGTAGCTCCTACCTCAAACTGAAACCATTGTAAAATTCACATTCAGACATGGAGACCCATAAAAAATCTAGTATATTATAAACCAAATAAGAAGAGCAGGCCTAATGAAAGTGTGTCCCCACTGATTTCACATAAATGAAGATTTATTGCTGTTTAATGTTTGCTAAGCATTAAAAAACACTTTGAAATAATTTGTTCAGAGAGTTCTATATCACATGTTTCCCCTGTAGCAATTCTATTGTCTCTTGATGCTTCTTCTGTGGCCAGCCTCTTTATGTGCACCCACATCACCGCATGGACACAGAGGAGGGCAAAGAGATGTGGCATGAAGGGAATCAGAACATTAATCATGATTAACCCCAGGTGGCAAATGTACTAGAGCACTTACTTTCATCTTTATTTTCTGTGTCATACAAAATGCACCATTTAATCTTATTTTACACAATTATAGTACACTTTGTATATATTTTTTAAGAAAGGATTCTTCAATGTTCCACTTGCTCTTGGCTATCTAAGGCTGAGCTCTTCGCACTGTCCTCCCCCAGACCTTTCCAGGGTTTCTTAGGACTTGGCCGGACTCACATTATTTTGGGGGCATGAGAGGCTAAAAAGGAAGATGAGGGCCTAGTTAACTCATTAAAAGCAGTGCACAGGTTCACAAGTGTGTATACACATACACATGCATGCACACGCATACATACACACAGAGCTTCTCCTTGGAACCCAACATTAGTGTTTGGGGACTATAAGAAATATTTTCTCAAAACCTCTTCACATAAAAATATATTGATGAAGTACCAGTGATGTCTCAATACTTGCATGCATTGTAGAATTTTTTAAAGAACTGTTTTATTAACTTTTTGCAAACATGGTATGATAAATTTTGATCATATCTTTTAATGCCACTAACTTTTCCCAGACCCTCTACCAACACCCTAACCACATTGTAACTCCATAGTTTTACAAAATTCTCACTGATTTTCTTCTCCTTACTCTTTGAGAGTAGAGGAGGAGAAAAAAAGTATCTATCCTGCATTCACATCGTCAGAATACAGTATTATAATAAACTGATATTCTCAGAAACTTAATAGAACTCAACTAATTTTCTGATCTTTTAATGATATTATATAGAACCAGAGACAAGGAAAAGGAAAGTAGGTAGATAAATAGATCTTAGTTTCATTCATTCATTTCATTCATTCATTTATTCACATATAAAGAAAATGAACACAATTACATTTATCTAAGAAATAAAATGAAGCAACACAGACCATATGCTTCTGTTCATGAAGTGATCATTCAAGCAGCAGTTACAAGTGTAGTTTAAAAAAAAATCAAAACAAAACTACCTAAAGGTTTTAATTATTCTCATGTATCTACTTTTTCTAACACCATTTTTTTTTTTTTTTGCAAACAATGATCTTTTTCGTTTTTAATTGTTCCACTGTAAAACCTGTGAGAGGTAAAGCCAAGGAAAAGGACATTGATCTCATCCACAAACAAAACATCTCTGGGTTCTGTCTGTCTGGTCATTGTCCCACAAGTGACTTGTTCCGTTTACAATTTCTCTACAAACAGCAGACCCAGCAGCAGTTCTGAATGATCACAGTAATCCTCCCAGGGCCATTGTTTACAATGAGGTTTTTAAATTCAGTGCTGTTACTAAGGGAGATTTTCTTCTCCCGCACACTGAACTTCCTGATGGTCCATATGGTCTTAAAGACTTCCCAGGTGCTAAACAGCACCCAACCTGTATTTTTGGCATCCTGTACAGAGACTTAACGCGGCTTTTGTCATTTCTCCTAAGTTGCTCTTTAGAGATGAAAGTTTGAGACAGCTGATGGAAACAATGGGGTTTTGCATGCCTTCATTATCAGGGCAGATGTATAGTGAGGAGAATTCACTTCTGAGAAAAGGAAACAAAAGCCATTCTCTGAACATCTTTGGAAAACTATTAAGGGAATACATGTTTGAAGTGTCATAGTGTGTGCTTCAGATTGCAGGGACAACGTCCTTGCCATTACCACTGTAAAAAACAATGTGCAGTTTTGTTTTGTTTTTTATCTCATTCATACGTCTGGGTATCTTCAGGGTAAATGACCAAGCTATCCCATTACCAGCCTTGCAAAGTACAAGATTCCAAATTAATTTTAATTAACAATATTTCTTGATTAGCTAAATTGAAATAATGATTAATTATATGAATGCATATAATAGCACAGATAGAACGTATAGAGAATTTAAAAACAATATTTAAAGTTAATGCATATTTTCCCCTTTTTTTTAAGTGTGTATATTAAGTATATTATCTGGACTGGCTGGTTTTGTGTGTCAACTTGACACAACCTGGAGTTTTCACAGAGAAAGGAGCCTTTCTTGAGGAAGTACCTCCATGAGATCCAGCTGTAAGGCATTTTCTCAATTAGTGATCAAGGGGGGAGGGCCCATTGTAGGTGATGCCATACCAGGGCTGGTAGTCAGCCTGGAAAGCAAGCTGAGCAAGCCAAGAGAAGCAAGCCAGTAAGTAACATCCCTCCATGGCCTTTGCATAAGCTCCTGCTTCCTGACCTGCTTGAGTTCCACTCCTGACTTCCTATGGTGATGAACAACAATATGAAAGTATAAGCTGAATAAACCTTTTCCTCTCCAACTTGCTTGGTCATGATGTTTGTGCAAGAATAGAACCCCTGACTAAGTCATTATCTAAAATACCCTATACAGTATATATGATTTCCCCTATTTTATAGAGCAATTATCAGTACCAAGGTTTCTACCTCCAAAACCCTACCTTTATGAACTTGATATTTTTGCTCAGCTTGACAGATGCAATGGCCATTACTATACATTGCATATGTGAGAGTTCTTTTAAGTGGCTACCCAGAAAATCAACCCCTTCCACACTTTGTGACTACCACCAAGAGCAGCCAGACTTCATGAGGTCTGCATCCTCCTGGGAGTGTTCAGAAGGAAAGACATATATGCTCCCCAGCCACTGCCACCAGAGAGCAAATTCCTCTTCTAAGCTCAGCAACCCTGATATCCCTATATGGTATTTTGAGACTATCATGAGGATGCAAAGAAAAACAAGTGTTGACTATGTGCTTCTAACACTAACAGAACCAAAGACCTAGTTTTCAGTGGTGATGTTGGCAGCAGAATCAAAAGGAAGAATAACAAAATCAACCAACCAGGCCCCCAGAGGTCCCAGGGACTAAACCACCAACCAAGGAGTACACATAGAGGAACCCATAGCTCCAGCTGCATATGAGGCAGAGGATGGCATTGTCTAGCATCAATGGGAGGGGAGGCCCTTGGTCTGGTGAAGACTCAATGCCCCAATGTAGAGGGATGCTAGGGCAGTGAGGCAGGAGTATGTGGGTGGGTGGGGGAGCACCCTCATAGAGGCAGAGGGGGGTGGATGGGATAGGTGTTTGTGGAAGGGAAACAGGAAAGGGGAATAATATTTGAAATGTAAATAAAAGAGCCAAATAAGTAAACCAAATAAATAAAAATTTAATTCAAAATATCTGCAAGTGTTGAGGTGGTGGTACCAGTAACATTATTATCAACTGTCCATCCTGTGTAGTCACGGAGTCCTGAATCTAATGTCCCTGATTCACCAACCTTTTCATCAATTCTATGACGTACTATCTTTTCAACTGAAACATACCATAACTGGAGGCTTACACATTTAACAGCTTTCTGGGGCTAAAGGAAACCATCTGCTTAGCCTTAGGCTATTGCCTCAGTTACCACTACCAGTAAATACAGCACTCTCATTTCTCTCCTAACATGCATCCTTCCCTTATTCTTTCAGCTATAAAAGCTGATTGGGCACATAGCCACTCAAAGACTCCATCGTTTACATAAACTAGGCTGGTCCCTATAACCAAGCTCCAGCTTGTGAAATGTAAGTATATAAGGACCACTCAATGCTGTGATAAAATAGATTCTCTTCACTTCATTTCTCTTCACTTTGCTTCTCCCCCTTCTGTCTGTCTAGAAAGCAGACATAATGAGGGGAACCTCAGCAGCTTTTTGAGACTACGTGGAAGTCACGAGTAGGGAGAGACAGAGCAACAATGTAGAAGGAGTACAGGTCCTGAGTGAGGTACAGCCTGCAACCAAGGTCTTGCTTACCCTTGGGGGAATACTTGTAAAATCAACAAACACTTGCCTTTTTTGTTGTTGGAGCTTAGGAATGGACTCATATCCACATTCTAGTTAATGTGGCCAGAGGCAATGTCAATGGTAAACAACTGCTTGTCAGTCATTCTCAACTTTGGGTTCTGTTGAGACTTTCTCACAATGAAGGAAGCATTGCCTCCTGTGCCCCCTTCCCCAACTTTAAGCTTTTTGAACTTCAGACACTTTTTTCCAGCAAATATAACAGCTTTTTCAGCAATAATAGATGCAAGAGCTAACTACAGGGAGACTTCTTGAGTACTTGGCCCACAGTGGCGGAAACAAAAGCCTGGAGTTGCACAGAGAGATATGGAGCATTCTAAAGAGTATGGAAAGGTCCGGTCTCTGTTTCACATGCTGCTTGGGAAGTGGTCTGAGGCCTTTCTGTAGCATTTAAATAAGAGTGTCCTGCTGGCTGCCGCTCTGAGGTTCATGCCACACTTCCTAAATAGAAGCAGAAATCAAAGAAAACAGCTGAGTTAGAGCATGTGACACTCACTTTCCTTACTAACAAAACAGCAGTTGGGTCTTTTTTTTTTTTTTTTTTAAGTTATCACACTGAACAACTGCTTCAAAAGTACACTTCTCTTTTTCTAATTAAACATAATCTCTATTTCATAAATTCAAGTGAACTAAGCCAAATGCAATTCTGTTGTAACAATTGTCTCTTCCCAGCTCACAGTTGCCTATTCCCATGTGTGTGAGATAAAAGCACAGGAGAGCAAGTGGCTTTTGCTAAACATTTTGAAATGGAGAGAAGCCATCAGAGCGAGGATACTGTGGACCTGCAGTCACATTCAGATACAATGAACCTAGCTGGCTGTCACAAATTACCATGTATATGAGAGTCTTGACTACAGTGGGAGTTTTTCTGAACCTAAACTTCTTCTTTCTTTAGGATAAAGAGAAAGTTCTATTTTTTGACTTCTCTAGCTCATGTTCTCTAAGTAAGAGAAAAATAAAAAATGCGAGCTCTGTACTGTATGAGTTACTAACTATACCTGCTAAGAGTGCCTTTACTGTTGATTTTTTTTATCCATCCAGAATCCTGAAAAACGTCAAGTACAACTGAAATTGTCAGAAGAAAAAGAAATACACACATATGACGTGGGGTAGAGTCCCCTTGAAACGTGCCCATTTTCTTTCATGTGTTTTAGAAAAGCAAAACCCTCATAACTTTTCCCCTCTGTTTTCATACTTACCAGGACAAGTGTATCTCTGATAGGATGAGGATGACCATTGAAGAACTCAGCTGTCAGGGACGATTGCTTTAAAGTCCTTGTAATGTTAGCCTAAGGAAGCCCAAGAGATGAGCAAGAAGATTAATCACAGACCTTTGAACAGAACTAAGCAGACCACAGCCAAATGGATAATGTTTCACAAAGAACTTCTAATCTCTGAATGCAGGCCTTTTTTTCTACCACATACATTCCATAATGGCCATAAACTCCATTAGCACTAAATATCCATTGAGCTCTAAGCCAAGGAGAGGAACATAGAATCAAAACAGCTTTGTGTGTTTCAACTATTATTTAGAGAGTGTTTCCTCTATGCCAGCACTAGAGTAGGCGATTAGAGAGTGCAGTGAATAAGACACAGTTCCTGCATCCTGCATGTGCTTTGAGAAGTGGCAATTTTAGATCTTGAAATAAATAATTTCAGTGTGTACACAGTACAATGGATAACACACACAATTGTGTATAAAAATGGGATGTATGGAAGTGGCTGGGTTCAATTTCTAACCCTACTGTGCACTAACATAACTCAGCTTCCTCATTTCTAAGATGTGAATAATAATTGTACCTGGCTTACAGAACTGCTGTCTGGACTAGATGAGAGAATGCATTGAAATCGTTTTAAAAGCAATTTTGATATATTATATCAATATATATATATTTCGATAATTACAAGGATCAGTTATTTCTTAATGACAGAGTTCAAAGGAACAAAGGGAAGGGACTTTACCACATAGGACTATTGTTGTACTGCATCCTAGACAGAAAACACCAGGAGCAGAAGAGGGTCATCTGACCATTAATAATGTAGGGGTAAAAGAGTGAAACCATGCCATGAGCACAAATGCAAGGGTAAAGAAGTTCCCTGGCACACTAGCAATTTGCTGGGTATATGTACTAGAATCTAAATGGAAGGTGTAAATTTTACCTAAATATTGTTGCATCACAGAGACAATAACAGTAATTATAAAACCAGATTACATGTATCCCATAAGCAATAGCAACACAGGGAAGGGTTTTATGCAAGGTGCATGCTCTGATTTGCCCCCATTAAAAGGTGACTCTTTCTCTATGAGGACAGGGTGTTAGAGTGAGCTGAGAATAGGCACAGTGATATCTCTCAGAAGACTACTGCTGAAGTTCACCCCCCCAAAAGAAAACAAAGTAATGGTAGAGTCTAGAGAACTAACAGGTGGAGGGTAGATACAAAATCTATTTTAGATGTTAAAGGCCTCAAGACTTGATATTTGATTTGTGTAGAGTGACTGAGAAAGGGAAATTGAAATGTTCCAGGATTTATATTTGAGAAACTGTAGGTACGACACATTTACTTAAGAAAGAAACCTAGAGGAAAAATAAATTTCAAAGAAAAGTTTCTGAGTTCACAATTGATTGCCCATAGGCAGACATCTAAATAGACATCTCAGATGAGTGTTTAGACACTCCTGTGCAACTCGTGGGAAACGAATTGACTACAGTCTTAGACAGTGTACTGTGGTGGGATGAAACTACCCAGGGAAAGAAGAAGGATGAGGAGGAAGAGATGAAAATCCTGGAGTATAACCATAGAAGTGGCAGAACTTGATCAGAAAGCAGGTAAAATCTCTGGAGGAAAATCAGGTGTATTGCAAGGTGTTCTGGAAACCTGGAGGAGTGTGTGTGTGTGTGTGTCTGTGTCTATGTGTGTGTGTGTGTGTGTCTGTGTCTGTGTGTCTGTGTCAAACAAAGGTAACAGCATGTTTATCAAGTAAGAGTTGATGCTAAAGCATACCAAGAACTAAAGAGCCTTTGAGTGGGTGGGAATTGACTACCATCCTTTGAAGTCTTTAGGCCTTTGGTGTTCTTAACAAGAGCCAATCACTGAAGTAGTGTGGGCACAAGCAGATTGTACAGAAATGAAAAGTCAACAGGAGATGAGGATGTCTGGCTTTGAAGTGGAGCAGCCTGCTGGGGTAGCAGCTGCCAGGTCTTAGATGGTCATGAGAATGCTTGGGTGGTTTCTCTCAGACAGGAAACGCTACCAAGTGTGTTCAAATGTCTGAGAGTCACAAGTAGGTGGCAAATGTAAGACTCCCCAGCTAGCAAGGAGTCTTTCCAACTTTCAATACACACACAATTATTCTTGTTTCTAAGGAACTTTTATTGAGGGTCTTAACTAAGCCAAGAGCTGTAACATAGGGAAATACTTGTAGATATTAAACCAGATATTAAATCATAAAATAATGAGGCCATACCATGAGTAAAGTTAATTTTTTAAAGAAGAATCAGACATGTGTAAATCTGGTCAGAGATAAAAACTAGAGGTTTTTAGTGAAGGCCACAACCTAGACTTGACGTTAGCTTACTGAAATATGTCAGACAAGGCTATTCAGAATAAATTATTTCTTTTCTAGGTTTCATTTAAATACCATATTTTAAGCATTTTGTATCATTTCCCCACATCGAAAAATGTTTAAATATTCAAGCAGAAATTCCATAAATATTTATTGATTGATCTTTATTTCATCTGTGTGAAATGTTTTATATACAAAGCACAAACGTTACTGCTAGGCAAAACAGTGATATATCTTGGGTTCAACTGAATGGTTTGTGTCACCCATCAGTGTCACAACAATGTCTCCACAACACAGTTTGTAATTGAATCATGGTAAATACAACCATCCAGTTGCCACATAAAATAGATACATTGGTCTTTATATAATACACAATCACCTTTAGTAGTGGAGTGATTAAATTGTCAAACTTGAATTCTAATTGTTGAAATGTGTTGGTGTTGGGAGCTGATTGGAATGTCTCTGAGAGGCAGAGCATTTGTACAAGGTGACCAATCTACCAATCTGGGATGCATTTACACAGAACAATTTCATTCTATGCAATAACACAGTTGATTCTATTTCATTGCTGCTGTACCTACAGCCTCAGGCACAGATATACTGAGACTAAAGAGGCAGAGAACAGCTAGCCAACATATCACCTGTAATTTTTTTAAGATTTATTTATTTATTTCATGTATGTGGGTACACGGTCACTGTCTTCAGACATACCAGAAGAGGGCATCAGATCCCCATTACAGATGATTGTGAGCCACCATGTGGTTGCTGGGAATTGAACTCAGGACCTCTGGAAGAACAGTCAGTGCTCTTAACCACTGAGTCATCTCTCCAGCCCAAAGATTTATTTATTTTTATTTATATGAGTACACTGTAGCTATCTTTAGACACACCAGAAGAGGGCATCAGATCCCATTACAGATGGTTGTGAGCCACCATGTGGTTGCTGGGAGCTGAACTCATGACCTCTGGAAGAGCAGTCAGGGCTCTTAACCGCTGAGCCATCTCTCTAGCCCCACAAGTTTTCTTAACTAAAGAAACTTACTAGCATGTCAGCTAACTGATACTAAGTTTACATCTCCATGGTAGAGGTCACCAATGTGTCTGGATCTGTGTTTTAGAGATAAAATAATTTTTTTTAAAAACAAATGGGTAAAAAAATATTTTAAGCCATGGATTCAGGACAAATATTAGGGGGAAAGTAGACTTGATCATTTGGAAACTGATATTGGATATAGATCTGAAGCAGAGGTAACTCTCCTTTTAAGTCACTCTTATAGTTTGGACTCAAAAGAAAATGAGAATCAAATCTTTAGTTCAAGCTATTAAATAATGCAAACCTGAGCTAGGGAATTTAGAGGCTGTGTAACTTCTTTGGAAAAATGGCTCCTGAGAACACATCACTCTAGCTTTCCTTTCAAATCCCCACTGTAATGACTGGTAGGATACTCTAGTAGGAGTTAAGATCTAGCACTGGGCACTAAGAGAAAAACACCATAGTTCCATTGGAAATGAAAATGGTGGAGAGTCCTGCAGGAGGCAAAGTGCTAGGAAAGAAGATACACTAGCCCGGGAGCATCCAGAGCCAAGGCCAGGGAATAGGGACTATAGGCAGATTTCTCATCTCCTGCCATGCCAGAACGATAGCACAAAGAAGGGCTGGCATCCAGCACTGGAAGGGTCTGTGTCAAGCTTCTACCACAAACAGAACTGAAGCAGGGAAGAGGTGGGTAAATAATCCACAATGGGATTGAGATAGGCGCCCTCTCCCTGTCACCTCCCCAATGCCAGGCTCGCCTGGTTCCTCTCACACCCAGGGTTTAGTGGGAGGTTTTTCTTAATTCTTTGGTTTGTGTCTCCTTCTTCCTTGTCTGAACTTGAAGAACCCAAATGAAACATTTGGGGAAAGCAGGAAGTGCGCTCATTTCTCCCAGAACCCACTCACCTCCCACGGAGCCTGGCAAGTGTAGGCAACCTTCCGAAAGTAAAAGACAGTTGAACATCATGAGACTTTAAAATTGAGGAGGAATAGATGAAGGGAAATACTAAGAAAACTACATTTATCTGTTGGCTTAATAGGCTCATTGTTGAGCATTCATTATGTGCCATACACTGGGCAAGGTTAAAAAGATGGAGAGCTCTACTATTGTCCCTCTTTTGAGAAAGAATGTGGCTACCTCCAGTACTAATTTGTCTCCACAAACAAATAAATCTTTAGAAAATAGCCAATCCATGAATCAGTAAAATTCAAAAGACCATTGAGCTCATAGTATAGTAATAAGGATAAATCTACTTTCAAGCTTTAGTTGGGAAAAAAACAAGTATAATCAATTTAAAGGCATGACTAAAAACATTTAAAAACAGAAAATAAAACCCAGTAAACTACAGTATATGTTTGAAAATAACACCTAGGACTCTCATGGAATCTCCACAGACTTAAACTCTGAGAGGAAAACAGGAAAGAGGCTAAGACAGAGCATAGTACTTAATTTGTGACTAGCAAAAGTCTCAGAATGAGAGACAAGAGAGACAGAGAGGATAGTCACAATAATGATAGAGAAAGACAGCCTAGAAAATGTCTGGCTTCCTGTAGCAATACACAAGTCACAGGTGATTCTACTGTGCATATGAATATTATAAGAACTTTTTTAAAATGTTTAAATGTTGAAAAAGACCAAGGTTGGGATGTCACAATTATCTTATTGTAAGACTTTCTATGAAATTACAGCACTGGGTAGAAGGGTATTAATGTAAAGAGCAAAAAATAGTGCACAGAACCTGCACACTCTTACAGTGTTTCCTTCTCACGTTTTTTCTAAAAATTAAATAATTTTATTAATTCAATGTGTCTTTGACAATTCATATATTCATACTCCTCATCCTCAACCTCTCTTATCTCCATCCTAGCCCTAGTAAGAATCCCTTCAGCTCCCTTTCTATGTTCCTGTTCTTTTGTTTTGTTGTACAGCCAGTGAGTTTAATCAGTGTCATCAATTTACTCATAGAATTGTCAACAGTAAATAATAAAAAATAATGACTCCTCCTCCCTCAACTATTACAGCTAATACTTGAGCAAGCCCAGCTAGAGCCTATAAGCCGCTCTCCAATCTAAGACTGGCTATTGATGGTCTGGATTTATATAGGGCCAATATCAGGAACCCCAGCTTCTGTAAGTGCACAGATATATAGGCTGTGTGTGTCATGGCTAGAGGACAACATTTTGCTGCCTCTTCCCTATCTTCAAGAGCTTACATCCTACCTGCCCCATGTGCAATATCCCCTGAGTCTTGGAAGGGGTAGAATAAACGTCTTGTTCAGAGCTGAGCACATGGCACCCCTTTCTCCCTACACTGTAAGCGGTCAAAAGTATCAGCAACTGTTTGTTTGTAAGGAGAAGTTTCCCCGATCGGTGCTGAGGGTAGCAGTTGTCTCTTGATACAAACATAGAAGCTTACAAGGCAGCTTGAAGCCATTAGACTCCATTATTTTTTATACATTGGCAAATAAAAGTTATACCTAGTTATAATATACATGTTTTGACCTCTGTGTGTCCTTATGGGATGGCTAAACCAAAGTAATTGATGTGTTCATTACCTGATACTGTTCTCATTATTTTTGTGCTAAAGGCATTTAAAATTCAGTCTTGGCAGTTTTCAACTGCATGATACACCTGTAAATATTGTTATCATGCTGTACAGTGGAGATCCTGAACTTATTGTAACTTCAGTCTTGTGCCCTATAACTCCAGTTGTCCTGACCCTCTCGGCCTTCAGGACTGACATTTTAGAATGGACCTCTAATTGAGATTCTGAATATTAGCATTTCTATATCTGCCTTATTTTACGTAGCTCAGTGTTCTCCAGGTACATCTGTGGTTTTGCAATCAACAAGACCTTGTTCTTTTGTAAAGGATGAACAGTATTTGAATGTAAATCTATGTAACATTTTCTATATCCACTGATGGGTACTAAGGTACCCGATCAATCTAATCTTGGCTATTGTGTATAAGGCTATAATTAACATTGTCAAAATACTATTCTTTATTTTGATTATCTATTAGATATAGAACTTCTGTCTCATATAGGCATTCCATTTTTTTGAGTATATCTTCATACTGTCTTCTATAAGAGTATACTAAGTTACTTCAATAAATTAGTATACAAACATTCCTTTTCCTTTGAACCCTTGCCAACAAACTTTATTCTCTTTTTGATAATAGCCGACTTAACAAGCATGAATTTTTCTATAGCTTTTATTTGCACATGTTTTATCATTAGTGAAATTAATTAGCATGTGTATACATGCAATCACATACACACACACACACACACACACACACAGACGCACACATACAATCACACCTAGTTCAACATTGATAAATCTTTTGACTTACAAATGTCTTTTCAGCCCTTTCCCTGTATTTAAGTTGTTTTCAAATTTTCCCACTAAGTAAATAAATAGGCAATTCAGATCCCTAGTAAAATATAACACCAGGTCTGTATTTTCAAAATACATAAATGACTGTGTTTCTATAGGAAAAACTCTATCAAATAAGAGGAGACAAATGACATAATCAGCTAAAAAAGAGTGAAAACAAATGGAAATCAAAGCCAGAATTATATTTAGTATTATAAGACATTACAAAAATGCAAAATAATACAAGTGCATGCTTCACTCTCCATGTCTACAAATAGCATCCCTGACAGCACTAAATGCTGTTACAAAGCAACTAGAATGTTCCTAAATTTCTCCGATTGGTACAAAATGACAAATCTGTTTTTAGAAAATAGTTTGCCAATAATAATAATTCTTACACTGTTAAAAATATACCCATTCTATTACCCAGGAATTTTTCCATGCAAAACAATAATACATTTGCACAAAAAAAATTTTTTTTCGTAAGAATGCCCATAGCAGTTTGGCCCATAATTACCCATGAGATCAACTATAAAAATGAACATTTGATTATGTGTAATTATATATCAATAAGAATAAAATTAAAGGCTAAAATTTTCAAAAATGTCTGAGTAAGAAAACTTATATCGCATGTCCTACACAAATTTAATTTTTTAACATCATAGTTAGCATAATTTTCTAAATACAATAATAAAGAATTCATTATCCTTAAATTAACATAACTGTTGTATATCATTTTCTTTCAATGCTATTTAATCATACCATATGATGTAATCACATCTATGGTAAATGTATAAGCAATGGCTCCAGAATTCAATATCTAGCAAGTTTTCATAAGTGTCTGGAAGTGATAGAATGACAGTCAGATGTGGAAGGACTCACCAGCCGCGCCACTAGCAGCTATCCTTTCGGAAAGTTGTCTACTTCAAGTTGTTATAAAGCAACGAGGGGAGTCGACTGAGAATGAGAAAGTTCTCATAGAAAACCACTGATTGTGATGTCAAGACGTGAAATATCAGCAGCTAGCATAGGATATCCAAATGCTGGTATGTTCAATCATTTTTGATTACCTGCTTTTATATTCTCTAACACACAATCCACATTTTATTTCCATAGGGCTTGTCATAGAGCAGCTCATCCTATCTCAATCAATGCTACCTCCAGTCCAGCTCCAGCCCACCTCCAGTCCTCCTACAGACCTCCTACAGCCCACCTCCAGCCCACCTCCAGCCCTCCTATAGCCCACCTCCAGCCCAGCTCCAGCCCAGCTCCAGCTCTCCTACAGCCCTCCTACAGTCCACCTATAGCCCACCTAAAACCCAGTGTACACTTGGCCTTAGACCCATGAAACAGCTCTGCAGATAGGAAATGGCCCTGGCCCAGATCTGCAGATCTGTCACCCACTGAATAAAGGATGGTTATCTTATATAAATGCATTTTGATGTAGTTTCTGAGAGGGCAATGGATAATTGATAGAGTGCAGTTGGTATCTATAGATATGGATGTCAGGGAAAAAATGCTTTTATTTATCTTTAGAAGAGGAAGCTTTACTTAATAAGTTGTGAGCAAATTTAACCTAAAATTTCTTTTAAAATTATGCAAGACATTGTTATGGATAATAAAATTGTCATGGTTTGTAAGAATCCTAAATAACATGATTTTGTGTTCCACTTACTTATACCACACATACTTATGCCTCTGGGTAAATTAATATTCACAGTAGTTCTGTACACAGCACAATTTTCTAAACAACTTTTGAATGACTGACAATTTCTTGCATTGGAAATATTCTTTAAGACATGCACCTGGGGGGCTGGAGAGATGGCTCAGTGGTTAAGAGCACTGACTGCTCTTCCAGAGGTCCTGAGTTCAATTCCCAGCAACTACATGGTGACTCACAACCATTTGTAATGGGATCTGACGCCCTCTTCTGGTGTGTCTGAAGACAGCTACAGTGTACTCATATACATAAAATAAATAAATAATTCTTAAAAGTTTTTTTTAAAAAAAGACATTCACCTGTGTAGCATTTTTCCACCCAGACTAAATGTAATTCAATCTGATTTCCTTAAGTCTTTCTGAGAATCCAATGAGATGGCACAGCAGCTAGGAGCACATACCACATTTTTAGAAGACCCCAGTTCAGTTCCTAGTATCCATACCAGGCAACTCTCAACTGCCCACAGCTCAAGTTCTAAGCCCCCAGTGCCTCTTGATTCTGAGGACACTGGCACATACATGCACAGATACATATGTACACAGATACACACATATGTACACAATTAAAAATAAATTATATTTTATCAATCTTTTTGAGATTATTGTGTTTATTATCCTAACTCAAGAGCCCTTAATTCTCTCTACTATTTCATTCATGATAGTAATCACCACTCTGTTCTAGGACAATCCAACAACATAGAAAGAAGTCTGACCAACTTCTACTTTTGGATTCGAGAGTGATTACAAGATCAGATCTTATTTATATATAATTGATACATTAGAAGTGTGCATTAGAATGCTGGCACGGGAATCATGAACCAAGAATTATGGTTTATCTAATCCTCTTTACCTCTTCGTTAACCCAAGCAATAATAAAGTACAGAAAAGAAAAAGGAAATCATTGCATTTGAGGGACTCTATTCATGGCAAAATAGTCCTACTCATTCGAGAATTTCATCCACACAGATGCAGACTCTGTTGTGCTGAACTCTCTGTGTTGTGCTGTGATCCTTGCTTCTTAAGCTTCTCCTTATCTCTAGATGAGTATTTCTCTGGCTCTAGTTGCACTCTGCTGGAACTGCAAACTCTCATTCCTCCTTAGCAGCACTGGGAATACCAAGGTAGATACTATGCAGACTCCATGCATCAATCGTCTTTGCTACTCTGTAGCAGGCATTTCCATTTCATGCTTCAATAGACTATATGTAATCACATTCTTATTATTGCCACAAAGCAGCAGCCGTGTTGAGGGCCCACACTCAACATCACATACTGCTGGAAAGAAGTATAGTCAAGGCTACCTTGACCAGTGTCTGCAGGTGTCATAGGCAGAGTGTCCTTACCACATGTCCAGACTCTAGGGTCTACCACATACCTCCATCAAAGCATTTGAAAGTTACCCCTCATAGAAGCACTGATCATCAAAGTTAGTGGCACGTGGTGCCATCTACCAATTGGATAGTATTACAGAGTAACTGGCACATTGGGCTTATGTTTTCTGTAGGAGTCTGGAGTTCAGGAGTTGTGTCACAGCATAATCCATAGAACAGGATATGAGCTAATTCTTTACATTACAGACCTTAGACATTGTCTGGCAAAGCTTCCCATGTAATTCTCTCCAACCATTTCTTGCTGCCCTTGAGAAAAAGTCAATTACTCAATTATCTTCTCTGGGGATGAGCTCTTCCCCAAGGCACCTGAACTTCTTATGCTGTGTTCTAAATAAAGACTCAATTTTTTTTATTTTGTTTTTCCTTGTTAGTAATAAACTATCAACATTGTTTCATAGCTTCCAGAAAGTTATCCACCAAGAGCCAAGGAAACAAGCTTTTGTGTGGTTTCTAATGCCTTTGCCTCTGATAAGCAAAGCAGATGACACAGAATAATCAGATCAGAGTTACCCATGATAAGGGTATGTCAGCAGTGAAAGAATGGTGCCCAGGCAAGACAGGGGAAGGAGAGGAGCTGGTTCTCTAGTCTACAGTTGAGATCACAGATAGAAGAGGTATCCACACCAACATGATGAAACTGTCATGACCCCAGCTGAGGACAACCCAGCAGACACATAACCACTGCGTGAATACAGGAACTAACCAGGCAATCTATTCTCTGTCTCCTTCTAATTCTCAGTCACACCTTCAGCATCCCTCGTCAGCATTCCTCCATTATGGAGGATGTGCTTTTCCAGCAACAGTCTCACACCCCTGACAGAGGCACAGCCTGGTTGTACTTCAGAAGGTTTTCTCTGCCAATCAAAGGAGGATGCCTAGGGCACAGAGCCAGGACATTGTTCTAAGCCAAATGAAAAACAGAAAGGAGTAAAAACAAAGATTTCACTCTTACAAGTGAATACCGGAGGCAGGTAGTAGTGGTGTATGCCTTTAACCCCAGCACTCAGAAGGCAGAAGCAGGCAGATTTCTGTGAGTTCAAGGCCAGTCTAGGCTACAGAATAAGTTTTAGGACAGCCAGGATCACAGAGAAATCCTATCTAAGTAAGTAAGTAAGTAAATAAATAAATAAATAAACAGCACACACACACACACACACACACACACACACACACACACACACACAAGTAGACACTAGACAGTACTCTTTCCTAGCCCCATCAATGTCATTCGGGCTATCTTGGATGTCAAACCCTGTGAGGAATACAACTTCCTCTCAGTTGCACATCCCCATCCCAATCAACCCTTCTTCCTTGACTGACTTTAAAATACTTCAGAAGAGCTATAAGGCTCCTCAGTCATCTTTTTTTCTCTTAGGCTAAATTTCCCTTGATCCTTCAATTAGACAATAACCGTGCCTGAACAGAGCCACTCAAACAACGATCCCAGCAGCATCACTGAAGCAAAGAATCCCATCTGCACACAACAGTGTAAACATTAAATGGGGAAACCCCTCTGACATTGTCTACAAGACAGGGGCCGTGCTCAACAGAGTCATCTGCATGTGTCTGGTGAAAAGTACACAAATTAAAAAATTGATTCCAGGTGGAAAACTACAGTTGACTTCCTTTCACAAGAAAGCTATCTGGCCCTGTTCTCTGGTACTCTGCTCACCATCTACGTATTTATGTGATCTCTAAGGACAGGACCTATATGCCATGTCCCTTCCCATGGAGCATCTTGAGCAGACACTTCGCATTTAGATCTTAAAAATAAATGCCCATGAGTTAAATGCATGGCTCATATTTATCCCATCATTTTTCAAAGACAAGGAATCAGCTGTCTAGCAAATCAGCAGTGGATTTGGTTCTGAGAAACTGGTAATGTCAAATGGTAATACTTTAGGATGGAGGAATTTAAGAGTGTAACCGCCCAACTCATTGATGTCCACAACACTCTAAGGAAGGCATGCCCCTTATTGGATGGATACAGGAGTTAGGGGTATAAAAATACAAGCTGTATTTCAAAAGTTTAGAGTTTTATTTTTGAAAAAGATCAATGATTTGACCAGGACAAAATGTTTAGACAAATATGACATTGCCTAGGCAAGATCAAATCAGGGGAGGGTAGTTCAAATGTAATCACCTATTATAAAATTTATCTAATTGTACAGATTTAGTTATTCAATAAATATTTATTGAACGCATGCCGTGTGACACAGTGCTATCCTGAAATCTTAATTTACATGAGTCAATTATTGCTAATCATTATCAATTATAATTAGTCAACTATTGCTGTGATGGTTCTATATAAGGAATAAAATTAAATAAAATTCAATGAATTAAAACTACTAATATTTATTCTTCTTTAGAAGTCTTCATTTAGCTGGATGGCAGTTCAGGTTATAATGGGTTCTAGTTTATACCACATGCTACCCAAAGCACAATCTTCGCGAAGATGTCTGGGAAAAGATGCCTGTAGAAACATACATCTCTCTCAAGGCCCATTCTGTAAACAGTTACCTCTACCCAAGTCCCACTGGCACAAAAGAAAATATGACTTAGATCAACAGTAGAGCAGTAGGGAAGCAAAACCTAGGAGAAAAAGCTAAAAGGTCATATGTTAAACAACTTGGCTACATAATTGTTAGAAAACAAGAAAAAAATATGAAAAACAATCTGCCATGAAGACATGACCATGATCACGAGCCTTGGGTAAGATGATACTGGGTTAAGGGAGTAAATAAATTAGTAAGTTCAATGGAATGTGATTAATCATTTTAATGGGTTCTAGAGAGTGGATTCGTTTTGAGATCACATTTGCAGCTCTTGAGAGAGTGACAGGCAAAGTTTAAGCAGAAAGAACAGTCAGTGAACTGCTTCAGTTCTCACAGTGAGATACAATGATGGCTTTGACTAGAGAAACGATAGATGATGTCAGGTGAGGTAGTAAAAGTCAAACCCCATTTTAACAAGTGTCGCTACTATCAAATGGTTCAGGTGGGAAGAAGCATGTGTAGGGGATACCATTTGAGCTTCCAATTCAAATAACAAAGAAATTATGGCAAAATAGAGAGAATATCCTAATCATTGGGGTTAATGCCCACAATTTATTTCCTCAAAATGATTAATTACAACCAATAATCTTAGCAAAGCTCTTTCCTTCCTGAGGTTCTGGGAAATGTTGAGGGATGGTTCAATGTGTTCTAGTGGCTAAGAGGGGTTACTTATATTTTTCATTCAGAATTCCTGAATGAGAATAGTCATGAGATATTGGATTCATGGAATGGTCCCAAAGAACAGACTTGAAATTTTCTACCAGAAGCACCAAATAGATTTCTGTTAAGAAGAAATGCTGGCCAAGATGCACCGAAGTCAAACCACTGCACTCCACAGTGGACAGCAGGCAGAGGAATGACCCCATCCTGGTCGGAGATTCTTCAGAAGTGTGTCCTCATTCACAAGGCAAAATGCAGAGCAAACCAGTCTTCCATCTCATGAGATGTCTTGAGGATTTCTGCAGACATCCTTTGGCAATCAACTGGCAAAACCTGCATGAGAGAAGAAAGGGGGATGGAAAGAAATGGACTTTGGAAACATTATTGAATTGCTGAATCAAACAACTTTGGGTCCCACCACCACCACAACACTTAATTATAACTAGGTTATTGTTGTTGTTGTTTTTACATGAGTAAGAAAGCAATCTAAATTATAAATGATAAATTTACTGAACAAAAAATTGAGCTCCATTTGCAGAAAGAATTGGATCGTGTCAAAGTCTCTAAAATATACAGGCCTGGAGCATAACTAAGAATAGACATTCTCTTCAATATATAGATACATAGATGATTGATAGACAGCATACATGTACAGAGTCATAGATAGATACATAGATGATAGACATATGACATGTTAGATAGATAGAAGTAGATACACATAAATGCATAGATACATATATAGATGATAGATATATACATACATATATACATAGATACGTAGATACATAAATACATAGTTAAATAGTTAGCTTTAGCTTTTGAAAGTACAGTTCACTGCTCTGTCACAGTTCATGCAATTTAAGATGGTACACATAAAATCACTGTGCATTTGATGAAGTGTTCTGGCCTTTTGCTCAAGTATGGGCAAGATGACTCGTCATCTCCAAGTCATAAAGCACATGTTTACTTATGTCTCCTGCTGTCTCACAGATAATTAGGGTGTTTTTTCCTTGCCTAACTAAATTATTACTTCTTAGAAAGCATAAATGAAGTTATTTATTGCACACATACCAAATCTTCAGATAGAATGCATGGAACTCAGGGGGTTCATTGAATTTTAATGTCTCAAAACTCTGTCTTCACTGTTGTTACTGGTTAGAATATATCACATATATAAACCCAAAGGTCACAAAGAGACCCCAAAACATGTAGTACAGAACTTAATGTGCAGTGGGGGAGGGAGGGTTGCCTAAGTGAAAGAAGGCTTGCCTAGAAAATACAAAGTCCTCAGCTCTGATCTCCCACTGAAATCATTTTTACTAGACTGTTACAATTGAAATTGTATTGAAAACAGAGATTTTGTGTTGAAGTCTAGGTCTGTGTCTTCAAATGAAGACTCCATTGTCTTTTTCCTGCCTATCAACAAAGGATTGGTGTCAGGAAGGCTCCACTCTCCATTCCTAACCCACAGTAGCTGGCTTTACCCACATTCCAATAAGGGATCTTAATCTCCATGATATTAAGCCTACACCTCTGCAATGGTCAGGTTGAACAATGTGCTCTGGTGTTAGCACTGTGTGGCCTAAAAGCTTGCCATTTATTATAAGATAATAGGTTACTAATGTGTTAGATTCCTCTTTCCTTCTTCTCCATGTCCTCTTCAGTATTTAGCCCTAATACTGGCAGTCCCTAGTTTGAAGCTAAGTCAGTGTACTGCCTGGTAAAAGATAGAGTAGTGAGAGTCATCTATGACTTAGTTAAAGGTAAGCCGACAGTTTTACCTCTGCATGTACATGTGTGTTCATGTGTACATGTATGTCTGCATGTGTTTACATGGGTATGGAGTTAGGGTTTGGTGCCAGTTCTCTTTTTCAGTTGCTCTCTAACTTATCATTTAAGATGCAGTCTCTCACTGAACCCAGAGCTCACCAGTTTGTCTAGACAAGCCCCAAGGATCCTCCTGTCTTCATCTGTCTAGTGGTGGGGTCGCAGTGGTTGTGCCACACTGGCAAAGGTACTGGGGATCTGAGATAAGATCCTCATGTTTGTACAGCAAGCACTTTACCAACTGAGCTGTCTTCCCAGCCCTATGGTTTACCTTTGCACATTTACAGTTTACCTTGTTGATAAGCAAGCATCTTCTATTACACAAAAGGAAAGAGAAAAAGAGAAAGACACAGAGAGACAGAGACAGAGAAAGAAGCTGGATTCAACCCAGAGTCAGCCTGCTCCACCAGCAAAAAGGAGACAACCATTCATCTCATCCTCTTAATAATAAACAATAAACAAATACATTTTTAAAAAACTTCTACTTCCAGCCACATTTTGCTGACTTTCATTTAAAGACACTGAGCAACTGTAGTGCATGCCTTAAGCAGATACAGCAAATGGCATGGTATGCTCGGCTTTCATTTTCAGTAATGGATGTTAGCGCCCTACATGACACTGGCATGCAGTTTCCAACTCTGGAGCCAGCCTGATGCTCACTCTGTTGCACTAACCAGTAGATACTCTTTGCTGCTTTGTGGGTTCTTCTTTTTTCCAGTCTTTCTCCCCCAATTTTACCCCCATAACTAGATAGGAGAAAAAGAAGCATAGAGGCAGGAGACAGAAAGATCCCTGAATCTAATTTCTTTCCTTTAGTTTCTTCTTTTGAGCACAACTTCTAAGAAACTCCAACCAATTCCCCTAAATGACCACTGACCACCAACCACGCCTCTTGGAGCCCTAGCATTTATCTACCATCTGAAAAGTTCCCATAATTCCAAACATCACATCATGGCAGAAATTCTCTGCAGCTGGCAGAACTGGGCCTCTGCTAGATAGAGCTCAAGTCAATCATAATCAGCTGCTACAGACAGTCCAAAGCAGCCCCATGTCCCCACACCTGGGATTAAAATGAAACCTTTCTTATATCTGTGTTCTTTAAAGAACCAAAATTCCAGAATCGTCACTACACTAACCCACAGACTTAATCTGTTTTAAAAACCCACGGAGAGTCAGGACATCAGAAAGCCAGCTTAGTTCCTGTTCTTAGGCCATTCTGACTAAGTAAAATGCAGATCTATGATCAACAGCTGTGTTCAGATCCATGTATAAAAATGTGCTCACAATATACGGCAGTACCTTTATTACCTTCTAGAAATATTGTATCCAAAGGACTTGTCTATAGAGCAGTATATTAGGGGCTCCATATTGACACCCAGTAGATGATATTCATGTAGAAAAAGCAAGACTTAGTGTTTCCAACTGCAGAGGAAATAAGAAGCTGAGTCTCCAGAGAGCAATGAATTGGACAAATACCCTTTATGTCATTCACCCAGGCACGAAATGTAGTAAAAGAGCAGTGTAAATCAGACGGTCATGGGAAGGCCGGGACTATCATGGCTCGCCTACGACGAGGACGACAAATGGGATCACTATCCCATTTGTCTTCAAAATTTTCTTTTTCTTCCTTCAACAATAAAATGTCTCCATACCTTTACTGTAACAGATATCTGTTTTATTCCTCAGGAATACATTTAAAGATTATGTACAATTAAAGAGACAAAAAGTAGGAAGAGTTTTCATTCATTCAAGTTGGTTTAAAGAAGAAAAAAAAAAAAGACTGTTAAAGATTATTTTGACTTAGATTTTTTTCCAGCTACCTGAGAATGTATTGAAAGGAGTGGGCTGCCCTGAGATGTTTCCCACCATGACTTTACTGGGAAGCTACTGTGCAAATCTACAGAGAAGGAAAGAGACTTGTTTTTTACCATAGTGTTTTCAAAATGTGCTCTCAACTCTGAATTGTGTAAGCTGGGTACCTACTGTGTGATGCAATTCAGGTACCATGTCACTTCTAATAAGGCTTCGCTGCTCTGTGTTTCTCTGATGCCCTCCTGAGAACAGACAAGCACTGTAGTCAATAGAGAAGACAAATTAGCCTGGCAGAATATCAGCTTGTCATCGCACGGGCAGATTTAGAACCTCCAGATGTTTACCTTTGTCTTCGTTTTGATAAATCACATTCACAATCATATATTTTATTAGTTTGGGCCAACACTAGTATTATCTTTAAGCTCCAAGAATAGAATTTGAATCCCACTCTGGAACCTAAGAATATAAGTAGGTAAGACTGTAGTGTCTGTTCTGAGTGCAAACACTGTTGTCACATATCTGATATGTTATTACATGTCATTAAGATAATATAGAATATAGGAACGGAACCCATTATTCAGGAAGGAAATGATGTATGACAAATGTAGATAATATATGCACAACTGAAAGCTTCATTTTATTCTTTGAAAACTTTCTACATGTGAAATAGAGTGATTTAGTAATATCAAATACAGATTAGAGGCAATTTAAAACTTCATAGGGGTCAGGTTCAAGGCAAGAGACCTGTGAGGTTGAGGCCACCTTTGGCTACATAGAACAACTCTGTCTCGTGAAACAAATAGAAATCTGAAGTTACATAGTTATAAGAAGAGTAAGAGCAAGATCACAATGCATTATTTGATTTATTTTTTAATTCACATCAAAATACTCAGCCTACTTTCTTTTTATATTTCAATATGATGAGATTATTAAAACTAGAAAATTATCTCTCTTGGATACTCAACACTTTTATCTTTCCACATATCCTCATTCATCCATTGAACATTTATTGAGCCCTTATTATATGTCTTAGTCAGGGTTTCTATTCCTGCACAAACATCATGACCAAGAAGCAAGTTGGGGAGGAAAGGGTTTATTCAGCTTACTTCCACATTGCTGTTATCACAAGGAAGTCAGGACTGGAACTCAAGCAGGTCAGAAAGCAGTAGCTGATGCAGAGGCCATGGAGAGATGTTCCTTACTGGCTTGCTCAGCCTACTCTCTTATAGAACCCAAGACTTCCAGCCCGGGGATGGCACCACCCACAAGGGGCCCTACCCCCTTGATCACTAATTGAGAAAATGCCCCACAGCTGCATCTCATGAAGGCACATCCCCAACTGAAGCTCCCTTCTGTGATAACTTCAGCCTGTGTCAAGTTGACACATAAAACCAGCCAGTACATTATATAATAGATAGATAATAGACACTTTTAAAAAAACTAATTAAATCATTTCCATAGTCATAGTCAGAATATATCCAATACATATTATACTGACCCTTATAGCATATAAAATATATAATATATAAAATATATTATATACATACACACACACATATATATATAATCTATTGATCCAATCAGCCAGCTGAGGAGGAGACATGGTGACAGGGTCTGGCCCATGTGCTCCCTTCCTAGGAGAGAAAAGCTTCAAGCTGCAACCTCCTAGGGGACATGCTGTAGCATATGCTTTTCTAGAATGGATTAAGAAAGTCTGAGCAGCTGGGACTCATTTTCAATATGAAAGGAGCGCGACATGAATGACTAAAACTCTTAAGTTCAGATAAGCTAGCCGCGCCTATGAAGAGCATGCATTGGTCTTGGTGTTAAAGCGGAGAAAATTGATTAGATCACAAAATGAGCAGGTTTAACTTTCGATTCCGTAAGCCTAAGAAAATGAAAAGCCAAGATCCTGTGCTGTCCGTCACACAGCAGTCCCGTGTGGGTCATAGTCAGGAGACGGTGGCATTAACGTTCTGGAAGAAATGCCACAAGGAGAAGTGAAATAAGACTCTGATTTGTGTTAAAGGCCGCCTGTTTGCAAAGTCTTAGATGACTCTCAGTAAAGTTTCAAATCTGAAGAAAACAGAACCTGGATGTTTGCCCAAAGTAAGGCAGATGTGCCACTTCCTGTTCCTTGGTACGCTCCTACTAAGAGCACCCCACATTTGTAGTTAAGGGCCCCTTAAAAATCGTTATATATGAGAACAGATTATTACCAATTTGCACATGGCTCTGGGTTCTTAGGTTACAAAATATTGACCTACTGCTTCAATTTGAATTTCAGTCAAATGAGATGGTGTCTTGGAAGTTTGGAATAGTGAATTAAAGTGAAAATAAGTGCTTAATTCCCTGAATTTAAGGAGTTTTGAATGACTACAGTGACAATGTCTAGACGTGTGAACACATATATAAGATAGCACTTTGATGTGAATTTCTGTGTTTTCATTACATATACCTATGCATGTGCATATACACCACAACCATTAGAATGATTGCTCGCTGTTTCATTACAGAAATACATGAAACTGTTTTAAAAAAAAAAACAAAGACTAGTAGCATATTACTTAATGTTTGATCCTTACCCCGTTACTCATTAGAGTGACGATGCCCATTATTCATCTGACTCCAGATTTTACAGAGTAAGAATCAGACATAGCTTCAGGAATCATTCAAACATGAGCACACTTTAAGATTTGGATCAAAAGCTATCTTTAAGTTCTGCATTTCTTTTTTTTCATTTATTTTCATTATTATTCTAATATCATTCTTTAGTGGTTGTAATGTATAATTCTCATGATATTCAATCTCCTTTCTTCTCCAAAGAAACCAAAGAATCTTGTCATGCTTAAAAAGAAACATGGCATTATATATTAGAGGCACTGGAAAGTCTCTCTGTCATTCTTTCCCTGGGGGTTACAATGAATTTCAGCACAGATGGAGGGAGCTGGATGAGGTGAAAATAAACTGTCCTGTGTGTTTGCCACTCTGCAGTGTTGGGTGCATCTGTAAAGAAGTCAAGCTTACTTGTATTCCCTGAGCACTCTTTCCTAAGTCAAGATGCTTTGCCCAACTTGGTGAAGTGGGAATTTGTACAGATCTCTCACCCAGCATATACATGGACCACACCAAACTCCCTGTAGATCAGAGCTAGGCATGGATGAGCCATTTATGATGAGCCATAGACCAACAGATGACTTCCTGACCTTACCTCACCAACTACTTGTGTCATCATCCCTTCAATAGAGAGGAAGAGTTTAAGGGTACACTGAAACTTAAGATATTTTTCCTTTTCTTCTATTTTGGGAATGGTTAATTTTATGAGAAGTTTTAATCAAACTGCCCCATTGGTCTTATCTTCCTTAAAATAAATAGATGGTAGATAGATAGATTGATTGATTGATTGATTGATTGAGATTGAGAGATTGAGAGATAGATATAGATAGGTGATAGATATAGAGAGAGATAGAGAGATATACATAGATCAATAGATATAGATAGATAGATAGATAGATAGATAGATAGATAGATAGATAGATAGAAGATTATAGGTAGGTAGATGATAGATATGAAAGAGATAGGATGATAGATAGATAAGCATATAAGTAAGAAAGAAACTAGACTAGCAAGATGGCTCATTGAGTAAAGGTGCTTGAAGCCAAGTTGCCAACCTCAGTCCCCAAACCCTCATAGTAGAAAAATAGAACTATCTCCTGCTAGTTTTCCTTTGACTTCCACAGAGCCTCTGTTTCCTGCACACACACTTGCACAAACTAAAAATAAATAAAGATTTTTAAAATGGTGGAAAGCATTAGAAATTCTACTGTTTTGCCAGGAGAGTCTTTAAAAGGATTATATTACATAAGTCTGTTTACTTGTTTCTCACTTCCCCCAATGGTATGTCACTAATAATTATGATAATAAAAGCAGCCATTGGTTCTGTTGACCTAGTGCAGTGTCATCACAAGATTTGCAAACTCTATCTCTATATTGAACATGTGTCTACCAAGGTCCTGTGTTTGTTTAATGACAGCTTCAGGTATCCTGAGAGACACTGGCCCATGCTGGGAAAGTTCTCCCACCTTAAGTTACTTCTTGCACACACATACCTGTCAAACCAAATATGTTCCAAGCATGGGGCACAGAGGACAAGGTCCTGGTCTCATAGACATTCATTACACAAAATTGATTTTATTGATAAACAAAAAGTACTAAGCAAGATCACTTTATGTAGTGATAAAGGAAAAATGTTCCAACTATTCCAAATGCTAGGTGCCTAAAGATTACCCAACATAGGCTGTAGAAAGGAGTCTTTGGCATAGAGTCATATAAATACAGATACAGCAAGATGGCAGAACTACTTAGGGGATGGAAAGACATTGCAAGATTTGGGAGTAATGTCAGGGTGGATATGAGCATGGCCCAATGATATATGTGTTTCAGCATGAAACTCAACATTATAGACACTAACTAAAAAACCTTTTTAAAAAACTCTGGGACAAAAAGAAAAGGGCCACTGCATTCAGTGGTATAGAATGGCAAACTATTCACACTAAGATATAAATTAGAATAAGATGCCAGCAGACATAAAGTGGGGAGTGTTAAAAGTTTTGAGGCAGACATCAATAGTCTAAAGGTACGAAATGATAGTTGTCATCTGTATATGAGCGAGCCTGTTTTATTCCAGAAAGATTATGCTATGAGATGTTCTGATTCTGGCAAATACCCTGTTCCTCAGAAATACATGATACACTGCTAGGAAATAACACAGGACTAACAGCAACTCCTATGATATTGATTTCATGGTAGCAACATGAGTGTGAGGAGTGTGTGTGCAGATACGCAGTACCTAGCAAATGTCAAGGCACCAGTTAACTTTCTTTTATAATGTCCCTTTGAACCAATGCATCCATAGTTCCCTCAGTAAATTTGTTTTGCGGTCCTCTCTTAGCAGGGCACCATCTTGACATTAGATTCAATTACAAACCTGACCTAGTAGACTTGGGATCAATTAATGCAAACAGGTAATTAAGCTGATGTAATCCAATTGGATCAGTACAATCCAATGTGTGGTCCTCTTTGCTCTACCTCTCTGCCTTGCTCCCATTCTTCTTCCTTCTATCTCCAGTCTGTCCCAATTGTTCTGATAGGTCCACCCCACCCTTACCCCCAGCTCCAGCCAACTGTTCTTTATGGTGCAAAATGGAACATTCCTAATTTCTCCAGTTGGCTTTGGAGGCTAAATTACCTTCCCCAAAGCAGCTTGCCTTTCCTTTTTGGGGCAGGTGAGGGAGGGACAAACATTTACAAATCCTGCTAACTTGGTGGCACTGGCCCCACAATTAACAATTGAGAACACTGGGACACACTTTTTCATAACCAGTAAATACAATATTTGTGTGCCATTCGACAGTAGCCTACAGAAGAATTACAATTCTCTGTGTTAAATATGTAGAGGATGCAGAAAACTGAGGCGCTGAGGGCTAGATCTTCAGCAGCTAATCTCGTAGACACTGTATGCTTAGTCCTGGACTTTGGACTTTATAGGAATGCAGTGGAAACCGACTGTGGTGGCAAGAAAATGACAAACCAGATTCACGAGTTTTAAAATATGCTCAAGAGCGTCAGTGTGGCGATTCCAGACAGGAAGATGTAATACAGGCACACACACACACACACACACACACACACTATAATCCATTCAAATAATTTTCTGTGAAAACTTAAAAGCCACCATTGAGCTGATTTTTTGCCCATATTTCACAGTGCATTACTTTAAACGAACTAAACCTCACTTATAAACTTCACTCACATTTTTTTTTTAATGCTCAAGTGGTGAATTCAATCCCATAAGGTTGCATGGCTTTACTTACCTCTCATATTTTGCAATGGAAGTTAATCATTTACTCAACACAGGTTTCTTGCTCAGCTCAGGAAAACCTGTCAATCTCTGTGTTCCTCAAAGTTGTCATTAATACACAGGGCCTCAGATTTTTCTAGGTGATGTAAAATTAAATCAGGAGTCTTTGCAATGTATTCCAATCAGCTACTCTATTAGCTGTTTTCAAATGGTAATCAACTTGGCTCCAAATGAACAGTTAGTGTATTCAGCTTGCTCAATGGATTCTATGAGTGCACTCACCATTACAAGTTATAATTATATTACTTCCAGAAGTCATTTACAGCAATTGAACAACCAGAAAAATTCCAAACGACTTGTGTGATGGTACAATTAAACAATATGAACTGCGAGATTCTATTTCATACTGCAAAAGTTAGTTACGATGTTACGTTTCGGCAGAAACGATAAATCTTAGAACAAATGTGGATACTGTTTAGATTAAGGGTTTATAGCATTAGATTCTGGACTACCAAGTAAAATGATTCTATTATATGCTATGTACCATTAAATACATTTCTAATAAAGAGGAGCCCTCTCTCTCTTTCTCTCTTTCAATTAAATGGCAGGTAAGAATCTTTTCAGTCAAAACACTGCCTGGAAAAAAGATGACTAATTCTTCAGAGCACCCATGACTCCCCACAGTTTGTGCTGAGAACTTTATATTTTGTGATCATGAATGCCTGACAGAAGAATTCATCTTCTTCTTATTAGTCTCTCTTGGTTATGAATGGCTCATTTTATACATACCTCAGTGTTATTGACCATCGCTACAAAACACATTACCCAAAGCCTAGGAGCTTAAAGCAACAACAACCATTATTATTTCTCATGGTTCATGTATAAACCATGTAGTTCTGTTTCCATGGTGATGGCTAGACTACTGGATTAGCTGGTCAGTCAGTAGTGATGGCTGCCTGAAGGCTTTGTTCTCTTCTATTGGAGACCTTTCTACCTGCTTGCTTGAGCTACCTCACAGCAATTTGGTTCCAATAAAGAACATTTGTAGAAAGAGTTCGTAGCCAAGAATATAAAGCCGCCATGTAATCACTTGTTACAGTTGGAAGAATAGCAGTGTCCCAGAGACAAACAATGGCGCAAGCCTTTACATCTGCCACTAACATCTTACATAGCAGAGGAAGCCTTGACTGTGTGAAGAACTCAAGGTGAATCAGGAAGATTAAGATTTCAAGGAGGGTGCAGCGGAACAGGAAGTCTTATAAGAAAGAACTGAAGTTACAATGCTATGGAGTTTGGAAAATGGAAATGGAGGAAGAGAGTGAAGCCAAAGAAAACTGGTAGCCACTAAAGCTACAGGAGGCAAAAAAAAAGGGGGGCGGGGAGGGAGTTCTCACCCAGGGCATCAAGGAGTAAGGCATTCTTGACACACCTTGATTTTATCCCAGTGACACCTCTGACCTACAAAACTGTTACATAGCAAGTTTGTTGTGGCTTAAACCAGTATACTGGTATACTTACCAAGTTTTTTAAAGAAAAAAATAAGAAACAAACTCATTTGTCAAATCTCCTGTTGGGGAGTATTTTGTTGTTTTTGTTTTTGTTTTTTTACAGTTTGTTTATATGCCACAGCTATAACCCTAGGTAGGAAACTGAATTTGTGGTTCATTATAACATTCTAACTAGCATAGTAAACATCCAAACAAACAAAGTATCATTTCTTTCAAGATATTTTATATGATTGAGTTTTTCTGTTGCTAATTTAACAATCATGAACTTTTTGACTTAAAATAACATAAATTTGCTAGCACAGTTTCTGTAAGATGTCATAAGTCTGCTGTGGCTCTTTCTGGGCTCAGGTGGAGATATTAGAAGAGCTACAGTCCTTACTCAGGTTCTGGAGAAGAATCTGACACCAAGCCACAGTGGCTAGTGATCCTGGAACTCAGTCCTTTGACACTGGAAGCCCAAGGACCCTGTTCCCTTGCTGACTATCATACAAGCCATTCTTGTGGCTTCTCTCCAGTCCTCACTCCTGACTCCCTGGGTACATCAAATTCTCCTCATTCTGAATTCCCAGAGTTCCACTGTTGCTTCTTCTTTCATATGGAGAAAGTTCTCTGATTAATAAGGTATGTAATCTCCCTTTCCTATTTATTTGATTTTGTGAGACAATGTCTCACTGTGTGCCTCAGGCTAGCCTAGAGCTTACAATCCTCTGCCTCTACCTCCTAAATTCTGGGATTACAGGCATGTAATTCCACCACGTGCAGCCACGACCTCCCTATTTTAATACCCTTGATCTTAATGACTCTGCAGAGTTTCTTTGCCATGTAACAAAAATGTAGTCTTGGGTTGCACAGAGTAGCCAAAGGCATTGGGGGTGGGGTATCTTTAGGGAGCTATCCTACCCAATACAATTCTCCCAAACTGTACTTCATGCCAAGAAGAGTTTAGAATGCACATGAATCTCTTCTGTGCCCTGTCTAGCACAAAACCCTTGGAGGCAGGAACAGCACAGATGAATTCATCATCAGCCCATCACTCACTGGCTTCAACAGCTTCTCTAGGAGACAATTTATCTGAGCTGCAACTCCTCCAAAATTAGTCACAGTTGGGTATTTCATAACCAACTCTGCCTCACGTTAAAGGCCAGGCTTTCAAGCAAAACCAACAGCAGTTATTTTCACTCTAACCTCATAAACTCCCTTCCTTGATGATGAAGACCACCAATACCTAAGTTAACTGATGCAACATGGTCTCATGACATCACCGAGGAGGTTGTGAACCTACACCTTTAGATCTTTCTTTACTCCACAAGTACATTTGAGTGTTTCGATCGATATTCTGAATCTACTTAGCGGATTTGTTGACATACATGATTGCATACAGCATTGGGGGTAGGTTGTGATTCCATTTGACAAACAGGAATAGTGTTTCCTGCTTACAGTTGCACGAAGTAAGATGGCTTGGCAGAGAGAGGCCATACCTCTACTTAAAATAATCCAAATGCCTCGTTGACTTATTCCAAAATAGTCTTTTAGTTTATTTCATCAGAAATTCTGGGACAACATTGAGAAAACAAAGCTAAGAATTAAAGAAAGGGACGTCTAAAATTTGTGAGAATTTTATGTCAACATTTTTGTTAACTATTATTCAAGCAGAAGAGATATGTTATATGAGTGAGCTGGTAGGATCCTCTTCCTAGTGATGAGAATTTTAATTGTTTCTCTAGGGAAAAATTCAAAGTTCTACCCAGGATGGAAACAGCATCAGTGATGTTAAAGCCGCCTCGTAATATCAGTTTGGAGCCTTTTGTTCTAGCTTTCCCCAGTAAGGAGGAAGAGAGCCTCCTTCTGGTCAATTGTATGGAAAGAAGTTTTCTTTTTCTACTTAAAGTTCTTTATTAACTTACAAGCTGAAGTTACAACCAGCCGCTTTTATAGAAAAAGATTCAATAATATTAACACAGAAGAGCAAATAAAAGAATCTTTGTCAACTTCCTCAGGAGAAACACGCCCAAAGGCACACATACTTCAAAGTTATGGAGGTTCTGTGTTCTTTCAACTACATGGTAATCATTTAGCACAGTCAAATCATTTCAAACAAAATGCAGTCCACACACTATGTTCTCCGCTCTTGGTATATTTAGGACAAACTGTGTAAGCTTGAAATCACTTCAATGTTAAGTAACCTTCTCTGTATTGAAATATTTATTATTTTGGTATAGTTACATGCAGATGCCTAATATATATTTATAATAAGTGTACTATAGAAGCATAAATTGCAATGCAGACATTTTAATTTAAAATACACCCATTTGATTAAGAGTCATTTTTTTCTATCTTATCAAGTTAAATTATGTCCATAGTCAAATCCCTCAGTAACATATGAGCTCACCCAGGAGATGTCCTGCCAAGAGAGTGCTTGGCACACAGTAGGTAGCAAATAAATATTGAAAATTAAAAGCTTGTTTTTTATCAAGATCTAGGTAGCATGCCAGTTTTCACCCATGCGTAAACTCTTCGAATTAAATGCTAACAAGAATCCAGTTTGTCCCACGTCCAGCACACCTGAGAGTTTCCTCTCCTTTAATTGAATTGCATTCTGGAGAAGGACACTAATTGATATGAACTGAGCTTACTCTGAGTGTGAAATGCAAAGAAGCACCAGCTCTAGATACTCTGAGGATACACAACAAGGATCTCAGAGCTCCATCCTAACACCTAATTATGTGAATACAAACATAGCCACTCAGCAAGAAAGATAGGAGGGGGGCTCCTGTACCTCCTTTTACATGATCTGAGGAAGCCTCCCACATTCATTTATTTCTGGATTTATTTTACATTTACTAATGTATACACATGTGTGTCTGGGTGCACATTATTGTGAGTTCCCATGGAAACTAGAGGCATTGGGTCCCCTGGAGATGAGAACACAGGCAATTGTGAGCTCACTGGTGGGCACTCAGAATCAAACTCAGTCACCAGAAGAGCAGCTCTCACCCACTGAGCTACTTCTCTAGCCTAGCCCCCTGAATTCTTTTTTTCTTTCTTTGTTTCTTTTTTTTATTAGATATTTTCTTTATTTACATTTCAAATTATATCTCCTTTCCTGGTTTCCCCTCAAAAAAAACAAAAACAAAAACAAAAACAAACAAACAAAAAAAGCCTGTTCCCTCCCCCCTTCCCCTGCTCACCCACCCACCCTCTCCCGCTTCCTGGCCCCGGCATTCCCGGCATAGAACCTTCACAGGACCAAGAGCCCCTCTTCCCATTGATGACCAACTAGGCCATCCTCTGCTATACATAAACAGCTGGAGCCATGAGTCCCACCATGTGTACTCTTTGGTTGGTGGTTTAGTCCCTGGGAGCTCTGAGAGTACTAGTTAGGTCATATTGTTTTTCCTCCTAAGGGGCTGCAAACCCCTTCAGCTCCTTGGGTCTTTTCTCTAGCTTCTTCATTGGGGACCCTGCACTCAGTCCAATGGATGACAGTGAGCCTCTACTTCTGTATTAGTTGGGCACTGGCAGAGCCTCTCAGGAGACAGCTATATCAGGCTCTTATCAGCCAGCCCTTGCTGACATCCACAATAATGTCTGGGTTTGGTGATTGAATATGGGAAGCTATACCACTCCTGGGCATATACCCAGAAGATGCTCTAACATGTAATAAGGACACATGCTTCACTATGTTCATAGCAGCCTTATTTATAATAGCTAGAAGCTGGAAACAACCCAGATGTCCCTTAACAGAGGAATGGATACAGAAATTGTGGTACATTTACACAATGGAGTACTACTCAGCTGTTAAAAAGAATGGATGTATGAAGTTCTTAGTGATATGGATAGATCTGGAGAATATCATCCTGAGTGAGGTAACCCAATCACAAAAGAACACACATGGTATGAACTCACTAATAAGTGGATATTAGCCCAGAAGATCAGAATACCCAAGATACAATCCACAAACCACAAGAAACTTGAGAAGAAGGCAGACCAAAGTCTGGATACGTCGATCCTTCTTAGAAGGGGGAACAAAATATACATGGAAGGAGTTGCAGAGACAATGTATGGAGCAGAGACTGAAGGAAGGACAATCCAAAGACTGCCCCACCTGGGAGCCCCCTGAATTCTTACTTGTAGAGATTGAACAGTGGCAAGGGCCTCTATACTAGGTAAGAGTCTGTGTCCACACAGAGGTGACAGGAAGTATAATCCTCATCCTCGAGAAACTTACAGTGGAGAGCTGAGACAGAAAAATTAACATAAAGAAAAGATGAACGTATCTGTTGAAAATTAGAGCTAAGGGAGAATTTGGAAAATTTTCCTTCATCTCCTTTAACTTAAGCCTGCCAGCCTCAAAAGATAAAAGGTACCTGAATATCTATATCTTCCTGAGGAGATTTAGGATGTGTTAAGAAAATCTGAATGCAGGCAAGGGAGGAGAAGAAGAAGAAGAAGAAGAAGAAGAAGAAGAAGAA
>NW_022196910.1:37737880-37749321 GCF_008632895.1 Mastomys coucha
GAAGAAGAAGAAGAAGAAGAAGAAGAAGAAGAAGAAGAAGAAGAAGAAGAAGAAGAAGAAGAAAGCATTGATTATGCTTACAGTAGGATAGACCTTAGTCACCAGGTGTGTATGTTCAAATGCCAGATGGATAATGCCAGAATGTGCTTTTTACTGGGAGCCACACATGGGTGCACATGTATGCACACTGTGTATTGCCTTACATGATAAGTTGATTTTCATATGCAGTCATATTCAAGAGCTTGAAACCTTGACTTTCCAAGGCCAAAGCACTCCTTCTCTAAAGAGATTCATGTGTCCTGTGTAAACAGGAATTTTGGAAGCATGTTTCAAAACCCCCAAATATTAATGTTTAGGAGGCCAGGAGCTCCTCTTCCCACCACTACCTTGCTGCCATCACCAACCAGTAAAGACAATGGCCACATTAGCATGCCCTCACCATGCTCCTTCATGATTCTTTCCTAGAAAGTCCCAGAGCACCTGCATTAGTCCCTCACAGGGAGCTTAGTCAGGGTCTTAGTCAGGGTTTCTATTGCTGCACAAAACATCATGACTAAGAAGCAAGTTGGAGAGGAAAGGGTTTATTCAGCTTATACTTCCACATTGCTATTCATCTCCAAAGGAAGTCAGGGCAGGAATTCACACAGGGCAGAAACCTGGAGTCAGGAGCAGATGCTGAGGCTATGGAGGGATGCTGTTTACTGGCTTGATCAGCTTGCCTTCTTATAGAACACAGAACTACCGACCCAGGGTTGGTACCACCCACAATGGGCCCTCCCACCCTTGATCACTAATTGAGAAAATGCCTTACAGCTGGATCTCATAGAGGCATTTCCTCAAGGGAGGCTCTTTTCTCTGTGATAACTCCAGCTTGTGTCAAGTTGACACCTAAAACCAGCCAGTACAAAGCTCCTCAGATAATGATGAAAACTTCAAAATCTCTTCAAAGATGACCAGGTCAACAAAATTCCAAGATGTTATCACATATTCAAAGTTCTGTGGGGGGCTGAAGAGATGGCTCAGCAGTTAAGAGCTCTGACTGCTCTTCCAAAGGTCATGAGTTCAAATCCCAACAACCACATGGTGGCTCACAACCATCTGTAATGAGATCTGATGCCATCTTCTGGGGTGTCTGAAGACAGTTTCAGTGTACTTACATAAAATAAATAAGTCTTTTAAAAAAAATGTTCTGTGGGGGGAAAAAAATCTGGTTGGTAGACAGCATTATACACTACCATTTTTTCTCTTGCTCACAATTTCCTCGAAGAATAATGACTGGAATGTGTGTTCCTTATTTGTACTTCCCAGGAAGGAATACAGAAAGTTCATGTTGATGCCAAATAAGACACCATAGCCACTTTCTCTCAGTCACCATATGGTGCCGGTCCTATGTGAGGCATGCCTGGGCAAAATCCAAATCACTGTGAGACCTTATGTCCAATTTGTCCTTGGATCTGACTTACCAAGTACTGTCCTGAGGTGGCATCACTGATGGATCTCTGCTAATAGAAGCAAGCCTGGAGCCACACACGTGTCCAGAAAGCAGGAGATATCTGGTCTCGCTTCTTGTTCTTGTACCCTGTGTCCTGGTGCCGTTGTTGCTCATATTTGTTGTAAGAGCATTTATTTGGAAAATTGATGAACAAAAGGTTCATTTGCTTTAAGAAAAGCAAAGAACGAGCTCAACAATTTATGGGAAGTTTTATTTGACTGCCGGGTCAGTGGTTTAATTTTGCATATGCTCTCGTAAATGTAACCAGCAGTGCTTTATGGGAGAATCATCTTGTAAACCAAATGTGCTGGCAGAGGAGAATCAGTTTGTGGCACCCAAGACATTAAGGAAATTGGCAGTCACTAAAAACACCTGTAATCCCCTCCTCCTCCCCACCTCCCAGCTAACCACCAGAAGAGGCATATCCTTGTGCAAACCCTGTCTTCTCAAGCAGTTAGTTCTTCTGCCAGCCAATTACTTTCTGGATTAATTTCAATATTAAGAAGGAAATGCTGGGACCAACAATGACACTCATTCCAGTAATAACTTGTTATATATGAAGTATTAATCTATTTCTCTCAGGTTCCAAATGGCTAAGACCTACATGGAAAAGTGTTCTTGTGGGATTGTCTCAGCCTTGTAAATTCCCCCAAGCCTGCTAGAGCTCAGAAATATACCACTGTAAACAATTCCCATCTAGACTTGCCTGCTAGAATGATGCACGTCTGTATTGATTAAATGGATTAAAGACAGTCTTTCTCGTGAGCATCTCTGGACATTGGTGTCCCTTAATGTGATTACAAAGGGTCATGATAGGACTCAGTGGCTAGTGCTACCCTTTTTATTAGGACCTGTCAGAAATAGACATCATGCTGGTTTGCCAAGCTTGACCACCTTTGTTATGACTAACATGTTGGAAGAGTCGAATTCTTATCCTTATTATATAAACCAGAAGCTGAACCACAGAGAAGTTAAAAGTTGTGAGAAATATTACATAAACCTTTAATCAGGCTCCAAGGTGAAGATTTTTCCAATATACACATAGCTTATTTTTATATGTTCATGGTATTGTTACACATCTTAGCTTGAAGACGCAGTAAATTATGTATTCTGATGAACTAGGTCCAGAGACTGTCCCTTTCCTCCTTTGAGATCAAGATCCATAGACTGCAGTGAGAAGGAAGGTTTTTTTTTTCTTCTACCCATAAGAAAAATTTGATACTCATTATTCATTCATTCATTCCAAATTATTTACTAAGATTCCACCATTGCAAATACTGTTACATGATGAAACTTTAAAAAAAAGGGGGGGGGGGGCATGCCTGTCATCCTAGAGCTTACAATATTAGGAAGACAGACTACTAGCAAAACAGTGATTTCTATTCAGAGTCATAATGACAGTGGGAATAAATATGACAAAATGGGACACAGAGCAAGGAGGAAATATCCATGAACACTCTTCTTCAGGCTTCAGGGCAACTTCTGAGCAGAGTGTTGAAGAGTACAATATAGTTTTGTGACCTGGCAAGTCTTCCCAGCAGAAGTAGAAGAATAAAAAGACCATACACAGGCTTAGCACAGAGGACTTCCATACACTCCAAGTACTCAAAGTTCTGAGTACTTCTGCATTGCTAATAAATGGCAGGAGTGTTAAGTTAAAATCTTAACACTACTGACAAGTGTCAGGACTTCATCTTAGAGGTAATTCCTGGTCACACAGGTCTAGTCACAGGACAGTTGCAGATGACCACACCCAGAACTGGCCCACCACTGTGGTATTTATACCTGCAGATTCCTCATTCAGCCCTAAGGGGAAACTGGGGTGTTTTCCCACTTCATAATGATATGATTCTCTAACTGTTCATGATCATTCACAAGAAAACAGAGGAATGCAAAGAGAGATGGATGGTGAAGTCCGTCACAAGTGCATCCATTGGGTCAATCATATATTTAACACAATACAATACAATAATAATGGCTTGAAGCAGGAGCTTGCAATCTACTTCCCTCGTATAGACCAAATGTGACTCAGAAGCTGCTTTTGTGAACAACATATAAGAATGTGGCTATGCATGTTCAGTGTGGATCTCCATGGCTGCTTTCACACAGGAGCAGATATGAGGTGTGGCAAGGGAGACCATATATGTCATGGAGTTGAAAATATGTGTCATGCAACCACTTATAGGAATGGTTAACCTTTGGTTCAAACACTGACTCTGCCACTGGACTGGAATCTCTCTCAGTCTATTTTCTCATCTATAAATCAAAGATGACAATAACATTTTTACCTAGCAAATTGACTTTGAGAAGTAAATACATTTATGTGTAACCTAGCAAGCACAAATTAAACACTGATTAAATATTAGTTCCTATTAATTAATTCACCAATTTTATAGGAGTGGTTGGAGGGCTGGAGAAGGGATTGTGATAGGCTCTCTGTCCAGCCCTCAAGACTGCTGGACCATTGAAGTTGCCTATTACAGAGACACATAAGAACTATAGACTGCAGAGGAAAAATTAGGACTTGATTTACACCCTTGAGAGTTATATCTGATGTATTTAGAGCAAAACCTACATGAATTAATTAGACAGAAACTCAGATGAGACCACAGGGGAATGTGTATGTGGACAAAAGAGCCAGGCAAGGAATCAAATCTTAAAGTGTCCCTAAGCTTTATGTTAGGAAGAATTGGGCTCATCAGGAAAAGTGGTTGAGAAAACTAGGCCAACAAAATGGAAGAGAATTAAGAGAGTATGGTAGTCAAGAAGTCAAGGTTTGTTTTACTTTTTTAGCAACATTTTTAAGAATAAAGTTTGACCTAAGCAAGGCTTATAGGGGCTCACAGAAACTGGAGTGGCAATCACAGGCCTCATGTGTCTGCACCAGGTCCTCTGCATACATGTTGTGATTGTTTAGCTTGGGGAGTTTGTGGGACTTATAATAGCAGGAGTGGGGTGTTTCTGACTCTTTCACCTGCTCTCGGGACCCTTATCCAGTCAGGATATGAAGGTTTGTGCCTAGTCTTATTGCATCATGTTATTCCGTATTCTGTTGCCATCACCGGGAAGCCTGCTCTGGAGGGAAGTGGAGCTGCCATGAATCTGGAGAAGAGAGGAGGTGGGGGTGGCATTGAGAGGAGTGGAGGGAGGGTAGACTACACTTGGGGTGTAATATATGAGATAAGAATTAAAAATGCACAAAGGTTGTCCGTGCACATACACAATTACTGGTTGAAGAACATACAGACTACAAAGTGGTCATTTGACTTGACAACATCACTAGTGACTTTGGCAAGAGTGGTTTTTCCAGCCTGATATGCTCTCAAAAGCTGAACACTGTATGCACAGGTCACTATTTGGAGAAAGTTTCTGTACGGGTAGCAGAGGGATGGGGATAAATGAAGAAGATGAGGATGAGAGAAGGGAAACAGAAGATGGGAAATGGTGCCAACTGAGGATGCTGGTACTCAACTGAGGATGCTGGTATCCAACTGAGGATGATGGTATGTAAGAATTGAGCAAACAGGAACACCTCGTGAAAATACGAAGGAGCAAGGAATGTCCATTAAGCCTAAAGACAGAGCTTCAGAAGGGTTTACCGAGCAAACATCAGTCCCCAGGAGATGCCCTAATTGTGGGGAGTAATGCCAGGTTCCAAGAAACGTCCCCAGTAAGGGGTGGATCTCCCCCAACCCCTCCTATGTGCAGTCAGTATCTCCTCCTCACCTGGGGCACAGAGGTCAATGGAAACAAAAGACAATGGGCTCCATCAATGAGAGATGACCAACTCATGCTGTAAACTTATGTTCTGGGAAGGTATAAAAAGTGTGTGCTTTTGTTTCTGGGGATCGCCTTTGCTCTGAATGCAAGATGACCCCAGTATACTGGCAATAAAAACCTCATGCAATTTGTAGTGATCTCCCTCCTGATTCTTTGCAAATGGGGCACCCATGCTGAATTTAACAGGTACCCAACTGAGGATGATGGTACCCAACTGAGGATGCTGGTATAGCAGTTGCATTAGAGACTGGGGTCTGGGACAATTATAACAGTCACAAAACTAGGTGAAAGGGGATAGAGTCCAGTGTGAAATGTTTGGACTAGCCCCAGACAGCAGTTTGTTATGTTTATTAATATTAAGTCCAAGTTAGTTTATCCATTTTATCAAGATAGAAAGCAGAATGTAAAAACATGAGGAAGAGTGCCAGCCAATCAAGATTACTTTTTTCATGGTAAAATACAAAGAGGAGGACTCATGTAACTATGAATCGATCAGGGAGAAATGTGAAGCTTGAAGTTTTAATCAAAAGGTTTAAAAGTTTGAAAGAGGAGACAGAGCTGATAAGAGAAACACGATAGCATTGCTTGGTTATGATGTGGTCCCATAAGCCACCTGTGGTTACAGATGTAAAGTTAAAGTAGCACAAACTGCTACCCTATTTTGCCATCCATGTTCAACTATTGCGATGAAGAGGGAGAACAGGACTAAGGCTAAGTTAATCACGAACTGGAATCTGGCCAACAGCAAACAGTAAGGAAACTGAGACAGAGAGCAGGGGGAATTCATTTGATAATGAGAAGGCTCAACAAAGAAAAGATGCATGTCAGCCAGCCTGTGATGTGGTAGAAAGACCAGAGAACTGCAGTGCACATGCACGGTGCCCAAGAGCTGCTGAAGTCTTGACAGGAGAAAATGAACCAGAGAAATAAGAACAGATATTGAAGGAGACTGAAATAGTGATACAGGGTGATTTGTTTAGTATATTAATGCCTGACGTTCTTAGTGTGAGGGCAGAGAAATTGGTTACTATTTTAACGATAATAGAGCCAAAGGTGGTCTCCCAGACTGCTTCTCCTGTGTTTTAAGAGACCTGAAAGCTTAAAAGGGGAGGGGTATACAGGAGCACCCTGGGGGAGGATGAGCACCTGCCCTAATGACTTGTAAGAAGAAGCTAGCATCTACTCAGTACAGCCTAAGTGTAAACAATACAGAAGACCATAATAGAAAGGCAACAAACACCAGCTACTCTAAAGAACACAAACCCCCCAAGCTCTGAAAAGCCCCGTTCAACATAATAGAAGTTTCCTTCTCGCTCAAGAAACTCAGTGTAAATTTGTCTCTTGGATGAGAAAGTCTCTTTTTCATGTACGATATCCAAGGACTCAGGTGCATGGAGGATCTGCCACCTCTCACACATGGCTTCAAGACAGGAAGGAGAAGGGAGGGGAGCCATGCGTTATGAGCCAGGCCTGGTTATGCCAACATTCTCTCCTTCTCTCTCTTTCTCTCCGTTTTTTTTTTTTTCTATTGAGTAATTTGACTGGAAATGGAATCTGTATTCTGTGCCCAGAAATAAAGGGAAGTTAATCTGTTGCCTTGCAGTGAGAATCTACAGAACAGTGTAACTTCATACTTTGATGGAACTTTTAGGAAAAAAAAAATCACAACCTATTTTAAGATATCCTGGACTAAGAGGAGCTGAATTGTAAATTCTGCCCAATGATCCTGAGAAAGTCATGAAAACTTATTAAGTCACATTTTTAAAACTAAGATAAAAGCTCTCTTGCCTCAAAGGGTTTTGTGATTATCAAAATTAGTTTCTGGGAATTAAAAAAAAATCTTATAAACTCTGAAATAGTATGTAAGTGCCATATACAATTATTTATTAATAGTATTATAATTAATATATGTATCATAGTACATAATATGTATCATATGTATGTATATGTATCATAGTACATAATAGTATCATAATTAATATATGGCCCCATCTTACTCTTTTGACTTCTGAGTGCATGCCTATCCAAATAAGTATACTCCTATAAAAAGCTGCTTTGAATACCAACATCTCTGTGCATTCTTGCATAGGTACATGTACTCCACTCTTCTGCTTAGCTTCTGGCTCCAGTCATTCCAGAACCTCCTTCTTCATTAGGATATCATATTTAGTTCTCATTTTCTTCCTATCTCAGAATATGGAGGGCCAGGCTGTAGCTTCCTGGGCTCCCTCTGCTGTCTGATACATCAACAGGGTGCAGTTCTACCCCTGCAGCCTCCATGACTTTCTACAGAATGACCCAGAGGCCCCGTTTTCTGTTCCCCATCACTGTGCTTCTGAAGGGGCAGTGAATGCAGTTAAGCAGACCACATATTGCGTTATCCCAGAGACCCTTGCTTGCTTAGTAGGTGTGTGTATTCTAGTAGGTTATAATGCTCTTCTAACAAATGACACCATGTAGTTTTGTTCTGACAAAGCAATATTCTTGCAGACAGATATTATACATCTTGAGGTCAAGACCCTTTTCCTGACCCATGGTCAGATGCTCTACAGACTCCAGGTGGCCCTACAATGAGGTCTGCTCCTGCCTGGTTGTAAGGAGAAATCATATAACCTGTTCAGAAAAATTGAGCGTGAAAGTGAAGCAGAAGATGTCATACTTAGAGAACCAGGACAGAGAGTCATCTCTTACAAACTCATAGGTGAAAACTATTCACTGATTGCTGGTGACATACAACTTCTGACTAATGATCAAGCCAGTGGCAAAACATGTTTAGAGATTTGTTACACACATGCCCGTGCTCATTACTAAATAAACCCACACTGAGATCGCTTGTAACACCTTATTGATTCCTAAACAAGCAAACATGTCTTTTTTTCAAGATTGGTTCAAGGTACCCCACCCCACCCCCACGTGAAAACACAAGCAGAGCAATCCAGTGTCCATGCCTTTGATCCTATGCAGAGTGTCCTTTGTCATTAGGATAGCACCTTTAGATGCATTTTATACACTCTATGCCTGAATTGAAAACTGCTGGGTAGATTCAGTTAAAGGTATATACAATGAACAGCGGCCAATGTATATATAACCTAAAAGGAATTTGCTAAACAACGACAATGACAAAAACCTATTACAATGTCTGAACTGAGGGTCACTATGTTTTCTCTGTACATATTAGAAAACCACATCCTTTGGTACTGTGCTAATTCTTTCTTTTTATTTGGCCCATATTCATTATTTGTTATAACTTTTCCCTATCTATCATTAAGGACCAAACTGAAATCTATATTTTAAAAAGATATACATTATAGGATTCTATATATAAGAATACCTAAACTAGTCAAATCGATAGACACAAAAAATAAGATGGTGGTTACCAAGAAATGAAGAATAAACTAGCTACAAATCTGCTTAGTGGGTGAAGATCTCAGCTTGAAAGGTAAAAGTTCTGGCTCTCCTCTGCTCTGATGTAAATACATGATACTACTGAACTGTACAGGTCCAGAACCTAAAGTGGGAAATGGCAATTTTTTAACATTGGTTAAAAATAAGTTGTTTTATATGCAGAATCTGGCCAATAATGAGTGTGTGTGTGTGTGTGTGTGTGTGTGTGTGTGTGTAAAACAATATGCATGTGAATGCAACACATGTATATTGTGATATTCACATTAACATGAAAAAAGAGAAAAAGGAAAGTTAAATGTAAGGGAACAAGGAAGAACTGAAGGCAGGTCATGGACAGCACTTACAAATGAGGAAATAAAGCTAATTATTTTTCTAGTTCAAATTCTGTCGTGGATTTTTTTTTTTTTTTTTTTTTTTTTTTTTTTTTTTTTTTTTTTTTTTTTTTTTTTTTTTTTTTTTTTTTTTTTTTTTTGGTTTGAGTGGTAGATAACTGCATAAAATATATTCAGTGCTGAAAATGCTAAACTTCCTACAAAGGTTTCACAGTCTCCAATTCAAATGCCAATTCTAACTTTATGTACATTCAAGTTGTGTCTGGTTAATTTTGGTGTCTGATGAATCTTGCAAGACTTCTATAAAATTTAAAAAGTAAAAAGTAAGCTCCTCTGGGCATGGTAATGCAGACCTGTAACCCCAGAACGTGGGAGACAGAGATAAAAGGATTGCCATAGAGCAGAGGCTACAATATGGTCTACATAGGAAGTTCCTGACTAGACAGACCTATGAGAGACCCCCATCTCAAAATGCATGAAATAAAATATAATTAAAATAAAATAAATTGCTTTAAGACTACAGTCTTGGCTTCTGGGAAAGGCAGAGATAGTTTTCTTTAGGATTGTTACCCCTGTGGGCCCACTGTGCTCCAGTGGGTAGCTCCACATCCATGAGTATATGGGCAGCTCAGATTTGACCTGGTGGATCTACAAAGAGGGGAGGAGGAAGAAGAACAGGAAAAAGGAGAAGGAGGAGGAAGAAGAGGAAGAGAAAGGGACAGCAAGGAGGAGGGACGTATATCTGGGAGATATTAGGGGTAAGCATGGGAATTGAATAAGATAAAAATGCATTTCATGTGTGAAAAAATTCTCAAAGATAAAAATATATCTTAGAAGAAACATTAAAAGCTACATTATTTTTAAATTTTGTTCATTTATTTAGTGTGTGTGTGTGTGTGTGTGTGTGTGTGTGTGTGCATATACCATAGTGTTATTGTGAGACTCAGAGGACAATATGCAGGAATTATTTCTCTTTTTCCACCATGTGGGTTCCAGGAAGCAAGTACCTTTACCCACTGAGTCATCTTGCTACCATTGAAACTACCAAAACATCTGGTTTGCCAACCCTGCCCGAAAGAATGCCACCTTCTCTCCCCAAATTACTGTCTATGCTACTGGTTGCTTATTTATGTGACTACTTGCAATAGCTACCATCTTAAACTATATTCAGAATTTTAATATGAAAAAGTACATATTTGAGTCTTAATGGCACTACTGTAAAGAAATTACCTTAAAATTAAAACCCTCATCTTACACTTAAGATATAAGATATGCATTCACCTGCATACAGTGACATTTGGTCAATTTTTGTTTTACTCTTATGTTATTATGGTAAGAATAATCAACATGTGTTCTGCTCTCCAGGACTCTAAAGCATTTCATGTTGCACTACAGAAACATTAATCTCTTGATTGGCAGCACCCCATTTCCCTTCTCCCCCAGAGCCTGGCAACCATTGTTCTATCTCTGCTTGCACGGGTTTGCTATTGGAGTCGTTGCATGTAGGCAAATTTTGCAGTATTAGTCTATGGCTATCTCCTCTCAGTTAATATAATATTCTCACATGCCATCCATGTTGCAAGACATAGGATGGGATATTACTCCACAGGCAAAAACAAAAGGTGGGGGAGGGGTTAGTAAAAGGGCAGCATCTTCAACAAATGGTGCTGGGCAAAAATGGATTTTCACATTAAAAAAAAATTAGACCCATACACATTCAGTGTATTTCCAATCCAAATACAATATGATTAACATCATTCACAGGAATAAGAAAAAAAAAAAAAACCTCCTAGAATACATATGTCAGCAGAAAAGACCCCTTATAGCCAAAGTGATCCTGGCAAGGGTGAGAGGGAAGAATAGTAGGGGATTGCTAGTCCAGATTTCAAGATATATGTTAAAGCTATATGTTGGGAACAATGAGAGCCCTGAGATAAATATCCTGCCCCAGCTAATTGAGAACCCGGAGATTAACATCCTGCCTGACAATCACAAGGATCCGGCTTGGCCCTGGGAAAAGAACATTCATGGAAATCCACCCCCTCTCCACCTGTCATCCACCCCCTCCTCACCTGTCACAACGGAGCTCAACCCCAGAAGATTTTGTAACCCTCCATCTCCCTCCTTCCTCTCCCCCTCCCCTCCAAGATTTTTGCTTTAAATATGCTCGGCTGCACTAAGTAAACGGCTCTTGACAAGCAATGCTTCCTTGAGTCCTGTCGTCTCTCTCTGCCCATTCTTTATTCACAGGTTGTGACCCTCCTCGTTCCCCCGAATAACATGACCTGCAGGCCAGGTCAGCTATATGAGTAAAATAAAAACAGCTGACAGAATAACATACATGTAGACCAATAGAATAAGACAGAAAACACAAACATGTATATTCATAATTGCAACCATTTGACAAACAGGCAAAAAAAAAAAAAAAAAAA
>NW_022196910.1:37749331-37753846 GCF_008632895.1 Mastomys coucha
AAAAAAAAAAAAAACAAAGAAGGATTTGGAAAAAAAGACAGCATCTTCAACAAATGGTGCTGTGCAAAAAAGAATTTTCACATGAAAAAAAATTAGATCCATAGCTATATCACTCTGCACAAAAATTAGACTCAAATTGGTTGAAAATCTCAACTTGAAACCTTAAATGCTAAAACTGCTAGAAGAAAACATAGGCAGGTAAAGGAACTGACTTTCTGAACAGGACTCCTTTTGCCAAGGAACCAAGGCCAACAACTGACCATCTGGATCCCATAAAACCAAAAGGCTTCCACATAGTTGAGAAACAACCGAGTGTGTGAAGAAGAAAAACAAAAGACACAGAAGAATCTTTATCAGCTACACTACTGACAGAGGACTGATATCCAGAAAACACAAAGAACTCAAGAGTCAAAGAGTCAGGAAACAAAGGACACAGTTAAAAAGTGGACTAGGCTCAAGGCCTCAACCATACTAAAGACTTGCAGGCAAGGAAGGAAGGCTGAGAATGGGAGAAATAGCCTTCCCCAGGGAAGAGCTCACCAACTGATTATCTAATACCAAATGCTCAGCCAGACAAATGAGTAACATGATACAGCCTTGGTAGGTTCTATTTAGATATATATCATATCTATGCATATATGCATGTAACAGCAACTAAGAAAAAAAAGAGGCAATGAGTTTGAATGAGCAAGGAGGGGTGTATGGGAGGGTTCAGAGGGAGGAAAGAAGGGGAGAAATGATGTTATTATACTATAACCTCAAAAATAAGAGAAAACACTGTTAGGTTTTTGTTGTTGTTGTTTTTGGTTTGTTTTTTGTTTGTTTGTTTGTTTGTTTTGGTTTTTCAAGACAGGGTTTCTCTGTATAGCCCTGGCTCTCCTGGAACTCACTCTGTAGACCAGGCTGGCCTCGAACTCAGAAATCCGCCTGTCTCTGCCTCCCAAGTGCTGGGATTAAAGGCGTGTGCCACCACCGCCGGGCAAGGTTTTTTAATTAAGGTAGCTTAAGAAATTACCACAAAAATAAAGGGCTATAGATGGATGTAAACAGCAAGTTCTCAGTAGAAGAAATAAAAAATGGTTAATAAATATCTCTGGGTTCAAAATTCTACCAGGAAACTCCTACAACTAATGAACACTTTCAGCAAACTATCAAGATTTGAAATTAGCATACAAATTCAGTCTCCCTCCTATATATAAATGATAAATGGGCTGAGAAAAAAATTCATGGAAATAACATCTTTCATGATTGCCTCAAACAACACAAAATATCTTAGAGTATCTCTAACAAAGCAAGATTTGTATGATAAAAACCTTAAGACACAGAAGAAAGAAATTGAAGAAGACATGAGAATATGGAAAGATCCACACTCATAGACTAGGAGAATTAACAGTAAAAAAGATAGTCCTACCAGAAGCAGTCTACAGAGTAAATGCAATTCCCACCAAAATTTGAACACTGTTCTTCAAAGAACTAAAGGAAAATTTAAGGCTCTGTATGGAAAAAAAAAAAGAACAAACAAGCAAGATAGCAAACACAATCCTGAATAATATTTAATATGGATATATGCTGCAGATACCACCATCCCTGGTCTCAAAATGCTCCACAGTGATAATAGTAATAAAAACAGCATGGCATTGGCATTTAAAAAAAGGGGACAGATTGATCAATGGAATTGAATCAAAGACCTAGACAGAAATTTACGCACCTATCAGCATTTGGCTTATTCTTGTTATAAAGAAGCCAGAACTATACACTGGGTGTGGAGGGAAAACAGCACCTTCAACAAATTGTGCTGGTCAAATTGATGGCAGCATTAAGAAGAATGCAAATAGATCCACACTTATAACTGCATAAAACTCAATTCCAAATGGATCAAAAACTTCAACACAAAACCGACACTCTGACTGTGACAGTAGAAGAGAACATGAGGAATAGCCTTGAACTCATTGGCACAGGAGACCATGTTCTGTACACCAATAACACAGGCACTAAGATCAACAATTAATAAATGTGACCTCATGAAACTGAGAAGCTTATGTAAGGACAGACACCGTCATTCAGACAAAGTGACAACCTACAGGATGGGAAAAGATGTTTACCAACTCCACATCCAAGGGAGTACTAATATCCAGAATACATAAAAGACTCAAAAATGCCAAGATATCTAGAAACCAACCCAATCTGAAAATGAAGTACATCCTTAGCAATTAGGGAAGTAAAAAAATAAAATGATTTTCAGATTTCATCTCACCCCAGCCAGAAAGACTAAGATAGATAAAACAACTGAAAATGAATGCTAATGAAGTTGTGGAGAAAGAGGAACCCACACTCATTGTTGGTAGGGATGCAAATTGATGCAACCCACTGGAAACCAGTATAGAAAATCCTCAAAAAACATAAGATAAATCCACCATGTGACCCAGCTATTTATTTATTACCAAGTACATGTGTTGTGCCAAGAAACATTCATGAACCCCAAAAGACCATCAAGGAGACAAATTAGATCCAATTGCATTAGGGTCTCTTTATTCAAGCTCAAGCTTGGACTCCCTGTCAACCCTAACACAGCAGGAAGGTAGAACTCTGAGCCTGGTTTCAGGCAAGTATTTATAGAGGCAAGAAAGGGGTAGCCTAATACACATCTGACTGGGGCAGGGGAGGCTATTATGGAATTAGCTGGTGCTAAGAGCCAAACCATAAACTTAACTTCTGCTTTCCTCCTGATTGGTGGTTGTTAGGCAGGGACAGGCTTGCAACCTAGGGGTGCAGATTTGTTGGAATAACCTGGAGACTGGTGCTAGCTGCAGGTCTTGTTGGAGAACAACCTGGAAAATGGTGCTAGGTACAGCCTGTTAGTTTACTTGAATTCAAACTCATTTCAGGTTCTCCGAGATGGAGTCTAAACCCAAAAAAGTTGGTCTCTCACATGTATACATGCCTCCTCATCTGTATGTGCATCACATGCATTCACAGCCTGGGGTTGGACAGAAAATGGCATTAAATCTCCCAGAAGTGCAGTTGGAGGCAGTTCTGAGCCACTCTGTAATGATTTTGGAACCAAGCCCAGGTCCTCTACAAGAGCAGCAAGTGGCCCTAACTGCTTTGCTTTCCCCCAGCCCCACTCCATACCATAGTGGCTACTTCATCTCTCAGTCCCCACCAACAAACATAAATCATAGAGTATAGAGCTTGCTACAGAATATGTATAGAAAAAACTTTCTTGATGTTAATAATAATAATAATTTCATGTGCAGAATACACAAAACATACATAGTAAGAGCAAACATAAATGATTGGGATTATATCAAACTGAAGGACTTCTGCACATCCAAAGAAATCATCATTAGAGTGAAAAGTGATTTATGAAATGGGAGAGAATATTAGCAAACTTGATGTGGTAGTTTGAATATGCTTGGCCCAGGAAGCAGTACTATTTGGAGGTGTGGCCTTGTTAGAGGAAGTGTGTCACTATGGGCATGGACTCTAAGAACCTCATCCTAGCTACCTATAAGCCAGTCTTCTCCTGTTTGCCTTTGGAATAAGCTCCTCCTGCATCATACCTGTCTAAATGCTTCCACCCTGATGATAATGGACTGAACCTCTGAACCTGTAAGCCAGCCCCAATTAAATGCTGTTTTTACTCTCAATCTCAGTCTATACCTAGGAGTGACAGTGGTGGATCCGCAGTCCTCTTTGCCCCTTCCCTACAAGTGGAGAGCCTGCCTCCACAGAGTGCTCTAACCCAGGGACTCGGGTGAGATCCACCATTTTCTCTCTGGTGACTTTCTAAGGCGGGACCAGCTGGGGAGGCTCAGGCCTCACAAGTAGCAGGGCAGCCAGGACAGAATCCTCTCAACCTCCATCCACACCTAGGAGAGACAACAGATCCACAGCCCTCTATGCACCTGCCCCACAAGTGGAGATCCTGTCTAAAAGGTATGCTCTGACCCCAGGACTCAGGACTGACAACTGATCCACAGTCAACTGCACCCAGGTTTTGCCAGAGGAGAGATGATCTCCCAGAAGTGATGACACAGGCTTACAGACCCACAGAAGGAGCAAGCTCTAGTCAGAGACTTCATCAGAACCTAGTACTCCCAACACAGCAAGTCCTGGATATCCAAAACACCGGAAAAGCAAGATTTGGATCTAAAATCATATCTCATGATGGTGCTAGAGGAATTTAAGAAGAACATGAATAACTCCCTTAAAGAAATACAGGAGAACACAAGTAAAGAGGTACAAGCCCTTAAAGAGGAAACAAAAAAAAGCCCCTTAAAGAAATACAAGATAGCCACAATGCCCAGAGGAAGCTCCACTCCAAGGCGCTCTGACACACCCAGGATAAGAGGTGAGCAGGAAACATCTGTCCCAACACTGGGAGTAACTGGGACCAGCAGGACCAGTCACACAGGAACTCCGCCAGCCCAATGACTTGGGTTCGTTCCGGTCTGTCTGGGTTAGTGTTCTGAGCAGACCTTGGGCACAAGCTCTGCAGCCAGTCCCACAACA
>NW_022196910.1:37754984-37755838 GCF_008632895.1 Mastomys coucha
CTTAAAGGGCCAGTAAATATCTTCAACAAAATTATAGAAGAAAACTTACCTAACCTAAAGAAAGAGATACCTATGAACATACAAGAAGCCTACAGAAATCAAAATAGACTGGACCAGAAGAGAAATTCCTCCCGACACATAATAGTCAAAACACCAAATGCATAAAACAAATAAAGAATACTAAAAGCAGTAAGGGAAAATGTTCAAGTAACATATAAAGGCAGGCCTATCAGAATTACACCAGACTTCTCACCAGACACTATGAAAGCTAAAAGATCCTGGGGAGATGTTATACAGACCCTAAGAGAACACAAATGCCAGACCAGACTACTATACCCAGCAAAACTCTCAATTACCATACATGGAGAAACCAAAGTATTCCATGACAAAACCAAATTCATACAATATATTTCCACAAATCCAGGCCCTCAAAGGATAATAAATGGAAAACTCCAATACAAGGAGGGGAACTATATCTCTGAAAAAGCAAAAATGTAATCTTACAACAAAACTAGAAGAAGATAGCCACATGGACGGAATTCCAACTCTAACAACAAAAATAACAGGAAGCAACAATTACTTTTCCTTAATATCTATTAATATCAATGGACTCAATTCCCCAATAAAAAGACATAGACTATCAGACTGGGTATGTAAACAGGACCCAACATTTTGTTGCATACAGGAAACCCACCTCAGTGACAAAGACAGACACTACCTCAGAATAAAAGGCTGGAATACAATCCTCCAAGCCAATGGTCCCAAGAAAAAAGCTGGAGTAGCTACTCTAATATCGAATAAAATTGACTTTCACCCTAAAGTGATCAAAAAAGATAAGGAGGGACACTTTATAT
>NW_022196910.1:37756766-37758420 GCF_008632895.1 Mastomys coucha
TCAAACTATTCCACAAAATTGAAACAGAAGGTACTTTACCCAATTCACTCTATGAAGCCACAATTACTCTTATACCTAAACCATACAAAGACCTAGAGAAGAAAGAAAACTTCAGAGCAATTTCCCTTATAAATATCAATGCAAAGATACTCAATAAATTCTTGCAAACCAAATCAAAGATCACATCAAAACGATCATTCACCATGATCAAGTAGGCTTCATCCCAGGGATGCAGAGATGGTTCAATATACAGAAATCTATCAATGTAATTCACTATATAAATGAACTCAAAGAAAAAACCATATTATCATCTCATTAGATGCTGAGAAAACATTTGACAAACTCCAACATCCCTTCATGATAAAAGTCTTGGAAAGATCAGGAATTCAAGGCCCATACTTAAACATAGTAAAAGCAATATACAGAAAACCAGTAGCCAACATCAAACTAAATGTAGAGAAACTTGAAGCAATCCCACTAAAATCAGGGACTAGACAAGGCTGCCCACTCTCTCCCTACCTACTCAATATTGTACTTGAAGTCCTGGCCAGAGCAACTAGACAACAAAAGGAGATCAAAAGGATATGAATTGGAAAGGAAGAAGTCAAATTATCACTATTTGCTGATGATAAGATAGTATACTTAAGTGACCCAAAAATTCCACAGAGAGCTCCTAACCCTGATAAACAACTTCAGCAAAGTAGCTGGAAATAAAATTAACTCAAGCAAATCAGAGGACTTCCTCCACACAAAGGATAAACAGGTGGAGAGAGAAATTAGGGAAACAACACCCTTCCCTTCACAATAGTTACAAATAATATAAAATACCTCGGTGTAACTCTAACTAAACAAGTAAAAGATCTCTTTGACAAGAACTTCAAGTCTCTGAAGAAGGAAATTGAAGAAGATTTCAGAAGATGGAAAGATCTCCCATGCTCATGGATTGGCAGGATTAATATAGTAAAAATGGCTATTTGCCGAAAGCAATCTACAGATTCAATGCAATCCCCATCAAAATTCCAACTCCATTCTTCACAGATTTAGAAAGAGCAATTTCCAACTTCATCTGGAATAACAAAAAACCCAGGATAGCCAAAAGTATTCTCAACAATAAAGGAACCTTGGGTGGAATCACAATCCCAGACCTTAAGCTGTACTACAGAGCAATTGTGATAAAAACTGCATGGTATTGGTACAGTGACAGGCAGGTAGATCAATGGAACAGAATTGAAGACCCAGAAATGAACCCACACACCTACGATCACTTGATCTTTGACAAAGGAGCTAAAACCATAAAGTGGAAAAAAGACAGCATTTTCAGCAGATGGTGCTGGCTCAACTGACGGTTAACATGTAGAAGAATGCAAATCGATCCATTCCTTTCTCCTTGTACAAAGCTCAAGTCCAAGTGGATCAGGGACCTCCACATCAAACCAGATACACTGCAACTAATAGAAAAGAAAGTGGGGAAGAGCCTACAGAGGAAAATTTCCTGAACAGAACACCAATAGCTTATGCTCTAAGATCAAGAATTGACAAATGGGACCTCATAAAGTTGTAAAGCTTCTATAAAGCAAAAGATGCTTTCAATAGGACAAAATGGCAACCAACAAATTGGAAAAAGATCTTTACCAACCCTATATCTTATAGAGGG
>NW_022196910.1:37758716-37772342 GCF_008632895.1 Mastomys coucha
CTCCGGAAATTGGACATAATTCTACCAGAGGACCCAGCTATACCACTCCTGGGCATATATCCAGAAGACGCTCCAACATGTAATAAGGGCACATGCTCCACTATGTTCATAGCAGCCTTATTTATAATAGCCAGGTACTGGAAACAACCCAGTGTCCCTCAACAGAGGAATGGATACAGAAATTGTGGTACATCTACACAATGGAGTACTACTCAGCTATTAAAAACAATGAATTTATGAAATTCTTAGGGAAATGGATGGACCTAGAGAATATCATCCTGAGTGAGGTAACCCAATCACAAAAGAACACACATGGTATGGACTCTCTGATAAGTGGTTATTAGCCCAGAAGTTCGGACTACTCAAAGTACGATCCACAAATCACAAGAAACTCAAGAAGAAGGAAGACCAAAGTGTGGACGCTTCATTCCTTCTTAAAAGGGAGAACAAAATACCCATGAAAGGAGTTGCAGAGACTAACTATGGAGCAGAGACTGAAGGAAGGGCACTCCAGCCTGATATAGCTGTCTCCTGAGAGGCTCTGACAGTACCCTACTAATACAGAAGTAGAGGCTCACAGTCATCCATTGAACTGAGTACAAGGTCCCCAATGAAGGAGTTAAAGAAAGGACCAAAGGAGCTGAAGGGTTTGCAGCCCCCGAGGAGGAACAACAATATGAACTAACTAGTACCCTCAGAGCTCCCAGGAACTAAACCACCAACCAAGGAATACACATGGTGGGACTGATGACTCTGGCAGCATGTGTATAGTAGAGGAGGGCCAAGTTGGTCATCAACGGGAGGAGAGGCCCTTGGCCCTGTGAAGGTTCTGTGCCCCAGTGTACAGCAATGCCAGGGCCAGTAAGCGGGAGAGGGTGGGGTGGCGAGCAGGGGAAGGGAGGAGGGAACAGGGGTTTGTTCTTGTTGTTGTTTTGGGGAGAGTTGGGGGGGAAAGGAAACTGGGAAAGGAGAAATCTTATGACATGTAAATAAATAAAATATCTAATAAAAATGCTGTTTTTATAGAAGTCGCCTTGATCATGGTGTCTGTTCACAGCAGTAAAACCCTAACTAAGAAACTTGGTAAGAGGGTAATTTTTAAAATATACTAAGATACAATTCCTACACGTTAATAGCCAAAAAAGCAAAACAACAGACTAATTGTTGAAAATTTTTGAATAAATATTTTTCCATAGAGGACATGTTAAGGGACAGGTGAATTAGAGGGTACTCAACCTCACTAATTACCAGGTAAGTCAAGAGTACAATGATTTATCACCTTTAATGTGTGCTGTTGGCAAACAATAAAAGACAAATGTGGAGAAATTGTACTCTTGGTACTCTGCAGTGGACATGTAAAATACCTGTTCTTTTAACTCAGCTGGGTCATGGAGGGTACACCAGATATGAAGAATTTAGCCTGGATCTGAATCCAACATAAGGGTAGACTGAGGCAGGGTAAGAAAACCAATCAACACTTTGCTGATATGTACCATGAACCTGATCCTAGCTCAACAAAAGATTGTGGGTGCCCATGAATAACACACTATAGTGGCTCTGTGGAATGCAGCATCAACTCAATCTCTCTCCTTGGGAATTTATAATTTTTTTCTTAGGAGAAACTTTAAGTCAGTTTCTCCTAAGAAAGGATGGGAGGAAATGATCATCTATGTAGAACTATATGTACAACCTGTGATCTGAGGGCTGAAGCCCAAAATGTCATCAACTTTTTAACATAAAAACAGGAAAGTATCATTATCCTTATTCTTTACTGTCAATGAAAAAGTAAATAAATCATCCAACATCACATGGCTGGAATATAGCGGCATCAAGATGTTATTTGTATCCACAGGACTTTGCACCACATCCTCTTCCTGCTCACTGGATTCCTCTTGCCCTCTCTGCCTGATCTCCAGGCACCACACTTCCAGGTGCCTGATTCATAATGGGAGGCCTTTCCGGGTACTTGTGCTCCAGGACAGGGCTCTATCGTTTTTTTGCCTTTCAGTTTCTAGTTCACTGTTACAGCATCTGCCAATGACAGACGGACGAAATCAGAACACTCTTCTTGACTTTAGTCTGTTTGGTACAGTGGCCAAAGAGTCAAGTCACATCAATCAATCAGAGCTGCAATCTAAAGAAATCCCATTTGCCATTATGGGCAAAGATGTCCATCTCAGGACAGAAAAGGGCCATATTGCATCATGTCCCAGTATCCCTGACTCTACACAGTAATTTTACTTGGCTATGAACTGCCTCAATTCCACGCATTACAGAACAAAGGGAAAGAAAAGGGTCCTTGAAACTTGGAGGTGATCATATTCTACAACTAGATTTAAGCATTTTAGACTTTTACCATTATTTGGCTTATAATGGACAGTCTCTCTCTCTCTCTCTCTCTCTCTCACACACACACACTTTCTCTCTCCCTCTCCCTCCCCCCCTCTCTTTCTCTCTCTCTCTCTCTCTCTCTCTCTCTCTCTCTCTCTCTCTCTCTCTCTTTCTCTCTCTCTCTCTCTCTCTGATTTTCTGTTTCCTGACTTCTTAGTTGGACCAAAGGATGAGCTATTAAAGAAGGAAAATGATCGAGTGGACCATCTGAGACATAGCATTTCTTTCTGCCAAACCCTTTCCCTTGACAATGTGTTGCTAGAAACAATCAGTTATTCTGGGAATTATTAACTATAGTGTTGAATTAATCAGATGATGCTACAAATAATATCACCAGCTCTACTCAAAGGAAAAACTAATAGATGATTAAATACTTATCTTCTTAGAAGAGTGCTTTCTAATGAATTGCATGGCAAAGATCTTTAGGAAGCCATTTTCCTTTCTAAGGAAAGCTCCTTAATGAGCTTTAAAATAACCAGAGTTTATCCCCACACAACTGCACAAATGATTGGGTTTCCAAGAAGCATTTTGTTTAAATAATAAATGAATAAGATAGAAGATATATACCATATAATACACCTGTCTGTCCAGAATACACCCATCTTCTGGGGGTGACTTGTTTTCATTAACATTGACATACAGAATAAAAGATTTCACTGTGGTGCTTCACACATACTTTCTCTGTCCCTCTTCCTCCCTGCCTGCTCCTGCTGTTCCTCTTCCCCACCACCCAGTAGACCTCCTTGTATCTTCATCTCACATGTATCCGATTACCCTCTCCTCCCTATTTCCTTATGATCTCTTCCTATCCTTCAGTCACCCCCTTTTGTAGTTTCATGGCCTACACACACACACACACACACAAATTAAAATACGGGGGGAGGGTTGACATCTAGTTTGTAGGTGTCTTTGCAATTGAGGTGTGTTTCTTGGAGTAAACAGATAGTAATATCTTGCTTCTTAATCTCACCAACTAGCCTACACCATTTAAATGATGAGTTGAAGCCATCTGCATTTAAGGCATTGAGAGGACTTGCTCATTCTTATGGTTCTGTTGGTGTGGTTGGCTGGTATGCTGTTAGATCTTTTTTCATCCTTTGCCTGTTAGTATTTTATATTTGCCAGAGATTCTATTGAGCATGATGGATGCCTTAGGAGTACTCCTTTGCTCATTGAGTACTCTCATGAGATTTACCTTTTTTCCACATTCTTCTGAATGAGATTAGCTTTGTTCTTCCTCCATGCACAGTATTTCTGAAAGGATTTTCTGTAATGGTGTGTGGTTGTCATCAATTCCCCTAGCATGTTGTAAGAGACATTAGTCAGCATATTCTGATTAGTGGACCACACATGCGCAACATGCACTCTTGTATTCAATAACCCCAGAACTTGACTGACAGCCAGAGACAAACAAAGACAGAGTGTGTGACCAGGGAAGCCAATCAGCTAGTGCAAACTCCAGAGGATGAGTAGTTATGGACTAAGGGGACATGAGCAGAGGGTATAAAGGCATGCCCTGATTCTACAATAAATAAGTCTGCTTCCACTTCTCACCTGGCTCCCAGAGTCTACGTAGTTGATTCCATGCCTTCATACCCTCTACCCCCAAGGGTCCCCCAAGGACTATCCCAAAGTCCCAAGGGCTAGGACATGTAATTATCTTCAGATGTTCTTACTTTTTTACATCACTTTTAAAATATAATTTTGCTGGACATTTTTCTAGGTATGACAGTCTTCACTGGCAGTTAATTTACTTTCAGTAACTAAAATATGTCATTTCCTCCTTTCTTGGCTTTTAGGTAGCTGGTGAGAAATCAACTTTAAACTTTGTTTCTCTTCTTTGATTGGCTACTTGATATCTTATCCATGGAATGCTGCCAAAAGGTTCATCTCTGGTCCTGTCTATTTGATATTGTAAATGCTTTTATGTTTGAATATCCATTTCTCTTTCTAGGTTGAGACATCCTCTACTATAATTTCATTTAACACATTTTCTATGCCTTTATATTGTATCTCAGTCCTATGTTTCATCTTGTGCATTCTTAATTTGGTCTCCTGAACATATCCCAGAACTCTTAGAAGTTTTGGACACACTCATGTATTGTATTTTATGTACATATGGCTGAATGTGCCTACTGATTTGACTGCATCCTCCATCCCTGAAATTCTCTGTCTTGTCTGTTGATGCTTTCCTTGTAGAGGCTATTTACTCTCATTTTTTAGCATTTCTGTTTGATTCTTTTTCAGTGTCTCAGATTCATCATGGAATTGTTTTCCTCCACATTTTAAAATCTCTACTCCAAACTGTTGACTCTTTTATCCAGTTTACTAAGAACTTTATATGTGGTCCTGACATGCTATGCTTATTTAGTTCATCTGTTTATAGCTTCCCCTTTCTCTCATCCAAGCAACCTCCTTCTGCAGTGCCTCACCTATTGCTACCATTAGCCAGCTAATCAGTCCCTCAAGCACCCAAGCATCAATAGCTGCATCTGTGCCCTTTCCAGTCTCTTTACAGAAGCAACCATTCAATTATCATCCTTCTTGGATTTTTTCCCTCTTCTTTTGTCATTGATTTTTCTCATAACTTCTTAAGTGAATGATCTTCTAGAGTCTATTGTTAGTCCCTCCTGCACCCTCTCCTTACTCTTTCTAATGTTTTCTGTGGCTAATTTAAATCTGATCCTTTTTCCTGGATGAGGGGGATCAATAATTCTTCATTGCCTTTAAATCAAACACAAAGTTGCAGTGATGGAATAAAGAAGGAATATGGACTCTCTAATTTTACTTCACATCTCACAATGGATGTCTCACAACAATAAGCTATTTATGATTCACTGCCTTTATTGATGATATTCCCTGTATCTTTATCTCTGTTCATATTAATTTTTCTGCCTGATTCTTACATAATTATATTTTTAGGGAAAATAAAGTGAAAGTCTTTACTATATTTTGAGGTTTAGAAGACATCCATAGTAGATATTTTCAGCGATAATGGGAATATAATGATATAGAGAGGCATCCTGAGCAAAGAAAGAATTCAAGGAGCCAGGAAAAAAATATTATTAAGGCATAAGACAACTACCAAGGTAGAGAAAATTTTGAAGGGAAAATATTCAAGAGAGAAAAAAAAGTGCAAAAGGCTCACTTTTCACCCTAAGGCTTTTTCTGATGTGAATATAGAGTAGTACAATCACTTTAGAAGACTGTTTGACAGTAACTACTAAAGCCAAGCTACCCATGCCTTATAGTCAAGCACTTCTGCCCTTATATAATACTCAGAAATATACATCAAAATCCATCTAGAGAAAACATGCATAATAGCAGTCTTTCTAATAGCCCAAATTGGAGGCAACTAATATTTCCATTAAATAATAGAGTTGTAAATAATTTGTATTATAGTTATACATTGTGCTATACAACAATAAAAAAATTACTGCTATACACAATAGCAAGGGTGAACTTCCAAGCATAATTATATGAAAAATGCCAGCCTTGAAAATGTATATACTGTAACACCTCCTTTATACCGATTACAAAAGCAGGCAAAACAAAATGCATGTTCAAAGTCCAGATAATGGTTTTCTTTGTAGAGAAAAGGGAACAGAGTAATTGGGTCCTGATAACATTCATCTGAATCATGTTTCCCTTAGAGGCATCAATTTTACAATCGTTTTTCCAGCTGTCTATGACTTGTTCAAGCTTTTGGCATGTACATTACTCTCCAATAAGAATTTCTTTTTAAATGGAAAAGGGTGTATTTTTACCTATATAGAAAATAGTATTGTGTACAATTGACAAGAGGCTCTAAGCATAAGGCTATATTTTAGAGAAGCAACTCATTTTAAACTGAATATCCCAGCATAAATACCTAAAAGCTGGGGGTTTTGGGCTTTTTTACTGAATTACTGAGAAATTACAACCACAAATAAGTTTGGTATATATGTATTCATACTGCAAACAAAATTCATGTAGCAATTGTACTTGTGTACAATCAGTAAGCTTTCTGTGTTTCCACAAAAGAAAGAAGAAATCAATTTTCTTGGGTCTTTGCAGGTGAAATCACCTATGAGCTGCTTGTCAATTGTTCTTGTTTTGGGGTATGGCTGAAGCTTTTGAATTGAGGCTGTTGGATTGCCTTATCTTCTCAACAAGCACTCTGTTCCTTATGTAAGTTTCCATGCCTATGAGTATCTACAAGACCTTATAGATAGTGTGTGTGTGCACATGTGTGCACATGTGTGTGCATGTGTATGTGTGTGTAAATGTATGTACATGTATTTGTGCATGTGTGTATGTGTGTGCATGTGTGTATGTGTGTGCATGTGTGTGTGTGTTGTCCACCACAGATGGGACTACATAGATAGGTACTTCCTTTTAAAAGTCCAGAAAATATTCTGACAGTTTCCAGATTTTTTGTTCAGTTTGCAAAATTAGGGGGAAGTTTGTTTTTAAAGACTGATCTAAAATCAAATATGAAGTGGCTGAGGAGGCAGCTCTGTTGGTAAAGTGCCTATGGGACTTTACCAAACATGGGACCTGAGTTTAGATGTGCAGCACCTCAAAGATAAGTATGAGAGCAAGTGGATAGACACAGCATTGGGGATATAGAGACAGCAGGATCCTGAGAGCTTATTAACCATCTAATCTAGCCAAATTCTTGAGCTCCAGGTTCAATGAGAGATCCCATCTCAAATAAAATGGGAGCTGGAAAGATAGCTTATCGGTTAAGAGCACTTGTTCTCTTTCAGAGGACCAGAGCACAGTTCCTAGAACCTATGTTGGGTAGCTCACAACCACCTACCACTTCATACCCAGGATTATCCAGTGCCTCTGGGCTCTGAATGCACCTGAACTTACATGCACACACCCTCCTCACCTCCACCACACACATAAACTTTCCCCCACCTTGCACATACTCATACACACACACACATTACAATTAAAATAAATCTTTAAAAACTGTGAAGAATGGAGAAGACACAGATGTCAGTCTCTGATCTCCACATTAATGTGTACACACTCCCACACAAAGAGATACATACACCACCACTGTCCCCTCACACACAGTGAGAATTAGGTAATCAGCTTAAATTGGTGTACTTAAGTAGTGAACAATAAGAATAATAAAGGCTTTCATCCAAATCACCTTCAGCTTGTAGCCCAGCAATAACAAAGGGCATAGCAGCTGAGATGTTACATTTGGTACACACCTTCTAGCCTCTTGCGTCTACCTGCAGTGTATGGTGTAGCAACAAGAATTCCTGGCCAACATTCAAACTCTGATACTCTACAAGTCACTCACTTTCCCCCAACTAACATCAGTTCCTACTACATCAAACTACTGGGAAACATAGTTTCTATAAAATGGTATCCCCCTCCCCAACCCCTGACTTGCTCTTGTCAGTACTCCTCCAAAACCTGACCCTAAGCTACTGTGAACCATCACCAAAATATGGTGTGAGGTCAGTCACGTGTGCATTAGCCTGCCTCTCAGGCTGCTTATCTGCTTGGCCACCTGCGATATCTAATGACTTGCATCTTTCTGCTAATGAGCTTCACTTGTCAATTAGGAATTCTGCACCTTTATATCAAATGCCTCCCAAAACAAAGGCTCTACCTTCCCTGAGGAAGGAGGAATTCCATTTACAGAGCATAGTGCGAGCACCCAATAGCAGCCTTCTTACTGGTAGACATACAACCACACAACCATATCAGACTTGCCTAGTCAACTTCCATAGCCATGATATCAAATCCACTCCAATAGGTTTGTGTGTGTGTGTGTGTGTGTGTGTGTGTGTGTGTGTGTGCATGTGATGTAAAGGTTTATATGTGTGTCTTTCTGAGCTCCTGACCCACAGCATACTATTTAGAATATCATTAAATATTTATTGGTTCATATCACATTGACTTTTATGTAACAGTAGATAACATAACATTTTCTGTTACTTTCCACCTTCCAAAGAATTCGCTAACTCACTGTAAAATGTTCACTGTATAGCCCTTACATGCCTCTTATATTTTAGACAGGAAAAAAATGTAGAATGTTATTTCTGAACCCAAGCACACAGTCACTGTGTCATGGGTCCCATATCTAAGATTCCTTTCTCCCTTTAGTGAAAGGGAGAAATTTCCCCCTGCCTGTGAATCTCTACAGGACCTTATAGATTGTGTGTGTGTGTGTGTGTGTGTGTGTGTGTGTGTGTGTGTGTATGCATCTCTGTGTGTACATGTGTATGTATGTGTGTGTCCATGTGTGTGTCCATGTGTGTATATGCATGTGCATATGTATGTACATGTGTGTATACATGTGTGCATATGTGTACATATCTGTGTGCATGTGTGTGCATGCATCTGTGTCAAAAACATGTAAGAAAAAAAGCTTTATAACCTATTCTTACTGGAAACAATGGTATCGTCAACCCTGGGCTTTCCTTGCAACTCTTCATGTTCAGTCACAGAAATAACGATATCAAGTTAGCAGAAATAGCATCAGCTCTCAGGGTGCTGCCCCTACCCTTCATAGAGCCTTTATTCTCTGAAATCCCCCCTCCCCGTTCCCATTTTTAACTCCCATTGGGGGATCTTCACAAAAGAGAACAAAAAAAGAACTATTTTCAATCTCCATCTAATTTCCTCCTCTGTCTCCCTCCCACCCCAATCTCCATCCCAAAGTAGCATCTTCAATACTCTTTAGGAAGATCCGTAGTTGAGCCTGCCACTCGCTGTGAAGTCTGCTGTCCGTGGTGCTGATTTCTATACCAAGGCTTCCCCTGATCTAATGGCACAGTCTATCTCCTGGCACTAACAGCAGCAGACACCAGAGTCTGAGACTTCTATGTTGGGATTTGGCAAAAAAGACTTCAGTATTCCCATGGTAATGGAGACAAGTTTTAGCTGAAAATACATGGCCTTACATGTACCAAAGTTTGATATTCTCGGCATCTGCCTTGTGAACCCCTCTTATTTTATACCATGCTTGTTCAATAGACATCAAGAAATGTTTCTCTTGGTGGGTAACAATTTTTCTATTATTTTTTATTTTTACCCTTTAGTCTCCTAGAAACTAATATTTATCATCGACCTTCACTGCAAAGAGCAAACAGTATATTGTGTCAAAACCTGGTCACCAGTTCTAATTATCAAGTTTGTCTGTTAATTGTCTCCTCTCATACAATCAGCTAACTCCCAAGTGTTTTTGCAGACTTTCTTGCAAGTAGATTCTGAATGAACCTTTCCTGTTGGGTGCAGTTGCTACTGTGGGCAGGATGCAGACACTACCTCAGAACCCATCTTCACCATATTATTATTAGTAACTAGCTTAATCCAAAGAAATGTATTAGTTTGTGTTTCATTTCAAAGGCCAAAGAATTCATAAACTCAATTTTAATTAAAAGATCATAATTCAGTGTGCTGGTTGATTTGAATTTACTGGTTCTAATCTTGCAAATGGTGTAATGGTTAAACTTTAAAACTGAATCAATCACAGTCCTATCAGCTCTTAAATGTGAGATCCTCAAAGAGTTGATTCATCACCAGGTCTGTTCATCAGCATTCTTAGCTACGAGTATATTACTGATGTATATACTCTAGTGTTTCAGCAAACTTTAGTTTACATTGATAAGCAGCATAGGTATGTGTGTATACATTAGATCTATATCTATGTATGGAGTTACAGTATATAGCAACAACTTCATATGGATTTGTTAATGTTATTAAATTTTAATGGGTCACTATTACCAATTATTCACATACACAAGGGAGAAATGTTGTGGGTTGCCCTGATGCTGTTTGTATTCTGATGTTAATTCTGCTTCCTCAAGAGGAGCTGTACCCATGAGGAGTGGATTGTGTACTCAGGTGACTTCATGTGAACCTTCTCCCCATTTTAACTGGTCAAATAAAGGTTAGAGCCTGTGATTAGGCAGTGAAAGGGAAGGATGGGGCTAGAGGTTTTAGAGAGTGGGGGAAGAGAGGAGGAAAATGGAGGAAGATAGAGGAAGAGGAGATATAATGAAGATGGAGCAGGACCATGTGACCTGGAGAAGCCACAAGTAGCAAGGGATCTCATAGCTGGGGAATAGAGTGGTGTAGTGGTAGATCTGCCCAATCTAGGCATGCAGCTTATAGTATAATAACTGGGTTGTGTGTTTCTGCATGGGGTTGGAGATTTACTATATAACAGCAGCATGCTCAGAGCAATTTTCTAATTGGTGACATTTCATAGTAATTTTGCAAGATGTTGCCCTTAAGAGAAGTTGGGTAAAAGATATTCATGATATTTCTATCTCATATAAATGCATATAAGCCTACACTTATTTCAGAATGAATTCTTACCAAAAAAAAAATAAATGTGTACCTAAGAACTGTGCAGAGTCAAAAAGAATCTCAAGTCTCACACTATTTCATTATACATAGATAACATTTCTGAAGTGACAAAATTATAGAGAATTTAACTCATAATGGCCAGAGGGTAATGGAAGAGAGAAGGAGTTTTGGCTATAAAAATGGTAAGATGTGGATAGAGAGATGACTCAGCAGTTAAGAGCTGTTGTTGCTCTTCCAGAAAATCTGAACTTAGATCCTAGCACCCATGTGGGATGGCTAACAACCACCAATAAAACCAGATGCAGTATATTTTTAATCCCAGCACTCAGGAGGCAGAGGTGGGCAGATCTATGTTACTTTGAGGCATGAAGGAGACACAGAGAGAGAGACAGAGAGACAGAGAGACAGAGAGAGAGAGAAAGAGAGAGAGAGAGAGAGAGAGAGAGAGAGATTGTAAGCTGACTCAGAAAGTATGGAAATTAGTGTGGTGTTCCCCTATGTTCTAGAGGGAGACCTACTAGTAGTGTTTTGCTAAATGTTGTTAAGCTGCCTTATGAATGTCCATATTTATGCCCACAGATTAGTAATGCTCCCCTATACAAAAAAGTATCTTATAACTGTGACAGCAGTTAATGCAGAGGGTCATAGCTGGTAAAGTGCTAACAATAAGAGATGGTAGATTGCTCAGCTCTAAGCAGACAGACAGACTGCCTTGTCCAAGGCTCAGGGAACATTGAGGAAGAGGGGTTGGAAGAAATATAATAACTCGAAGGTAAGTCACTGTGCTACAGAAGTATGGCTCCTGGACATAGTGTGGTCATGAACTCAAATTCAGTTGTGGTTACATGCACAAGATGTAACCCATCAACATTTGAGCATTAATGAAAAAGGAATTCATGAAGCCTATGAGAAACTATTGATAGCTAATGGCTGATGGATGAGGAGGTTTCATTTTAATTTGACGTATACCCAGTAAGAAGTATTAGTCCATGCTCTAATAAATCACCTTCATCCATGCTCATTTAGGCAACTGTAATTAAATTCAATGACATACACACTTGCACATGTGTACATACACACACACATACACACACATATACATACACACACACATACACATACACACACATACATACACACACACAAATACACACACATACACATGTACACATGTACACACACATACACACACACACACACACACACACACTCTGAATGTTAGAGGTGGCACTCTTGAAAAGAAGCCCCTTCCACAGTAGGAGACGTGGTGTGAGAAAGGGTAAAGACTAAATTCCACTACATATGTGTATAAATTGGCAAAAGTAAAAATAAAAAACAGAGAAATCTGAGTGGTATAGCTTTACTCTGCTTAGATATACAGTATCAGTCATTTGAAAGCAGTAATTCTACCATTATGGTTCAATATTCACTCGTAGCCTCTGATCCCTAAGCACACACTATAGTAGGTATTTCAGCAAAGAAAATATTGTATGACCTTTACAGATATCCTGGTGGCAGGTGCTTCAGCTCCTATTCACAAATGAAGAAATAAAAACAATGATATTAAAAATGTCCAAAGTCTCATGGCTAATATACAGCAGGCTAGGATTTTTAGGACTAAGAGGCAGCAATCATCTCCAAAAATTCCAAAATCATTCCACTTTTGTTTCTTGATCTCATCTTGTAAGGAACCCTGACTTGGTCACTAGGTTGTCATTGTCCACCCAAACCTACGGGCTGCTGAGATGCTCAAGTGACACCACAGCCAAGTCATTACCTCCAACCTAGCATGGCCACTTTAGGAGAAAACATCTACCCATGGCCCACAAGAGCTTTATTCTCTTTCCTGTGTGACAGTACTCAAATATTTCAAGTTAGTTATTGTGTTATCCAAACTGTGTCTTCTCCAAAAACCCTGAAAAACATTCCAATGGTTCTACATCCAATCCATAACGCACAGAATTGACTCTAGCGTGATTGTGTGTGAATGCTCATCCAGAACAAGGCAAGCGTGTGCCTCTCACCACTCTAAATAAATATGGTAATTTTTTCTATTTAAATTAATTTATGTTTTGAGAATTTCATACGTGAGTCCTGTATTTACACCATTTCCACCTTATTCTTCTCTTTCAACTTCTCCTGTGCCCCCTACTTCTGCTCAAATACATAACCTCTTTTTTAATTAGTATTATTGCAGCTACCCATCAAGAGGCTTGTCCCTGGACAACACTAATTCTCCCTCTCTCTCAGTAGCAATTGCTACCTGTAGTTCTTCATCTGAAGTGGGCCTGATGAAATTTCCCCCATAACACAGACAAATCTTTGTTTTCTTAACATTTTCTACTATTTATAAAATGAAACTTTATATGCTATTCATACTAAGCTGCATCTTTTTCTCATAATTACACAACTGAGTGGTAATATTTCTTTCTTTGCTTGATTCTGGTGTATCTTTTACCAAGCCATGGGTCACTTTATACATCCCAGAAAAAAAAAATTAGATATCAACTTTTATCTGTCATTTTGGTACCTGGTGGGATTATAATTATGAACAGACTGTGTGGTGGTTTGAAAGAAAAATGGCTCCCATAGGCTCATAAGAAGTGTGGCCTTGTTGGAGGAAGTATGTCATTGTGGGCAGGCATTGAGGTCTCAAAAGCTTAAGCCAGACCTAGTACATCCCAGTCTCTTCCTAAGCCAGCCCCAATTAAATATTTTTCTTTATAAGAGTTGCTGTTGCCACAGTGTCTCTTCACAGCAATAGAAACCCTAAGACAGCTCTTAAGCTCTTACTCTCACCTCTTGCTCCCTTTCCTCCCTTCCCCTCCCCCTCTCTCTACGTGGCCAGCCTCTGCTACTTTTCTCCCTCTGTCTGCCTCTATACAATAAATGCCTTAAACCAAAAAA
>NW_022196910.1:37772352-37776733 GCF_008632895.1 Mastomys coucha
AAAAAAAAGCCCTAAGACAGATTGAATTCACAAAGCTCAGAGAGAAATAAAAGCAAGGGAAGGCATCTGTAATTTTGTCAGTATGATTAAAGTTGCAGACAATGTAACCTTAAGAGCTTTTTAAATATTTCTAAAGGTCATTGATTTCAAGCTCCCTGTCTTAATGACACAGCAGTGACTGGCATCACAAGTCTGATGCTGAACATCAGGCTCACTGTCCAAAATTTCATATAACACCCTTCCTATTCTTTGTGAAAATTTATACTGTTCTTCAACTTCAGTAAGACTGAAAAGAGGGAAAGGATGTCACATTACAGAAAGCTCTAAAGTCGATATTGAGTTGCAGGAGTTAGGGACTTTCAGAAAAGTAATACAGACCACAAATGTATTGGCCATTTGCATGGGCAGTACTAAACATGACAATTTTTTTTAATTAATTTATTTATTTTATGTATGGGTGCTCTATTTGCATATATACCTGTGTGCCAGATGAGGGCATCAGATCCCATCACAGATGGTTGTGAGCCACTATGTGATCGCTGGGGATTGAACTCAGGACCTCTGGAAGAGCAGCCAGCACTCTAAACCGCTGAGCCATGCTAAGAGCTTTGCAGGCTTCATTTCCCTGTCTCTCCGATCTTTAAAGTGGAGTAGGTAGGAGGTTGGGACGATCTGGGAAGAGTTGGGGTAGGAAAAAAATCATGATACACTGTGTAAAAAAGTTAATGAAATAAAAAGAATTCAACATCCTTATTTCAAAGCTTGTGCATTACATGACTAACGTAAACCATACATCATCACTATTTTGAACATAACTATTAACTTTTAATCAGTAATTATTCATAGCTATATTCAAAATAATAAAAGACATGGTGAACAGCTGCTTCCAAGTACTTTTCACTGAGGCACAACATTAACGCAATGTTTGATTTTACTATTAAATTCAAAATACTGAATGTCCTGATAAGGCGTTAATATGAGGAAATTGCATCATACTGTCAGAATCCTTTGTTCTCATGAGTATGTATAGCATTTTTGATGTGCCTGCTAACCCTGAGGTCATATCTTTCTATTTAAACTTGAAGAAATGGAGAAGAATGAAATTTATAAACTCTACTGAAAATATCAAAGATTTCATCCCAAATGAATTTAAATTGATTTTTTCTGATCTATGCCATTTATCTATTCAATATTGTGCAGCTTGAAAGAAAGCAGTCATAGTGTTTGGAAGAAATTATTACATAGCAAGTAAGCACTTGACCTCTACAGCATCTTTGTTTTTCTATTTTAATAAAAATTCCCTCGAAACCTTTTCAAAGTTAACATCTTTACCATGTTTCATCTACAAAGAATACACCTACTTAATGATGAATGATCTCAGATGCACTAGGCATGGGTTTGTCACTGTTACAACTATCATTGTCTCCTGGTAGTGCCATTATGTATATCTTGCCCATCTCCTCTGTTAGCTCATAAAATGCTTGAGATGGAAACCACATTGTCAGCTGGTCCCTTGAACTCCCTGTAAAGCCTCACAGCACTTTTCCATGCTAGCCATTTAATCAACATTGGCTCATTGGCTGCAGGCTGCAACTGACAGCTCAGTCATAAAGAATCCATGGCGCTTCTCACATTTATGAAGTTAATTTCTTGTGTCTCTCTGAGAGGAGTGTATCAAAATATTTCCTACTCTGAAATAAAATCAACCTTTACAATCAGATACACAAAGGGATGTGATGTCATATGTTCATGGATGCCTGCTGTCTATGACAGTAGCCTGGCTGGTGTTCAATATTTAAACTTGTACGACCAAAATTAGGAAGGAATTTGCTCTGTTGGTGTCATTTGTTCCTTTTGTTACAACACAGATTTGGGATATGCAATGCTGAGCTTGGGAGAGCTGTATTAACCATCACATTTCACACGAGTGTGTTGTAAAATAATACAAAAAGCCAAAGTAGTATAATGATGTAGGTGTTGGAAGGCTGATGGGCTGGAATCTGGATGTTGCTCTGCTCAGATCTTGGAACTACTACTTGCTTGTGATGTCACATAAAAAGGACATTTATTGTTCTAGGGTAGTGTTTCTCAACCTGTGGGTCTCCACCCTCTCACAGAAGTCACACATCAGATATACTACATATCAGATATACTTTATAATTCATAACAGTAGCAAAATTACACTTATGAAGTAGCGATGAAATAACTTTATGGTTGGAGGTCACCACAACATGAGGAACTATATTAAAGGGCCACAGCATTAGGAAGTCTGGAAACTACTAGTCTATGGTCTTAGCTTGATAAGAACAAAAGAATTCATCAGGCAGTGCTGGTATGAGTACTGAATGACTTTGAACTTTTTGAATGAAATATTGAGTGCAACTAGTCTTCTTTTGGTGTGCTTAGGTCATGTTTTCCATATCTTCTATATCTGTCTTTTTGTTACAGATCTTGGTTGCCAGAATGGGAGAGCATAGAGAAAAAACATCATGCAAATTATGTCTGCAGCTCCTGCTACGGACAGTAACGTGCCTAATTAATATTGCTCTCTTCATCTTAGATACTAAATTTCTATTTATAACTATTAAAATTCTATATTTCCTCAGTAATTGAACTGACATATTTGCTTATTGGCTTACTCTGCCTGAAACACAGTCTTATCTCATAGTTTCCATCTGAATATTCATTCACCAAATTTATTTCCTTTTTTTTTTTTGAGACCCTTAAAATGGAATCTCCTCTGTCCCTTATCTCATATAAAAGCAATCTCTAGATCAAATTATCTGACATATGTTCCCACATATTTCTCTATCAGATTTTTTGGGTGCCACATTACCACATCTCCCCAACAAGGCTTCACTTCCTTCAAAGACAGGCCCTGGGTGCCCAGCACTCAACACCAGTTTTTCTACATAGTGCCAATAAACATATTTGATTTGTTGACTGAATGAAGTCATTGTTCTCTCCCACATTCTATGTAGATAAATCTTTCTCTCTGACTCCCACAGTATCCTTTGCATCTCTATCATTAAACTAATGAAATATATGTGTGTATGTGTTTTCATCCTTTCTGGACTATGAAATCCTTCTATGTAAGAACAATGGATGGAGAGAGCTCATGCCAGACAGTTTTTTGGATAGTAACTGTGCAATGAGCAATGGCACTTTTAGGACTCTATAAGCTATATCAGAAAATGATGCCAGGTTGTGGTGGAGCACACCTTTAATTCCAGCACTCAGGAGTCAGAAGCAGGTGGGGTCTATAGGTTGGAGGCTAGCCTGGTTTACAGAGCAAGTTCTAGGACAGTCAGGACTACACAAAGAAACCTATCTTGAGAAGAGAGAAGGGAGAGAAGATGGAAGGAAGGAAGGAAAGAAGGGAGGGAGGGAGGGAGGCAGGAGGGAGGGAGGAAAAGAAAGAAAGAAAGAAAGAAAGAAAGAAAGAAAGAAAGAAAGAAAGAAAGAAAGAAAGAAAGAAAGAGAGAGAGAGAGAGAAAGAGAGAGAGAGAAAGAAAGAAAGAGAGAAAGAAGGAAGGAAAAAAAGAAAGAAGCCAGGCAGTGGTGGTGCACGCCTTTAATCCCAGCGCTTGGGAGGCAGAGTCAGGCGGATTTCTGAGTTCGAGGCCAGCCTGGTCTACAGAGTGAGTTCCAGGACAGCCAGAGCTATAGAGAGAAAACCTGTCTCCAAACAAAACAAAACAAAACAAAACAAAAAACAAAAGAGAAAGAAAGAAGATAGAAGGAAGAAAGAAAGGAAAGAAGGAAGGAAGGAAGGAGAAAGGGAGGAAAGAAGGAAGGGACAGAGACAGAGAGAAAATGCTTTCAGAACAATACAACTTTAGCTGTTTCTTTGAAGAGACACTGAAAGTTCGAAAAATCAAGTCAAAACAACTAAGGACTTTAATGTAATGAAACTACTGAAGGAAAATGCTTCGAGAATATGTACAGGTAAGAATAGGGCCATGACTCAATGGTACAGCACTTATCTAGCAAGTACTTCTGGGTTCAATCCCCAGTATTGCCAGAGGCGGGATAGGCATAGGCAAGGACTTTTGGGACCCAAATAGACCAGAAAAAAAACAAAAACAAAAGCAAAAGGTCCTGAGTTCGGATCCCAGCAACCACATGATGGCTCACAACCACCCGTAATGAGATCTGATGCCCTCTTCTGGTGCGTCTGAAGACAGCTACAGTGAATTACACCAGAGCGAGTGGGGCCAGAGTGAGTGGGGCCAGCAAAGGTCCTGAGTTCAATTCCCAACAGCTACACACATGATAGCTCACGGCCATCTGTACAGCTATAGTGTACTCATACACATTGTACTGGCTGGTTTTGTGTGTCAACTTGACACAGGCTGGAGTTATCACAGAGAAGGGAGCT
>NW_022196910.1:37778445-37782357 GCF_008632895.1 Mastomys coucha
GAGTTGAGGCTTGGCACCATGAAGACAGTCTATGAGAGGCTATTGGTAAAGCCTAGTTACAGCAATGTGGAAGTAAGCTCAATAAAACCTTTCCTCCCCAACTTGCTTCATGGTCATGATGTTTGTGCAGGAATAGAAACCCTGACTAAGACATACATAAAATAAATAAAATAAATCTTTAAAAGAAAAAGAGAGACATGCAGAATGGAAGAAAATCTTGCCTGTGAGTCATCTGACAGGGGATTAATAAATATCCAGTATAAAGAGAGAAGTCAAAAAGTTAAACAGACAATAAAATGAATCCCCAATCAATAAATAATCACAGAGTTCTTTAAAAAAAAATACTAATTGCCAATACACCTATAGGCATCAGAAAAATACAACTCCAAATGACTTGAAGCTTGGGATTATAGCTAAGTAGTATAACACTTGAATGGTTTCTATAAAGACATGAGTTTATTGCCCAGGAAATTGAAAAAATAACTGAGATTCCACCTTACCCTGATAATGGCTATCATCAGAAAACCAAACAACAAATACTGGCAAAGATTCTATCAAAATGGTGGGTTTTATATACTGTACATGTAATAAGTGCATTAGTGAATCCAGTATAGGAATCAGTATGGGAATGCCTCAGTAAACTAAAATCAGAACTACTAGTAGGTAGCAGAGTCACACAGTAGCTTCATGCTGGGCCCATAAAAATAGAACTTGTGATCCAGATCTTATACATACCACTCCAAGGCATATATATATATATATATATATATATATATATATATATATATATATATATATATATCAGCAGGAATCTAAGCCAGCATACCCAGAAGCATTGGATATTTACTGTTGTACTATATAGCCACTATGTGAAATCAACATGAGTGTCACCAACAGATGAATGGAGAAAGAAAATGTGGTATATGTGCACAATGGAGCACTCTTTAGCCATTAAGGATATAATAGAGTTAAGTAGAAGAAGACATATCCAGAAAGATGACATTTTTAAAAAACAGAAATTTGAAATAAGAAAGGAGATTAATTAAAAAGAAGGAACCAGAAGGAAAGGGAGGAGAGAGAAAAGGCTAAGGAGAACACCAGATAAGATCAAAGTCCATGAATAAAAATGTTGTGACAATGGTGGGAGAGATGGCTCAGCGGTTAACAGCACTGAACCCTCTTCCTGAGGTCCTGAGCTCAATTTACAGCAACCACATGGCGGCTCACAGCCATCTATAATGGAATCCAGTATCCTCTTCTGGTATGTCAGAACACAGTGACAATGTACTCACATGCATAAAATAAATAAATAAGCCTTTAAAAAATGATGTAATGAAACCTACCATTTTATACAATGAACATGCTAATAAAAGAAGGGCATTGGAATCTACTTTTTATATTCCAAAATAACAGCAAATAACTCTTTAAAAGAAGGGGCAAATCAACTTTGAAAAAGTAATATAATAGTAATATTAAACAATAGACTATAATGACTAGTATAAATTTGGTTTTAAGTTTAACCATCATTTGTAAACTACTAAATCTTCCAATTTTTAAAGAGTAGCCTGAAATATATATTTTATGTGATGTCTTTCATTTTTATGTCTTTCATTTTTAAAATATTGAGAGGAATTACTTTTAAAAGACACAAAAATACTGTAGAAGCTGTTCTAAGTGAGGAAGGAAATGGTTTATTTCATCTTACACTTCCACATCATATCATGAAGGGAAGGCAGGGCAGGAACTCTGAAGGCAGGGACTTAGGCAGACACCATGAAGGACTTCCTTTTGCAGGCTTGCTCCTTGTTTTAGTCACTGTTCTTTTGCTGTGAAGAGACACCATGACCAAGGCAACTCTTAAAAAAGAAAGTGTTTAACTGGGGGCTTACTCAGAGTTCCAGAGGTTTAATGCATTATCCTTGCAGCAGGGAGCATGATAGAAGACAGATAAATATGGTACTGGAGAAATAGCTGAGAGCTATATCCTGATTCACCAGCTTAGAGAAGCAGAGATAACTGGGCCTGGCATGAGCTTTTGAAATCTCAAAGCTTATGCCCAGTGACATACTTCTTCCAACTAGGACACACCTCCTAATCCTTCTTGAATAGTGCCACTCCCTGATGTCTAAGCCTTCAAATATATGAGCTTATGTGGGCTGTTCTTACTCAAATCACCATCTCCTCCTGGCTTGCTGAGTTTGCTTTCTTTGACTCCCTACATCTACCTGCCTGGGAACGTCACCTTCCACATCAATCACCAATCAAGAGAATGACCCTCATATTTCCTTACTTACCAATCTGGTGGGGGCATTCTCTCACCTGAGGGTCCCTCTTCTCAGATTACTAGCTTGTGTCAAGTTGACAAAAATCTAACAAACATGAAATCAAACATAACACATTTGCTTTCTCCATCTGCGGCTGTCTTTTTTTTAAGTATCACTTTGAAAGTATCACACTGGCATAGCAGACTTTAAACACCCTGAGCCAGGAAGTCTGTACTAATGATATGATTAAATTTGCATCCCTATGATCCAGTTGCATTAATCCAAATAAACAAAATAAAATAAAAATACTCGCTTTATATCAGATAGATAGATAGATAGATAGATAGATAGATAGATAGATACATACATACATACATACATACATACATACATACATACATACATAGATACATAGAATCAGCTTTACAATTGAGGAAACCGAGCCACTGGGAAGTTAAGTTATACACATTCAATGACATCATAAAACATGCCACACTCCTGTGGACACGTTCAGATTTTTGCTAGTGTAAAAATGCTTTGTGGGTATGGGGGAGATATTTCTGTGGGTAGCATGCTTTGCAAGGATGGGGATTTGTGTTTGGTTCTACAATATCCACATAAAAGCCAGTGTGGTAGCTTTCCTCTGCAACCTCAGCTAATGGAGTGTGAGGACAAATTCCTGGGGACTTGCAGGCCAGCCCAGCTAGCCAAATCTGTGACCTTCAGGGTCACTATCCAAAGAAAGGGTGAAGAAAGATAGTAGAGGACCTCCAATATGGGCTTTCGTCCCCACATGCATGCACACACACATACATACCTACACACACACACCACATACACACGAAATTCATTTTAAAATATTTTTAAAGCTTTACAGATTTGCCAGCATGCTGTTATTCAGTACTTCCTCTCTTATGCACCTCTAAAATAATCTGATCTAAATAAAACCAAGTGAGAACTGCTCCTCTAGAAGATAACATTGTGTTAAGTTGCCTTGTATCACACAAAAGTGTAATGTTACAATGATTAGTCTCTCAAAAAATAACTCCACTATAGATACTTCATAGAGAGAAATTGAGTATCTTCATCTAAATATAAGATTAAAACCAGATGATGAATATGAGACTATAGTGGGTTTCAGGTAAATTGTACCAAAGCATGTAATATATGTCAGTTAAATATCTAATGAAAGATAGAATTTTAATAGTTATAAAAGAAAATTTGCTAAGGTAAAAGGATTATATTTGTCAAAACCTACTTCAATAAGGGTACTTAAGTGCTTTAACCTTCATTCTAGCCACCACCCACCAGAGATAGTGGAAAGAAAAGGTTAATAGGGCAAAGGAGGATGTGGACCTGTTTAGAAATAGCTCTTTGGGGCAAATCCAATCAGCATTGTCAAGATATCAGCAGTTCAGTTCACACAAATCGGCAGTGGTAGCTGAATCCACTCTCAAATACCATTCACAAATCAGCAACAGCAGTTTGCTCCAGAAAAAAATAAAAATAAATAAAAAAATAAAAAACATAAGGCTCTGCCAATTAGTGAAGTCCACAGAAATGGCAAGAACCACCAGAAGTTCTCAGGATGATATTCTCCAGATCCATCCATTTCCCTAAGAATTTCATAAATTTATTGTTTTTAATA
>NW_022196910.1:37791660-37792801 GCF_008632895.1 Mastomys coucha
CTACAGTTTAGTCATATAAATAAAATAAATAAATTTAAAAAAAAAAAGAAGAAAGAAAGAAAAAAGAGACAGCAAAAAAAAGAAAAATTCTCCCTTCTCTCTGCCACATCTTTTTGATCATTTGCTTGATAATTAGGATATTAGGACAATTCTTAACAGCATTCATAAGATGCAGATTGCTTATTGCTGTATTTGTGCTAAACTCTTAAAGTGTGTTATCACATTTACCCCTCACAGAAACCATACTGTTATCTAAGCGTTGACAGCAATCATTATCTTCAACACACACATACATATGCAGTAATTGTCACAATGTCCCATTCTGGTTTTTTATATGAACACTGAACTTTTTAAGAAATACTATTCAAACTCGGTGCAAAGCTTCCCTTTCAACCAGGACACCAGGATAGACCTCTTCTAAGTAGATATTCTAGAGCTCTATTTGATTATTATCTTCACAGATGAGAAAACATAACAGATAAATTAAATTATATATCCAAAATCATGCAGTTATGGCTCAAATCTGAGTTTTCTAATTGTAGAGAAGATACTTTAAGTGTCTGTTCACTATTAATGCTTATAGAAAATGTTGGTTGTCAAGGACTATACATGGTGAGACTCATTGTTCTGGCAGCATGTGTATAGTAGAGGATTGCAAAGCCGATCATCAATGGGAGGAGAGGCCCTTGGTCCTGTGAAGGTTCTGTGCCCCAGTGTAGGGGAATGCCAGGGCCAATAAGTGGGAGAGGGTAGGGTGGCAAGCATGAGGAGGGGGGAGGCAACAGGGGTTTGTTCTTGTTGTTTTTGTTTGTTTGTTTGTTTGTTTTTTGGAGGGGAAACTGGGAAAGGAGAAATCATATGACATGTAAATAAAGAAAATATCAAAAAAAGAAAGAAAGATGTTGGTTGTATAAAACTTGTAGACTAATATGTAGATTTTTTAATTTATGATAATTAAGTACTCCATTGTGTGTATCATTATAGCCCTTCAGACTACAAAGAACAACTGTGATATTAGGAACTGGTACTAAGGGTGCACAGGAAGTGGAAGTCACAGAAAGTCATTTCAATAGCCTTTCGGTGTGACTTCATAAACTCATTAAATCATTCATTCCCACTGTATTTTCTTTTTTTTTTTTTT
>NW_022196910.1:37793727-37894588 GCF_008632895.1 Mastomys coucha
GGGGCCGGGGCCACCTTCTTCCCCTTCGCCTTCTTTCCTTTGGGCATCTTGCTCGGCTGGTGGAGAGCCCCACTGTATTTTCTAATACAGACATCCACGTACCAACAAGCCAGCAGAATCCCTGTCTGTCACCCGCTGGGATGCAGCTGTGTGCTGTCATTCTAGTGGCTTGACTTCCTTTTGCCTTGGTCCCTTCAGTTTTGAATTCTATCCATTTACACTGTCTACTTATTCTCTGCTGTCACTAACAAAATACCTAAGATTGTCCGTTTTAAGAAAAAAATAGAAGATTCATTTAGCTCTCTGTTTCTAAAGGTTCATTCTACTGTCAGTTGGCTCTGTTGCTTTGGATCTGTAGCAAGGTGGGGCATCACAGTAATAGCTCATAGTAGAGGAACCTGCTCACCTCAAGATGACTTGAAAGTGAAAGAGAGAGAAAGAGACAGGTGCCAATGTACCAAGAACCCCTTCCAGGACATGCCTCTAAAGACCTAACTTCTTTGCATGAGGCCCAGCGTCCTAAAGATTCCATCATCTCTTATGTGTTAGACACTAAGCCTTTAGCAGGTAAACCTTTGGGTTACACTTAGGGAAACTTCAGCATTGCACAGCTTACCTTATGAAGCACAAGGCTGGTGGTGGGTCATTATTCAAATGGAAACTTTCCTATGAAATGTTATGGGAATTTCATGGTTCCTACACAAAAATGAACATGTGAAAGTAGAACTACTGTGTGTTCCAATAACCTCATTACAGGGCATACATCAACATTGTCTTAGTCAAGGTTTCTATTCCTGCACGAACACCATGACCAAGAAGCAAGTAGGAAAGGAAAGGGTTTATTCAGCTTACACTTCCACATTGCTGTTCATCACCAAAGGAAGTCAGGACTGGAACTCAAGCAGGTCAGGAAGCAGGAGCTGATGCAGAAGCCATGGAGGGATGTTCCTTACTGACTTATTTCCCCTGGCTTGCCCAGCTTGCTTTCTTATAGAATCCAGGACTACCAGCCCAGGGATGGTGCCACCCACAAGGGACCCTCTCACCCTTGATCACTCATTGAGAAAATGCCTTACTGCTGGATCTCATGGAGGCATTTCCTCAAAGGAGGCTCCTTTCTCTATGATAACTCCAGCTTGTGCCAAGTTGACACACAAAACTTGCCAGTACAACTGACCCCTTGTCAACTTGACACACAAACCCATCACTATTAAGCTTTAACCCTTATTTTTCTATTCATCCCCAACATCTAAATAACTTTAAAAGTCCCACAGTCTTTAAAAATTCTTACATATTAGAATTTCAGTCCCTTTAAAATATCCAATCTCTTTTGGAATTCAAAGTCTTTTTACAATTCAGAGACTCTTAACTGTGGACTCCACTAAAATACTTTCTTACTTCAAGAGGGAAAATTATCAGGGCACAGTCACAATCAAAAGCAAAATCAAACTCTAAATGTCCTATGTCTGGGATCCACTCATGATTTTCTGGGCTCTTCCAAGGGTCACTTCTCCAGCTCTGCCCTTTGTAGCACATACCTTGTCTTGACTCCAGTTGCCTGTACTCCACTGCTGCTGCTGTTCTTGGTGGTCATCTCATGGTACTGGCATCTCTAAAACACTGCTGTCTTCTGCTGCAACTGGACTGCACTTTCACAAATAGCCTCTCATAGGCTCTTTTTCATTGTGCTAAGCTTCAGCTTCTCTGTATGACCCCTTTAGTTCTGGGCCTTCAACTGTCATTGAGGCTACACTTTCACCAATGATGGTCTCTCCTGGCCTCTTACAGTACCAAGCATGAACTGCTACCTCTTCATGTTTCAAAACCAGTACCACATGGATGACTCTTACACATTACCAAGTCTGGCTGCCAACAAGAAGTACAACTGTGGCTGCCACTGGAACACAATTTCTCTGTGCTCTCAGAAATCACTTCCCAGAAGATTTCACCTTAGTGATGCTGGTCTCTTCTTAATCACCGCTAATTTCTTAGCACCAGCTAACCAGAATCAATTGTCCCAGTAATGCAAAGGTTTCACTTTAGTAATTCTGGTATCTTGTTAATCACAGCTGATTCTTCAGCCCCAGCTAACCAAAAATCACAGAATCTTCACAATCAAAATAGCAATGGCCCTGATAAGAGTCTTTAAGCATCCCTCTGAAATTTAACAAGCCAGGCCTCCATCGTTTGCATTGTTCTCAATATTATCTTCCAAGCTCCTACAGAACATCCCACAGAGCTCTTAATACCCAATGGCCATTCTAGCCCAAAGTTCCAAAGTCCTTCCACAATCCTCCTCAAAACATGGCCAGGTTGTCATAGGAATACCCCACTATGCTGGTACCAATTTGTCTTAGTCGGGGTTTCTATTCTTGCACAAACATCTTGACCAAGAAGCAAGTTGGGAAGGAAAGGGTTTATTCAGCTTACACTTCCATTTTGCTGTTTATTACCAAAGGATGTCAGGACTGGAACTGAAGCAGGTCAGGAAGCTGGAGCTGATGCAGAGGCCATGGAGAGATATTACTTACTGGCTTGCTTCCCCTGCCTTGCTCAGCTTGCTTTCTTATAGAACCCAAGACTACCAGCCCAGGGATGGCACCACCCGTGATGGGTCCTACCACCTTGATCACTAATTGAGAAAATGCCTTACAGCTGGATCTCATGGAGGCATTTCCTCAAGGGAGACTCTCTTGTGATAACTCCAGCCATCTCTGTGATAACTCCAGCTTTTGTCAAGTTGACATACAAAACCAGGCAGTACAGATATCAAAGAATCATCTGCATCTCCATGTCCCTTGAAAGACAGTAGCCAAGATACTAAATAAAGCTGTAACCACCATGGATGAATTTTTTAAATAAATTTTTAAAAATGGGATTCCACTGGAGTTGGAAGATAGGATTCCCTGAAATTTGTGCATGAACCTGGAGAGGGTTTTATATGACATGAAAAAAGCCAGGCACAGAAAGCCAAATACAGTCTGATGTTGCTTACACACACATCTGAAAATGGTGAGCTCAGAGAAGCAGGGAGTTAGGAAACTGATCCTGAAATGTGGGAGCAGGAGATAGAGATTTGCATCCTTAATGCAAGTTTAACCTAGGTAGGAAGAATAAGTTCAAGTGCTCCATAATACATCATTGACTATGGTCAGTAACAATATTGTAAACTTGAAAATTGTTTTAAAAGATACATTTGAATATTCTCAGGAATAACTGATAAACATGAAGTAATATGCATGGTAATTAGTTCAACTTAGCCAATGCTAATATACATATTACACACACACACATTCACATGCACACTCACACATATTCACACATGCACTTTCACGCACTCACATACACAAAAACGCTCACATACACACTCGAATTCTCACACACACTTGCACACACAGATACACACACACACACTTACACACATCACTGTCCTAGTTAAGATTCCTATTGCTATGATAAAACACCATGACTAAAAATCAAGTTAAAAAAAAAGTGTTTATTGGCTTATTCTTCATCATCATAGTCCATCATTGATGGAAGTCAGGGCAGGAACTCAAATAGAGCAAGAAACTGATGCCAGGAGGCTGATGCAGAGTCCACTCAAGTATGCTGCTTACTGGCTTTGCTTCCTCTGGGTTGCCCAGACTGCTTTCTTATAAAACACAGGACCACAGCAGCTGGAATGGCACAGCCCACAATGATCTGGGCCCCTCCTCATCAATCACTGATCAAGAAAATGTCTTATTTATAATAAGGCTTATTCATAACCCAGACTTATAGAGGCACTGTTTTAACTGAAGTTCTCGCCTTTCAGATAACTTTAGTTTGTGTCAAACTGACATAAAAGTAGCCAACACAGACACATGCACCCACGAGTACACAAGCACACACAAATCATTCAGATAGAATAGATTTCATACATCATCAAACATAATGATGGCATTTTGGCTTCTCACTAACAATAGTAGAAGCAATGAAGCATGGCAATGACATGGAAGCTGAGAAAGATGACTGACCATGTAGCATTCTGTATCCAACTGAACTATCTGGTGTGGAGGTGGGATAAATGCAGTTTAGAAAATCTCTAAAACTTCCCCTCCCATCCTATTATTCTCTGGAAGCTGAAGGATAAATCCACTAAAATAGAGAATGAATATGGACAAGGACTCATGATTGAAGGAATACAACGCTAGCGGTTGCTCTAGGCTCCGCCCAACAGTTACCTAGCAACAGCCAGGTAAGAGCCTGGTGCTGTAAGGATGATTGTTCAGCTCTCCTCCCTCTCTCCCTCTCCCTCCCTCTCCCTCTCTCTCCCTCTCCCCTCTCTCTGTCACACATACACACACATCAAGGCTGGTCTCTTACCACCTTTCTCTCTTCCTCTCTCCTCTCTCTTTCTGTCCTTCTCTGTCCCTCTCCTTTCCCTGCCTCTTCTCCTCCCTCCAGCCCCCCTTCCCTTTCCCCTCAAATAAACTCCCTTTTATATTAAGCCTGCCATGTGGCCGATTCCTCAGAGGGAGCGCCTCCACATGGGCCCACTGAGGCACCTGCTCCATTTTACAAAACACAACAGAGAGAGAAAGAAGGAGTATTGAGATTCTGAAGAAAACTGTACAGCAGGCCTGGAAAACACTGAATTTGAATAGAGAGAAGATCCTGGGGGAAATTACTTTCCAAAGATGACAGAATACCTCTATATTTGTTCTTTGGAGATTTTGACAACTGAGGAGGGTTAAATTCATGATAAATAAATTCTTTTTGTTAGCCAGCTGGGTACAGAGGCATAGGCTACAATCCAAGCCACTCCTGAGGCTCAGATTGCAGGATCGTAAGTTCAAGAGCAGCCTGTGCAACATAGAAACCCCTTATCTAGAAAAAAACTTAAGCAGGTAAATAAAATTAAAAGGCAGAAAAAAAGAAAAGAATTTTAAAAAAAAAAAAAAGTAATCATTAATCCCAGAACAAACAAATCTTGAACCTTAAAAGGGAAATACTATACTACTATTACTTAAAAATAACCAGGAGCTTTGAGCCATGTCTCAGGGGCTAAGTGCATGGTCTGCTTCTTGCAGAAGACAAAGTTTCCAGTGCCCAGTGCCCACGAGGCAGCTCAAGACCCTTGTAATTCCAGCTCCATAGATCTGCCGCCCTCTTCTGGTCTCTGTGGGTACCTGCCTCACATGCACAAACCTACACACACATATACGCATATAAAATAAAAAAATTCAAAATTCAATTTAAGTACCATGCGCTAACCGATTGCACCACTGGGCACCCCAAAAACTCTCAGGGACTAAGCCACCAACCAAAGAGCACACATGGAGGGACTCATGGACTCAGCTGCATATGTAGCAGAGGATGGCCTAATCGGTCATCAATGGGAGGAGAGGCCCTTGGTCCTGTGAAGTTTCTATGCCCCAGTGTAGAAGAATGCCAGGGCCAGGAAGAGGGAGAGGGTGAGTTGATGAGAAGGGGAGGGGCGAGGGAACAGGGGGTTTTTCGGAGGGGAAACCAGAAAAGGGGAGAACATTTGAAGTATAAATAAAGAAAATATGTTTTTTAAAAAAGGAAAAAAAATTTTCAATTTAAAAGAATAAGCATCATCTGAACAGTGAAAGTTACTAAAATCCTGGATGTGAACTCATCCACATATTTCAATACTGTAAATACACTGAAAGGATGGAGACGTGTGTGAGAGACTGGGAGGAAAAGGAAGGCAGTAAAGGGTGAACCTTCAACATGCACAGCAAGAAACAGTAAATAATGGCTAAAACTGAAAACTCAAGAAATGCATGCAAGTGTTTGAAAGACACAAGCAAAAAATACCTAAAATAGCTTAAATTACTTGCTATTTGGCAACGGGGGTTGTGGAAGTGAGGGGGTTTCTTTATAAAAAAAAAAAACTGTGCATTTTAGGAAGAGCCTTATACAATTATTTGTCTAGGCTGTGGGACTCTCCACAGCTCTCTAGCCCATTTCCATCCCTAAAGCTTCTTTTTTCTTCTTCTTAATACACTGCCCATGTCTAGTCAATGCCAATCTGCCCATGTCTAGTCCATGCCAATCTGCCCATGTCTAGTACATGCCAACCTGGTAGGCATGCCCTTTCTCCAGCTCCATTCCTGATTGTGGCGGGGATTTTCACCTAACCTGAAAAAGTTCTAACAAAAAAATCATCCTTTAACTTAAAAAAAAAAATTACATTGTGTATGTTTGTGTGGATATCAAACTTTGATTATAGAGAAAATTTTAAATTAATAGAGCAGTAATTAGGCATATTTATGGAAGTGGATAACAGAGTACTTCTCTCTGTACTATGGTGGTTTTCAATCTTCCTAATGCTGCGACCCTTTAATACAGCTCCTCATAGTGTGGTGACCCCCAACCAGAAAACTACCTACATTGCTACTTCCGAATTGTGATTTTGCTGCTGTTATGAATCATAATGTACATATCTATGTTTTCTAATGGTTTTCAGCAAATCCCTGTGAAGGGGTTGTTTGACCCCCAAAGGGGTCATGGCCACAGGCTGAGAACTGCTGCTATACTCCTTTATCATGGTGCTCCATAAACACGGGCAGGCTATACAAGCAACAACAAGAACAGATTCGGCATAATGAGTTAATCTAACTTGCAAGGTTGACCTTGCCTTTCCTTCAGAGAGCCCCCCTACAAAGCTGAGAACACGAAGCTTGGAATCCAAACACTGTGAAATTACAAAGCAATGCCAGCATATGAGGAAAACAAGAATGAGTGAGAACAAGAAATTAAATTAACTCTTCATTAGAAGATACTTAAAGCCCCTGAATGTTTCTACAGCTTCCCCAAGATGCTAATCATAGAAATTGATGGTGTATTGGTTTCTTCTCCAGCCATCTCTGACACATGTTGGTGTTTATGGTGTCTGCTCTTTGTTTTCAAATACCCTCTGACAGTTTGAAATCATCAAAAACCAACCTACAACACTTCATCCAACTAAGACCTCAACTCTAGTTGGAAACTGTATGATCAAGGCTGCTCATGGCTCCATCATTCTTTCATTTATGCATTTCCCTGGCCTTTGGAAGGTCAAACATTAACTTACAATCATCTGGCCTGGTTCAGCCCTAGATCCAGGAACTTGACTTTCTGATTCAATCTCTACTGAACAGGAGGGCAGAGGACTTTCAGCAAACTGACAGTCTTTCTGAGTTTAACGTTTCAGGCTCAGATTTGGGTTATTGTTTAACTGAAGCAGCTAAAAGTCGTTATCCAGAGCAAAGGACATCTCCCTTTTCGTTGTGACTTGGGCTATTGATCTTTTGCTTCTCAGTTCCCTTTTCTGTCAATTTATGCAAAACCAGCACATGTGGGGGAGGATGGAAATGGTGGTAATTAATTTCATTATGACTTTAACCTTAATATATGAGAGCAGAAGAGAGTTTAATTAGAGAGTGTCTGACATTAATTTTCTTTTATTATGCAGCTTCTCTGTGCCACCCCCTTGTTGGACCCCTTATAATATTATCTCAAATCCTCAAGGTAACGACGCATGATAACTGGTTCATTTCAGTTTGTGAGAGGGCAGAAATATCAAACTCTGTGTAATATAGTCTTCTTGTGATTGCCCAGCAAGCCACATAACAGTGACCCAGTTGAATCCTGTTGCCTGCATTCAATATGGAAAGACGAGTGCCCTGGTAATGGTAAATTATACTTACCTGAGAGCATTGTTACCAAAATTAAGTAAATAAAATAAGATAATGCAGCTCTGAGCACTAAACCTATGCCTTAAGTTTAGATTGTTTAACACTTGTTAGCTCTTAATGTGATTATCACTGCCACTGTATGGGCAATACAATAATGTTCCTATCCTCTCCATTAGCCAAAGAGGAGAGTGATTCACTATGCCTCAAAGTAGAAAGGCTCCGATTGAAGAGCATTATTTCAGCAAATGTTCTTGTTCCAGATCTTGTCTGCTAATTGGAGCCCAATGCCTGCAGGACTGAGTCTGTCCTGTAATGTACAGCCTGGATAATAACAGGAATTAATACCCAGCCTGAGCCTTTTTTTTTTCCAACCAGTTCAGTCTTTCAGCAAGGGAGTTACTAAAAAAACGCTTGTGTTATATTCAAGTTATTAGGGCCACCATCTGAGTAAGGGCTGCTTATTGAAAAGAGTTGCTCTGGTGCCTTTCCTTCTTCCACGTGTACCCTGAGGGGCTATCACACAGATTTCTAGCCCTCTCTTGGGTTGTTCATGGCACTGCTCTACTCTGCAAACACAACAAGTGAGCTTCTAGCTGATGGATTGTAACTACTGAACTACTTCCCAAAGATCGATCATCCCCATGAAAGAGACTCAATGTCTCACATCCTCAACTGGTTACCATTTCATGGATTTACCTTACAATTTTTCCTCTAAGTTTTTTCACATGCTCGAACAGGATATTCATAAGATTTATTTAAATTCCTGTTTTCTGTTCTCCCCTAACAAATGTCACCAACTTACAGATGTTTCTTCTCATTACCTGAGTATCTCCATGCTTAGGTTGAATTCTGATTTTCTGATTCTATTCCTTATTTCTGACTCTTAGAGATATTGGCTGCTACATAGGTGTTATGAGACTCCTTGTTCTTTTCCTCTTCTCTTTATTCTCTCTCTCTCTCTCTCTCTCTCTCTCTCTCTCTCTCTCTCTCTCTCTCTCTCTCTGTGTGTGTGTGTGTGTGTGTGTGTGTGTGTGTGTGTGCCTGTGTGTCTGTGTGTCTGTGTGTCTGTGTCTGTGTCTGTGTGTTGCATGCGTGTGAATCTGTGGACACTCACATCCACTTGCACACATAAGGAAGCCAAAGCAAGACATTAGGTATTCACCTCTATTGCTATCTCTACCACAGCCTTGAGACAGTATCTCTCACTGAACTAAAATCTTGCCATTCCTGCTAACCTGACTGATCTGCAAACTCTTGGGACACATCTGTCTCTGTCCCCTACTGTGGAAGCTATAAGCACACAGTCATAGCAGGCTTGTCTCTCTCTGAGTCACCTCTCCACCCTCTCGTTCTCACTTTAAATCCTTCTCTCAGAATTTCTCTTAACCATACTGTGAGGAGGGAGTTCTTTAGCCTCTTCTTCTGTTGTGAGACCCTGTGTAGAATAAAAAGACTAAACCTGAGTGAGGGAATCTTGTTACTTGCAGTTCTTCACCTCTAGTCTAAACATTACTGCAGAGACATGGGTAGGCACTATTCTGAGATTATAGATTATTAGAGCAGTACAAAGACATACATACATATGCTCATCCTCCATATGTGAAGCAATTCTCTTTCCTTCCACATACAAATCACCATAATCTATATACAAAAATCAAAAGTGAGACAGATGGACCAGGTACAAGCAGGAAGGACCAGTGAGACCTAATTAAGGTGTTAGAACAATGTCTCCAGGAGGAAACAAGACAGTTGGGATGGATTCAAACTATAGTAAAGAATCTGGTAAGGATAGGGGGTCTAGATTGTTACTGCTTATAAAAGATAGAAGGGTGACACAAACATATGAGCCTGTGTGATATCAAAAAGTGCAGGTAACTACTGAGGGTGGATAACAAGCTAGGTGTGTGGGAGATTGAGTACTGACTATGAAGTAGTTTTGTTTGTTTATATTTTAGTTTGAGAGCCATTTAGTAGAGTTTAAAAGAGAAACACCACAGCAGGCAAACTGTATGTCTTGGCAGCTGCCTGGAAGAGAGAAACAGAGGAGAACAAGAAAAGGCCATAGCATTTGAGTTAAGCAAGCATGGAGGTTACCCACATGACATACCAGCAGCTGTGTAGTGTGATCAGAGAAGCTTTCAAGGAAGCATGAAGCCCAGTGCATTAGGCAAAGGGGCTTCTCATACATAGGGAAGATACAGAAAGAAGAAAAGGGACACCTTTCCATGGCAACTCTAACAGAACCTCAAGGCAGTTCTGCAACATTGAAGGTGAAAGAACAGAAGGCACACTATCTCTCATTCTTTCTTCCTACTCTGTAGCAAGGCCTAACATGAATCCACCTATCTGCAGTGTGGTCCACTGGCCAAGTGCTTTACTGATCCAGCTGGATCCATGCTTAAAGGAAGAGTCAGCATCATGTCTCCAGCCAGAGGTAGATTCCACTCCTCACTTTAATGCTTCCCCTTCTAAAGAGATAACCTTAAAATAATTTAGGAGAAGGTCTGAAACTGGGGGAATAAATACATGCCATTTTTACCACAAAAAGCCAGAGCTCTGATTTCCAAAGTTGCTCACCAGCAGAAATTAACATGCAGACTGGAGCTTCATATTTTATTTTCATATCACCAGCTGGTATCAAATGATGTTTTAAGGGAATATTTGTGTATACTTGCATTCAAGACAAAACTCTCTTCATTCAGAGATATTCCAAAGCTTATCCTGGAAACATACATCATTTTATTTTGACCTGTCACAAAGTATTTAGCTGAGAACGTTATCTTCATCAAATACACAAATGCCTGATGTTTATAAGATCCTGGGGACTCACAAGTACATACGTAGTTCTCAGCCTGTAAGTCATAACCCCTTTGGGGATCACATGTCAGATTGTCTTAGTTAGGGTTTTACTGCTGTGAAGAGATGCCATGACCAATGCAAGTTTTACAAAGAGCAACATTTAATTGGGGCTGTCTTACAGGTTCAGAGGTTCAATCCATTATCTTAAAGGTGGGAACATGGCAGCACCCAGGCAGGCATAGTGCAGGCAGAGCTGAGAGTTCTACGTCCTCATCTGAAGGCTGCTAGCAGAATACCCATTTCCAGGCAGCTAGGATTAGGGTATTACAGCTCACACCCACAGTGACACACCTACTTCAATATGGCCACACCTCCCTGGTCCAAGCATATACAAACCATCACATTTCACTCTCTGGCTCCCATAGGCTTATCTAAACATATGTGTCTATGGGGGCCATACCTAAAAATAGAATAATAAAAAATACATTTAGTCCAACTTCAAAAGCTCCCATAGTCTATAGCAGTCTCAACAATGTTAAAAGTTCAAAGTCTCTTCTGAGATTCATCCAATCACTTCACTGTAATCCCCAAAGCAAGACAGGAAACAAGCATAAGGTATCCACATCACAACTCATAACAGCAGCAAAGCTACAGTTATATAGTAGCAACAAAAATAATTTTATGGTTGGGGGTCACCACGACATGAGGGACTGCATTAAAAGGTCACAGCATTAGGAAGGCTGAGAACCACTGTTCTAGAGAACGGTACTAATGATTCGAACCACAAATTTAGAAGCCTCCAAGAGAAATTCTGGTTCATCCTGTAATGGGCATGATCATACTTAACTTGAATATTTTATAGACATTTCTCAAAACATAACTATTCATTAATCTCTTCTCTTCAGAGTTCAGAAACCCTGAAAAATGAATATATTGGATGCTGATTGGAAACATGGTTGTTCAGACAACAGTGCAGAGCAACTTAAAATAATATATATTTAAAAAAAAAAAACTTGCGATTTCCTTCCCAGCTTCATCACCAGTTCTTTCTTTTTTTCTTGTCTTGCAATGTAGATGACCTGTTCCCTTCTTTTTGTAGGTGTTTACACTGGACATCCCATCCTGTTCTGGTGAGTAGATCATGACCATGCAATCTCATTATCTTGATGGGAACCAGCTTCCTGGCTCCCACAGGATGATGGATCAAGATAAAGAATACCCTTAGGAAAAAGTATGATGAGAACGGATGAGAAGAATATGCAAGCAACTGTGGTTACTCATGTCCCAAAATAATACTGGTTTTACCATAAGAGTGATTTACACTTCTGAAAGTACAGAGTGAATCTAGTATGAAAAAAAATAGAATAAAAGAGAAGGAAAGATAAATAGAAAGCCCTGAGTCCAATTTTGGATGATTGAAGGTAGAGAAAAAGACCAAGTGATAGATCTCAGGAGTAGAACTCATTCATCTGGGAGCCACAGGGAAGCTGAATATACACAGAAGCCAAGATCTCCCTGTAGTAAAGTGTTACTATATTATCCATATAGATAATGGATGGACCTAGGATCAAAGCATGACTTGGAAGATGATAGTCCATAGGGTAGCATCTTTAACAAATAATGACAGGGACTGTCCTGGATGACAATCAGGAGGTGCGATGGAGATATGGACAAAGTCAGAGTGCAAAGAGAAGAGGGCTTTGCCTGAAGGTAGTAGACAATGATTCACCATGACCAATGGCAATGTCGAAGAGTCCAGTGCTTCAGGGCCTGTGGTCTCTAGCTGATGAACACTCGGAGCCCTGGCAATGTGAAATCTTTTCAGGAGAGAAGAACCACAGAGGAAAGATTAGTTCTGAAGAAAGCAAAACTAGACAAGAAGCTGAAAAGCCAGTTTCTATGCTGTTTATTGTTTGGAGAAGGGCTGAGGATGTATATTATAGAAAAAATTCACACCATTCATCCTCATTTTCTTGAAAAAGCAAACATAACCACAATGCATAGAGTGTCCAAATAAATAGATCGCTGTCCCTTTAAAGGTGTTGAGCCTTAGGGAGAAGAGATAAAACCTTAAAGCGACGACTTCTCTAAGAAGAAACAGGTATCAACTTCCTCCGGGATCACGATGATGCGCTCAGGCTGTGAAACTTCCGTTTATTGGAAGAAGCCAACAAAACAGAAGAAGTGAGGAAATGATACAGCACCTGGGAGTCTGGGATGATTGGGATGAGAATGGCCTCCATAGGATCATATGGTTGAATACTTGGTCTCCAGTTAGTGAAACTGTTTTTGAGTAACTAGGAGGTGTGGACTTGTTTGAGGAAATGTGTCACTGGTGATGGACTTTGAAGTTTCAAACGTTCATGTCATTCCCAGTCAGTGCTCTCTTTCTCTCACTGTCTCTCTGTTTTTCTCCATGTCTCTCTGTCTTTCTGTCTCTGTGTCTCTAGGTGTTCTCTGTCTCTTTCTCTGTTTTTCTCCATAACTCTCTCTTTCTCTATCTCTGTGTCTCTGTGTCTCTCTGTCACTGTCTCTCTGTCTCTCTGTCTCTCTCTGTCTTTCTGTGCCTCTCTGTCTCTGTGTCTCTATGTGTCTCTCTTTCTCTCACTCTTTGTTTTTCTCCATAACTCTCTTTCTCTATCTCTGTGTCTCTGTGTCTCTCTGTTTCTCTATCGCTGTATCTCTGTGTCTCTGTGTCTCTCTCTGTTTCTCTATCTCTGTGTCTCTGTCTCTGTGCCTCTCTGTCTCTGTGCCACTTTCTGTGCCTCTCCCTCTCTTCCTCTCCCTGCCCCTCTCCCTCCCCATCTCCCTCTTCCTCTCCCTCCGCCTGCCTCACAGTTGTGGATCAGATGTAAGCTTTCAACTACTGACTGCTACAGTGCCATTCTTGCCTGCCTGCTGTCATGCTCACCACAGTGATCACTCTTAAGGCTGTAAGCCCAATAAACTGTCTTCTATAAGTTGCCTTGGTCATGATGTCTCAGCCCAGCAACAGAAAAATAACAAAGACACAGTAGCTTGTCATTCCCATAGGGAATGAATCCTGAAAAAAATCCTGTAAGAATTCCTCAGGGGGCTAGGGACAGCGGCACTGAATTTGTTTTTATCCCTTCATAAATTGAAGGGTTTCAAATACACAAAGCTTCCTATCTTAAAACATCTTTAGAAATGAACTTTTATGTTATACTGCTAAAGAAAACAACTATCAGCAGCTACATCATCACTTTAATCTAATAATTTTTAGAGATTGATAAACAAAAATATAGAAGTCCATTAATATTTCACATGGGATGCAAACTGCAGGGCACTTGGGAACAGAAGAACATTCAGGTAATTTGATTTTTCTGTGGGGATCATTATGTGTTGTCTGTCATCTACTTGATATCTTACAGAGTTTTCACTCTGAGCTTTGAATATTGCACAGCCCGGGAAGCAGACAGATTGACAATCTATCTTAATGTCTCTAAGTTTAAAATGTTAGTAGATATTTGCCAAATAAATTTCCAATCTGCTGTCTCAGGTTCTGCATAAAAACTACACACTCTATATTTTATCTCTTACCATAGTAAGCAGGATAGAATCAACACAATATCAGACTCTGGGGGCTGGTGAGATGGCTCAGTGGGGAAGAGCACTGACTGTTCTTCAGAAGGTCGTGAGTTCAAATCCCAGCAACCACATGGTGGCTCACAACCACCCATAATGAGATCTGACGCCCTCTTCTGGTGCGTCTGAGGACAGCTACAGTGTACTTAGATATAATAAATAATAAATAAATCTTAAAAAAAAAAATATCAGACTCTGCCCTTTGGGATGTACTTTCTATATTTATGTAATTTCCTTTGCATATAATTTCTCACACAAATAAAAAGGGAGATGGACATTTCTATCAAGTTAAATATATATTATAAAAATAATTATGATATGAAAAAATATTGCTTCCTTTCTTTCATCAGAACAACCTACTTCCAATTTGAATCCTGAAATCAAACTTCTGCAACACATTTGACTGATACTGGTTATCTTGCTCCCATGTTAGCATCCAATTTTTTAAAGCTACAAGCAGTTGTTGATCACATGGCTCAAAACAGAAGCAATCTTGTAGAAGAAACTTGCTTCAAATAAGTATTCCTGGAAATTAAAATCTATATACTATTACGCTTATTTAACATTTTCTGTTACTTACAGACAGTATTTCAAACCCTATTGTGGTATGGAATACAAAAATTTAGAGATAAAATGGGGAGCTTTCTACATTTAAATAAACTTTTACCTATCAATCTCATACCACCTCCATCCTCCTCCATTTTGATTGGGAGTGAAGCCTGACGGTCTTTTCTTTATTGTTTTGCACTGGTATTGTGCTAAAATACAAATACATTTTTTTAATTTTTCATACAAACCTGGAGAGATGACTCAGTGGTTAGGAGCACTAGCTGCTCTTCTAGAGGTTCTGAGTTCAATTCCCAGCAACCACATGGTGGCTCACAATCATCTATAATGGGATCTGATGCCTTCTTCTGTCATGCAGGCATATGTGCAAAATAGAGCCCTCCTATACATTAAATAAATAAATAAATAAATGAAAATCTCCCATACACCAAGAAAATATTTTACATTCTTTATTTTTCTTGTACTTCATGGAAAAGTTGATGACTAAATATTTAATATATCGTGTCAGTTATATTAGAGGTGACAAACCTTATGGTTCCTTCCTCCCTTCTTTCCTCCCTTATCTCTTCCACTCTGCCTTTTCTGTTGTTCCTTCCATGCGGCCAGCTGGTTGCTCCATGACTAGGTATTAAATCACTCCCTCTCCCCGCAGCCTCGTTAAGGGGACCTTTATCACACCTTAAATCTTGGCATCTGTGATAGCTAGCGCTTTCACAGTACTTACAAAGGGGCACACGTTATTCTGAATGCTGCACATGTTTTGCCTTTGTAACATTTCTATGCACTATTGACCACTTTATCCCTATTTAAGAGATAAGAAATTTGAAACTCGGAGGGCTTAATAGTTTACCCAAAGCCACAGCTGTTAAGTGGCAAAGCTGTAATTTATACTTTGGCAGTGCGGCTCCAAGGTCTGTGCTCTTCACCACAGACCACTCGACTCTCATCTGCTGTGTCGCCCTTGCTCTGCGCGCGCCCAGTCTCGCCAGTGGTCCCTCAGCCGCTTCCGTCTTCTTAATTACTATAGAACTGTGCTACATTTTGACCTTTACAAAGAGATTTTCCCTCATTCTCTCCCAATTCTCTTGCACTTCTGTCAGCTAGTCATTAGCATAAATGTTATCATTAATCTATCAAGCTGAAAATCAGCTCTCATGGGCTGTAGTTAGAGAAAACTGGTCCTCTTTAACACCGAGTCATCCCTCTCTGATCACATCTAGATCTCCATTTTTCACCCTACAATAAAATGTTACGGTTTGATCATGTAAATTACACACTTTTTCCTTCACTCATCCACAGGCATTACATTTTAATTTCCCTGTGTTTTCATTATATTTCTCACCTCTTTGATAAAAATATCTATTGAAGAGCTCTTGATCTTTGTATCATATGCTCCACATTGAATTGAACTCACATAATCATTTCTACGGTTTTAGTCAGTTCAGTTCTACTTGGGGTACTGAGTCACATCTTCTGAAGGTAAAATTATAGTACACTAATCACAGTCCAGTGGTTGTACTTCTTTTTATTGCTCTGATTAAAATTTCCTAAACAGGAGCTAGAGTGATGGCTCAGTGGTTACAAGTACTGGTTGCTCTTTCAGAGGACCTATGTTCAGTTCCCAGAATGTATGTGGCAAGTCACAACCATCTGTAACTCCAGTTTCAGGGGATCTAATGCACCACACACACACAAAGTACACATAACTACATACAAGTAAAATATTCATAAACTAAAATAAAATTTTCAAATATCCTTAACAGTATTAAGTATTTAATGTGATAAATGATAGGGAAAAAATATTTGCTGTCCTCCACCACCCACTTTCTTCTCTCATAGAAAATCCTCATCTATAGATAAGTATGTTACTATCTAAATAATGAATAATGAATTTGGAATCTTTGCAATGAAATGTGGCATTGTGATCAAGTCCTGCCCAGTGTTACCGAAGAACTAGGTAGCAATGTTTAAGACATTGAGAATCTTTAAAAACCTATATTGTCTTCCTCTCTTCTTTGCCCATGGTATTTTTTCTACACCTTGGGTCTTCCTGGGATGGTGGTAATGGTGTCTGGGTTTTGTTTGTTTTTGAGACAGAGTCTCATGAGTTCCAGGCAGATCTCCAACTCTCTATCTAGATGAGGATGACCCTGAACTACTGATACTCCTACCGCAACTTTCAGAGTGCTGGGGTTACAGATGTAAACCAACACATCTGATCTTATTATGTGGCTCTGAAGATGAATGTAGGCTTTTGTGCATGCCAGGAAGACACTTTATCAGCAGAGTTACATCTTCAGCCCTCATTGTATGTCTTTAGTGTGGATATGACAGCTGTACATTTTGTGTCCTCTTAAAATCTGGTAATGAAGAGAATGAATGTCTTTAGACCTAGGTCTAGAAAAATCTAGGTCTCTGCAGCCATTGGATTAGACTCACATTGCCACCTGGAAATGGCTTGAGAGAGACAGAGACAGAGAGAGTTTTTTTGATTAATACCAAACCTATCTAAGTGGATAAAATCATGACAGCGACGGTCACTTGTTTTTCCTATCACGAAGTACTACTTGATCTTCATTGTTTATGGCATTTATAATTTTTTCCTAATTATATTTAGCAAATTAACAAGTTATACTAAGTCTAATTGACTAAAAACTTCCACTGAAGAATAATTATTATGGCCAGGCAGTGGTGACGTACACTTTTAATCCCAGCACCTGTGAAGCAGAGGCAGGTGGATTTCTGAGTTCGAGGCCAGCCTGGTCTAAGAGTGAGTTCCAGGACAGGACAGCCAGGACTACACAGAGAAACCCTGTCTCGGAAAACCAAAAAAAAAAAGAAGAAGAAGAAGTAAAAAGAGTAATTATTGCTTTTATCAAAAGATAGACAGTACTTATTTACATCAACTCTGTCTGATAGGATTTCCTCAATGGTGGAAATGTTCATCACCTGCATTCGTATTTGTATTTTAGCCACCTGATATAATGTAGCTATGAAACTCTGGAAATGTGGCCAATAAATGATGAGAATTCAATGATTTAATAATGTAATTTAAAATATTCAAATTTCAATTAAAATAACTACATGTGGTTAGCGTCTCTCATAGAAGGTTCACTCCTTTTTGAATCTATTCATATATAATATTATAACATTATGCTAAAACATCTTCTACTTCTGGAACAAAGTCTACTTGAAAGGCTAGATTTGACTTGCTAATCAATGTAATAAGATGGGGAAATTTGCATCTACCAGAATTCTTATTAGAGAAATCACTGTATGATACAGAAGGTAGGTTTTATTTCAATCTCAGGGTGGTACAAGAGACTTTGAGGGAACGTGAAAACAACAAACATAATGAAATTTGTTCTCTGTGATAGAGAAGTATTGAATTTTAGGCACCAAAAAGAAATCCAGAGAAGGAAAAAAGAGAGGTGGAGGAGTGAGATTTTGTGAGAAGAGTAAGAAAAGAAATATGGAAGCTGGGCAGTGGTGGCACACTCATTCAATTCCAATACTTGGGAGGCAGAGGCAGGCGGATTTCTGAGTTTGAGGCCAGCCTGGTCTACCAGAAGGAGTTCCAGTACACATAGAAACCATGTCTCGGAAAAAAAAAAAAAAACACCACTTCTAAAAATCTAGATATGGATATTGGAATAAGTGGGAGCCCAGTGTAGACTTAGTTTGGAAAGAAATCAGAGAAACCCTGACTCAAAAAGAAAAAGAAAGAAAGAAAGGAAAGGAAAGGAAAGGAAAGGAAAGGAAAGAAAAGAAAAAAGAAATATGAAGAAGAGAGGATTTTGGAGGAGAATTTTTTTTCTTAAAAAAAAAATACTGCACAATCTGTAATTCAGTTCCTCTTTTGATCCCAGCATTTTTTCACTATAACATGCCAAGATTAATAACACTGATACCTGTTGTCTGAATCTATTTCCCTGTCTAAACACATGTTACAAAAGTTTGACTTGAAAAAAGCATGTGAGTAGAAGTGACATGTGCCATTTCTGGACAGAGCAAAAAAGCACTTGTACATACTTTTCTACATCCCCTCTCCCTCAACACCATATTCAGAATTATAAGTTTCCAATGATCAATGAACCTGAGTGAGAACAACATAGAAAAGACAGTGTGTTGATTTGTGATGTGCCTGTGATATGTGGGAAATAGTTGTTTGTAATAGTAAGTCATCAGGAATTGCAAATTGTTTGTTACCACAATGTCTTAGTTCGGGTTTTATTGCTGTGAGAGACACTCTTAATAAAGCAACTCTTTATAAAGGCAAACATTTAATTGGGACTGGCTTACAGTTTCAGAGGTTCAGTCCATTATTATCATGGTGGGAAGCATGGTGGCATGCAGATAGACATAGGGCAGAAGGAGTTTAGAGTTCTACATCTCTATCCAAAGGCAGCCAGAAGGAGATTGGAATTACACACTGGGAGGAGCTTAAGCATAGAAAATCTCAAAGCCTACCCCCACAGTGACACACTTCCTCTAACAAGGCCACACCTACTCCAATAAGGCCAACCTCCTAGTAGTGTCACTCCCTATGACCAAGCATTGAAACACATGAATCTATGGGGGCCAAATGTATTCAAACCACCACACATAACATAACCAGTTTACACTAACTGATATAAAAATTGATGGCTCATAAAGGAAAATTGCTGTATTTTAAAAACCCAAATATTAACTTTAGATTAAGGAGTGGAAATGAATGGTAAAGAGAACATATATAGATCATGAAAAAGGAAGATCTATTTTTTTTTTTTTTTTTTTTTTTTTTTTTTTTTTTTTTTTTTTTTTTTTTTTTTTTGCTATAGTAGAACACCACTAATTGAGCAATGATAGAAATATATTGGATCACTGTAACTTGAGGTTGGGAAGTCCAAAAGTATGGAGCCAGGATCTGCCCTTTCTGTTTCATCACCTCATAGTGGAAGAAAGAAGGAGAAGAAAGTACAGGAGAAGAAGGAAACAAATAGAAGCCAAACTCACTCTTGAAATAATCCCCCTCTTGGGATAAGGAAGCCCTCCAGGTAACATCAATCCATCCATGAAGGCAGAGGTCTCACACCCTAGTTACCTCCTATTCTGTCTCCCTTGCTAGAGCTGCAGTACTGGGGTCAAAGTCTTCAACACATAACTTTGAGGGGCACACCTGAATGATAGCATTCACCTTATATGCTGAGGTGTTTAGGGGATACGGTCAAGAAAGAAAGAACATGAAGTAATTATGTTATCTTGGGAAAGGAACTGTGGCTCTGCCTACTAGCACCTGGAGCTGACTGGAATCTAAGAGTCTACTGTGAAACAGTTTCTCATGGAAATGGCTGTATAAACCAGATCTGAGCAACAGTAACATCAACTGGCAAGCTAACAAAGTGGGGGGAAATAGCACAGGGCCACACCCTGCACACGGAACTGCAGGCAAATGATGACTGTTGAGAGAGGAGAGTCAGCCACGCCTAGAGATGAGCTCCTTCATTGGTTGTCCAACATAAAGTAGACAGCCCTGAAACTATATACACATAAACAACAAAAATAGACCTAGCAAGTTGTATTTATATATTTGTACATGTGTATGGATGGATACATATATTGCTATATATTTATAGGTACAATGAATATAATTGGAAAAGAAAAAGGTATCAATATAAGAGTTGGGGGAAAGCATGAAAGGAATCAAAGGGAGGAGACTTGGGAAAAGAAGAGAAAAGTGATTTAACTATATTTTAATGAAAATGTATAAAAAATAAAAATAAACAAAAAGAATATCTGGAAAGTGAACCAAATAATTGGTTATCAGGAAAAAATATTTCTCTGATTAGCAAATACTCCATGTCTTACTATCCCTGGAGTGAAATTGTTCTTAGTCAACCTTCAAAAGTACAATGCAACCACATGACTTGCCTTTACCATTCGTAAGTAGAAATTAGGTGAATCAGTTCTGCAATCTATTTAAAACAACAGCTTTGAGAATCAGGATATGAGAAGACTGTAGTAGAATATAGTTGTAGCCTAGCCCTCTATAGGTGATGGTAGGAGGATTGGGAACTTGAGGCTTACTTGAACTACATAGAAGACTGCCTCTCAAAACAAAAACAAAAAAAAAAAAAAAAAAAAAAAAAAAAAAAAAAAAAAAAAGAATCAGAACATGAGCCCCCATATTTCCTTATTCTTATGCGATCACTGTGATTGACATTTTGAAATCCTGGATAGGAAATTCCCAGCTGATTTTCAGCAGTGTCTCTAAGAAGTGTGCTACTATTTTAAATGAGAACCAGAATTCCACCAAGATAAAACCATGCCTGTTCTGAAGATGTGATTGGATTTTCAGTACCAACCAGTAAAGAAATGAGTTATGCACTGAACATCGGAGGTCCAAACAGAGTCAGTCTGTGAGGCTGACATGTACAGAAATATGTGTAAATACAATCAATAGATGCCTGACTCCTGAAGCCAGCTGTTAGGATACTGTAAGTTTTGTGGTTTAGTATCATATCATTGGGGTTAGGAGTACTAATAGAAGAGAGAAAGGGAAGAGACAGAAATAAGGAGAGACGCAAAATTGCTAGACAAATGCACACACGTACAGAAAGAGAGAGAGAGAAAGAGAGAGAGAGAGAGAGAGAGAGAGAGAGAGAGAGAGAGGCATGCATTCATACAAAACCACTACCAAATCCCTGAGACAAGAATACATCTTGGAGCCTGTAAAATCCTCCCTATTGGAGTTTTCCTAATTCCACTTGAGTCAGTTTAAGTAATTTACCAAAACTTAGCAACTGTCAATTTCATCTAGATTTTGAAATTTACTGGCAAAAGAAAAAAGAAAAAAAAAACAAGTATTTCTTCATAATACACATCAAAACATACATTCAAATTCTTTTTTTTTTCTTTTTGGTCTTTCGAGACAGGGTTTCTCTGTATAGCCCTGGCTGTCCTGGAACTCACTCTGCTGACTAGGCTGGCCTCAAACTCAGAAATCCTCTGCCTGCCCCTGCCTCTACCTCTGCCTCTGCCTCTCAAGTGCTGGGATTAAAGGCATGCACCACCACTGCCCAGCTGAGTTCTTTAAAGAAAGGAGACTGGAGTAGAAGTATAAACCAGAGCTTGGATGGAAAACTGACCAAAACAATCCCCAGATGCTCTGAAATAGGGGAGTTTGAGCTGAGTATAGACTGGGAAGCAAAGGGCTTTATGTGTTGCAGCTCTGGCTGGAATCCCAGTTGAATTCATCCTTTCAGTGACCCCAGAACAAGTCAACCAAAGCAGAGGAAGACTGTAGCTTTACCCAGCTTGAGTTCAAACCAACGTGGAGAAGAATAGACTGCTGTGAGGTGAATCTACTAAACTTGGGTACGGCTTGCCAGCTTAGGTATCTGCTCAAATCTGGACCTGCTCGCCAGATCTCATGCTACTCTTAATCAAGCATGAAAAATATGGCAGTCCATATTCAGAATCTAACCTCCTTTATAAAGGATCCATGGCCTTTCTTGTCTTCAGGTAGCATGTCCTTAAAGACATTCGTTTTGAAGGAAAAAAAAGTGAAGCAGTATCCATTATATCATCATGCCTAGGAGTGTTTACCTTGTGTGTATCCTTTGTATTTCATTTTGTAAAATATTTCCATTTATTATGACTTCTGCAAGGCTCCGAGTTTCTTTCTAAATGGTGTAAGCTTAAAAGTCTATGGTTTTCCCATTAAGATGCATGCTGGGATGAACATTCACATGAGTGACATGCTGGCTTCATCAGGCGCAGAAGCCCAGAACAGTCACCATAAAATCCTCCCGATTCCATCTTCCAGTGATACAGGGCTGACAGCTGTTGATTCACAAAATTTCTGTAAACATCTAGAATGTGATTGAAATACACCATGGCGGTTTTATTGGACTAGCTTGCCTCTTGATTCGACATAGACCAAAGGAACACATATGCCCAGAGTGTTTTGTTTCTTCTATTTCCTTTGGGATACAGGTTCTTTTCTTTCACCGTTCAGTAACTTGAGCTTTAACAATCAGTAATTTTTCATCCAAAACCAGGATCATCCATCGTTCTTTGAGTTGGTTCTCATAGTCTTTTATGACAGTATTTATGTGTCTCTCTCCCTATGAAGAGCAAGAGCTCAAATAGGGGCAATACTTCATCCTTCAGCTGTATTCTCTCCCAACCCCATTTCTTGATGCACAGCAAATGGTGAGAAGCTCTTGCAGAGTTGAAAATAAGTCTGAAAACTAAAAATGTCACCTGCTTGACAAAATGCAAACAGATTTAAACAGAAAAGAGTATCTCATGATTGATTTTGGCAAGGCCATTTAAGAAAGTAATTACCTGTGGAAATTATAACTAATTATAAATTAATTATAAAGGCAATGGTAGGGAACAAAAGAAAAATAAGCGTAGCAGCTCAGAAGGTAGTAAGAATGTATAAAAGCCATAGCTAGAAAATAGTTCACAGTAGGAATGGGTAGATAACTAGCTTCAGGCTGGACAGACATAGTGGATCTCCAAGTTCAAGACCAGCCTGGTCTATAGAACAAGTTCCAGGACAGCTAGGGATATACAGAGAAACCTTGTCTCAGAAATATTTTGATATTAGCTAGCTAATATTCCCTACTCTTTCTATGTTTCATGTTCATAGTTTCTTCTAAACTATGGTTTAGAAGTTGACTCTATAAACAGTTTTCAGTGTATAACCTAGGACCACGTGGAGAGTCCCTCTTGATCATTGGTCTTGAAGGAAAACAGTTAAGTAAATAAGAACTGATGGGTCAAGGCTTTACACTTTACATTTATCCACAAGGCCACAAAAGAAATAGAGGCAACGTGACTTTAAAAAACAATTCCAATAGAATCACCTTGACAGTATAGAGCCCATTGCATCCACTAAAACCGGAAAAACAACAATGAAAGAGCCATACTGAAAGACAGAAGATCTTGGAACCTATCTGCTGTCTCTTCCCACTGGCTCAGCTTATATTTTCTAGATGTAATGGAATCATACAGGACACACTTTTTGGGGGGTAGGGCTTCTTTACAGCACTCAGTATTTTTGAAGCTCTAACCACCCCACTGTGCACCCTGCATCTTTTCTGCCTGACTAGCAGCTAACCATATCCCTACACAACCATGTCCTCCTTGGTCCCCATGGCGATGAATATCTGGATTGATTCCAAAGGGCATCATTATAAACAATGTGGCTGTGAACTGCACAAATTTGTATGGACATGAATTTTCATTATCTAAGGCAAATACCTATGTGTGGGACTGCTATGTAATAAAATTTCATGTTTTGCTTAAGGAGCTGCAGAGCTGGTCTTCAAAGCCTATTGCTCTTTTGCTTTCCCTCTGGCCATGCAAGAGAGTGGCAAAGCCTGCATATCTTTGTCACGGTTTGATTATTGTTCTCATTTCTCAACGTGTCCCAGTGGTTGGTTAATGGCTTAACACTGTAGTTTCCCATCACATCTTCCTGACAGTTAATAACCTTGAGTTAACGATGACTAACAACATATTGAGTACCTGTTTATGTGATTATTGACCAATCATACATTTTGGGGGGAAAACTGTTCAAATCTTCTGCTCATTTATTATTGATTTGTTTGGCTTCTGTCTCTGGATTGGGAGAGCTCTTCATGTGTTCTGGAAAGTCTATTTTCTTTATATGTGTGTATTGAGAATAGATTCTTCTCCCATGCTGTAAATCCACCTTAGAACAAACGCTGTAATTTGAATAGTCTTCTCTACTCTGTTTTTCTTTCTGGTTTGTACTTCATTCCAGAATTTTTATGGTTCCATGTCTTTACCTATGATGCTTTTAAAAATACTATTTTGCCTTGGGTGTAATGTAAGTACTGGTTTGTCGGTTTATTCCATGTCCAGATATTCTAGTAGCATCTGTAGAGGCTATTATCCTGTGGTAAATCCATTTACCTTGAGCTTTTATCAAATTTCAAGTAATTGTATGTTTATTTGTATACAAATAGGTGTGTGTGTGTGTGTGTGTGTGTGTGTGTGTGTGTGTTTCTGAACTCTCTACTCTGTTAGATGGATATATGTCCTTTTTAGGAACTCTGAAGCTTCATAATATCTTGAAGTTGGATAATGTTCTCTAACTCAGTTACTAATTTTCAAAATAACAGTTGTTCTTTTCAGTCCTGTGCATTCCCCCTTTACAGTGTATAATACAGTTTCAACATCTACAAAAGAAAAGATTGCAAAAGTGTTTATTAAGGTTATGTCGAATCAATTCAGGAATTCCAGGTGAGCATCCAGACTGGAGGAGGCACGCTTCCTGGTGATCCTGTAAAGGAGGAAGAGGAGAGTGGGGAACGGGTCACACAACGACTGCACATTCTCCCAGAAGAGAAATATAGGAAGAGCTTCTGAAGTACACTAAGTGAAAGGAAGCTCGAAGGAGAGAGGTTTAGACTCATTATTGGCTATAAAGCGCTGTAAGCCAGCCCGGTCCAGCTGAACAGTCTCCTGTCAGAGGAAGAGGAGCAGGAGCTACTTCCAAAAGGTAAGAGAACAAATGCTCAGCAGTTCTAGCCTCCCTCAAGCCCACAGCCCTCGGGTTGCAGGTTATAAGGAGTCAGCGATACCTGGCAGATGGTTAAGTGGTGGGAATCCCATTTTGTCGCCCTAGATGACTCAGAGGAACCAGTTTCAGAGAGAATCGATTGCTGAAATGTGAGTCACTCTGGGAGCCTGAGAACAGGAGCATTCACAGGCCCAGAGGACTCAGTTTGGCCTGACACAGCACCTGGGAGAGCGAAAGGGCAAGAAGCAGTTGTGGAGAGCAAAGAATGTTAAGTAGCTGGAGGATCAGTGAGCTACATACATGAGGATTGTGAGTACTAAGTGGAAATTGCCTGACCTTAAAAGCCAGATTCTCATTACCTAGTAATGAACTCTGAGCTGGAGGCCAGCTTGAAAATCAAGTGACCTCCAGTCCAAGAACGCTGAAGATACACGATACTCTCCCATGGCATCCCTCCTGCATGTTGAAACATGCTGGGGGGGGGGGGTTGTATTATTATTTTATTATTTTGTGTGTGTGTGTGTGTTGTCTGCATGTAGGTCTAGGCACCACTTGCATGCTGGGTGCTTGGATGCCAGAAGAGAGTCAGATCCCCTTAGATTAGAATTATATAAAGCAGGTTGTGAGCTGTCAGGTAACGGCTGGGGAATCAAACCCAGGTTTTCAGGAAGAGCAGCCAGTGCTTTTAACTGCTGAGCTATCTCTCCAGCCCCAAAGTGATCTCAAAACTCCCAAGACAGTACTGTTTGTACTAATCTGCTGCTCTGTTGCCTTGCAGAAGAGCTAAAAACTTTAGCCGCCCATGGCTAAGACCAAAGCCTGCAAAGCCAAATGTGGCCAGCAGAGGCCACTGGTGTGCAAATGAGGAAAACTGCCTCTGTGACTTGGCAATCCAGATTCGGGAACAGCATTAATCACAGGAAAGACAAGAGTCCACACGGTGACTTTCACCCTGCACATAACTGGAGGTTATGTGGCCTAGAAAGAATCGGCTCCAATATCTACTTTTTTAAAAAAAAAACTTTTCTCCTTCATGTTTTCCTTTGTCATCTTTTCTCCCTTGTGCTGTTGCTTTCTTACTATATCTTTAAAAAGATTTTTACTTTGTTGCATTTAAAATGTTTTGTTTTTCCTTGTTATTCATCTTCATACATTCATTTAATTTTCCTTGGCACATTTTTCCATGTTGAAGCAATATCTTTCTTTTCCTTGGTTTCTTGGCCCTCCTCCCTTCACACTTTACTTTGGTAGTATTTTGCAGTGTGTGTATGTGTGTCTTAGTTAGGGTTTTACTGCTGTGAACAGACACCATGACCAAGGCAACTCTTATAAGGACAACATTTAATTAGGGCTGGCTTACAGGTTCAGAGGTTCAGTCCATTATCAAGGCGAACATGGCAGCAGCCAGCCAGGCATGGTGCAGGAGGAACTAAGAATTCTACATCTTCATCTGAAGGCTGCTAGTGGAAGACTCACTTCTAGGCAGTTAGGATAGGGTCTTAAAGCTCACATCTACAATGACACGCCTACTCCAACAAGGTCACACCTCTAAATAGTGCCACTCCCCTGGCCAAGCATATTCAAAGCATGACATTCCACTCCCTGGCCCCCATAGGCTTGTTCAAATATGAGTCTATTGGGGGGGGGGACACATACCTAAATATAGCATAATGCAAAATACATTTAGTCAAACTTCCAAAGTCCCCATAGACTATAGCTGTCTCAACAATGTTAAAAGTCCAAAGTTCAAAGTCTCTTCTGAGACTCATCACAATCACTTAACTGTAATCCCCCAAACAAGACAGGAAACCAATTGGGCAAACCTCAAACTCTGCATCTCCGTGTCTGATGTCAAAGTAGTCTTCAGATCTCCAGCTCCTTTTTCATCTTTGTTGACTGCAACAAACTTCTTTCTCCTGGGCTGGTACCACTCCTTGTTAGCAGCTTTCCTCAGCAGATAACCCATGGCTCAGGTATCTCAAACATCTTAGGCTCCTCCAAAGGGCTTGCATCACTTCTCCAGCTTTGCCCTCTGTAGCACTCTAAGCTCAGGTTGATCCACTCCACTGCCACTGCTGTTCTTGGTGATCATCCCATGCTACTGGCATCTCCAATACACTGGGGTCTTCTGCTGCAACTAGGCTTCACCAATACCCTCTCATAGGCTCTCTCCATGGTGTCAAGCCTCAAATCCTTTGCATGACCCCTTGAATCCTGGGCCATCAACTACAACTGAGGCTACACCTTTACCAATAGCCTTCTATGGCCTCTCACAGTGTCAAACCTCAGCTGTTCTTCATGACGCCTTCGTGCCTTCAAAACCAGTACCACCTGGGTGACTCTTAACACATTACCAAGTACAGCTGCAGATGAGATACAACCTTGGCTATCTCTGGAACACAGCTTCTTTGTGCTTTCAGAAAACAATTCCCAGAAGATTTTACCTCAGTGATGTTGGTCTCTTCTTAATCACGACTAATTTCTTAGCTCCAGCTCACCAGCATCAATTATCCCAGTAATCTCTTCTATTCTGGACTCTAAAGCCAGAGCCATGTGGCCAAAGCTGCCAAGTTCTGCTGCTTGCCGGAGAGATGGAACATGGTCCCCCTTATTTATTACCAGATTTCTGTTTTCCAACTCCTTCACTGCCTAAGCTTGGCTTTCCAGGAACCTGCTCTATAGATTGACTTTGAACTCAGAGATCTGTATGCCTGTCTCCTAAACACTGGGATTAAAGGTGTGGCCTACCGCCAGACAGTGGTGGCGTACACCTTTAATCTCAGCACTTGGGAGGCAGAGGCAGGCAGATTTCGGAGTTCGAGGCCAGCCTGGTCTACAGATCGAGTTCCAGGACAGCCAGGGCTACACAGAGAAACCCTGTCTCGAAAAACCAAAAAAAAAAAAAAAAAAAAGGTGTGGTCTACCAAGCCTGGGTTTAAGTTTTCTTTGCCTAGAACTTGCTCTGTTCTCTTGAACTCAGAGATCTGCTTGTCTTTGCCTCCTGGGATTAAAGGCTTGTACTACCATGCTTGGACCTAAATTAGCTGGGTGGGATTTTGTCCTAAGGTCACTACTCCCTTAATTCAATTTAATATCCTTAAACACAGGATTCAGCTCCATTTCACTTCCTGGGGCCCCTTTAATACACGAACCATATATTTTATATTTTTCCTTTCTAAGCTTGCTATGCTTGTTTAAAGTACTCTTCATAAGTCTTAACCAGAGAACAAAGTCTATGGTGGGCATTTCTGAGACTTCCTTTGTCAATGCAATTAATCTGAGTCTCTTCACCTTAGCCTCAGGCAGACTCTTCAGACAAGGGCAAAAAGTAGCCCCATTCTTCACCAAATTACCACAAAAATACTCTCTAGGTCACATTCTGAAATTCTTCTCCACTGAAACCTCTTGGGCCAGGTCTACACAGTTTAAATCATACTCAGCAACAAAGTCTTCCATATTCCTACTAGGATAGCCCATTAAGTCCAATTTAAAGCATTCCACTGCTTTCCAAAGTCCCCAAATCCACATTCCTCCAAACAAAAGCATGGTCAGGCCTATCACAACAATACCCCAGTCCCTGGTACCAACTTCTGTCTTAGGGTTTTACTGCTATGAACAGATACCACTATACCAAGACAACTCTTATAAGAATAGCATTTAATTGGGGCTAGCTTACAGGTCCAGAAGTTCAGTCCATTATCATCAAGGTTGGAACATGGCAGCATCCAGCAGGCATGGTGCAGGAGGAGCTAAGAATTCTACATCTTCATCTGAAGGCTGCTAGTGGAAGACTCACTTCTAGGCAGTTAGGATAGGGTTTTAAAGCCCACACCTACAGTGACACACCTACTCCAACAAGGCCACACTTCTAAATAGTGCCACTCCCTTGGCCAAGCATATTCAAACCATGACAGTGTCTGCATGTGTATGTGCACACTCGTATTGTACATATGAGGAGAGACATATGTAAGGGGTAAATAGATTTATGCATACATGTAAAAAAAAAAACAGAGATTGATGTAGTATGTTTCCTTATACAGGGAGACAGGTTCCTTCACTTGGACCAGCAGTTCACTGATGCATGTACTTTAGCTATTCATCTCACACTGGGATCCACTGCCTCTGCCTCCAGAGTGTGGGAAAGCTCATCAACAGATCTGACCAACCAGAAGGAAGGTGATAAGAAATAGAGGACAAGGCTGAAGGAGAGTTGCATTGAAGCATCTATAAGAAAACAAAAGTTCTGATAGTGGTACATGCCTCTCTCTAATCCTAGTACTCGGGAGGCAGAAGCAGGTGGATCTCTGTGAGTTTGTGCCCAGCCTGGTCTAGAAAGTGAGCTTCAGGACAGTCAGGGCTACGAAGAAAGGAATAAAGAAAGAAAGAAAGGAAGGAAGGAAGGAAGGAAGAAGGAAGGAAGGAAGGAAGGGGAGGAGGAAGGAAGAGCAAACATGATCAAGTATCAAAGACTGTGCTAGAATCTATGAAAAAAGGAAGAGCCAGTTGAGAGAAATACTAGAAGCACAGAGAACATAGCAGATGAAATTGTTGCAGAAAAATGCCCAAGTCTAGAGAAAGAAAGAGAAAATCAAACACAAGAGGTATTCAGAACCCCAAACAGACATGAATAAGGAACTGCTTGGTAGCATATTACCATAAAGATGTCAAAAATACAAAGCAAAGAAGTTTTAAAAGCTATAAGAAAAAAAGAAAATCCCAAGTAAGTTACTTCCAAAGGGAGGACCTTCAGAACATTATCAAGTCTCTCTTTAGCAGCCTCAAATGCAGGAAGCATAAAATATGACACATATTCAACCCCTGAAAATAAGTGACTGCCAGACAAGAGATATATCCAGCAAAATTATATCATACATATGTATCTATATAATTATCTATTAAAATCGACAGAGAAATCAGGACATCTCAAGAAAAACATAAACAAGACAATTTATGAGCCCTGCCCCACCACCCCAGCAGTCCAGAAGATGCTTAAAGAGATATTAAACACGGAGGAAGAAGAAAGGCAGCCTCGATTGTGAGAACCCAAGAAAGTTTACATTCCACTAGGGCAATGTCGGGACAAAGAGGAGGTAGGAAGCAATCTATTTTGTCCAGCATAGAGCATCAATAGATTCTTCATACTAATAGGGAAGAAAGCAAATAACAAAACTATTCAACCAATCAGAAAAACAGCAAAATTACAGGCATTAATAAGTGCCTCTTAAAATTCACTTAAGTGTAAAAAAACCATAATTCATCAATAAAGAGACACAAGCCTGGATTCAAAAGAATAACTAAGCCCAACCTCCAGTTGTCTGCCAGATTCATACCTCAGTAGTATAAAGACTCCCACAGGAGTCAAGTGGGGGGAAGCATTTAAAAGAAGAAAATAAACAAATAAACAAACAAACAGAAACTGGAAACAAAATGACATAGGATTATGGTGTCTGATAAAGTAGACTTGAAGTTTTAAACCAAAAAATGGCTAAAATATATACCATATCACTATATGATAAAGAAAACACTTCCTCAAAGACGATGTAACAATGTATGTGTCAAATGTTGAGCTTCCTTATAAAATGAACACTAAGGGATATAAAACGCCAGGTAGGTCTTAATCCAATGGTAGCGAGTGATTTCAGTATCCCTCCTCTAGGTAGGTCACAGACATTAAAAGCCGGCAAAGAAACTTCAGAGTTAAACTACACCACAGACCAAATGGACTAAATGGGTGTTTGCAGAACACCCCACCCCACAAAAGAGAAGACACATTGTTCTCAGCGACCCATAGGCCCCTCCCTAAAACTAACCACATTCTGGACCAAGTCTTAGTAAATCCAAACTTGGATCATCTCTTATATCTTATCACATAATGCAAAAAGAGAGAGAGAGAGAGAGAGAGAGAGAGAGAGAGAGAGAGTAAAACCAAACCTACAAGAAACTACACATGGGAAGTAAACAGTAAGTTCTTGAACGACCAATTGATGATTGAAGAATTCAGAGAGAAAATTAAAATCTCCCTAGAATGAAATGAAAATTATAAAACACTGAATTACCAGAACCCTCTATAGTTCTAAAAGGAAATCTTATATTATGCAAATGGATATATATATGTATATATGTATATACACACACACACACACACACACTAAATCGCCGAAGTCCTGGACTTTATCCTGGATACAGTAACTGAGTAGATCTTCATGTTGCCTTCTTAAAACAAGGAGCCTGGTGGCCGGAGTGCAGTCTGAGACAGAAATGTCTAGCTGCCCCCAAGAGTTCCCACTCTTCACTATAACACAATGGCAACAAATCACTGTCCACCTTGAGTCCGGGGAGCACGGAGTTCTGCTTCTTCCCTCATGAGAGAGTGAGAAGAGTGACAGATGGTTCCTCTACTGGCTTGCCGTGCTCTAAGCAGAAACAGACAGCTCGGAGCTCTGCCTAAGGATATGGCAGTGGAAGGAGAAGGGTAGGCCCGAGAGTTTCCACCCGCAGGGAAGGCACCCACCATCCAGGAACAGTTAGCAGACTTGAGTTAGAAATAAAATTCCCTTGCTAAGGGTTCAGAGGTTCATTTGGTATAAAAATTGATGTCCTCCTGAACAATATGAAGGAGACCGTTGCACCTCTCTGACTGAAAAGTGTCCCATCAGAGATAGCAGTCTTTGTGTGCTTGAAAGGTGGGCAGAATAAGAAGCGGGGCTGTGGACTCAAGGGGATCCGAGAGCAAGGCGGAAATTAATTAAACACGGAGAGGAATCTGAAGGAGAGATTTGCAAAGCAGCAGTCTACAAGCCATTTCTCTGAGCACCTATAACCCACCCTATAGCATTGTCTTTATCCTTGCGTGAATATTTGGGGCAGAAGGGAGATGCGGGATGACATTTTAATTGGCTTACTGTCTTAGTCAGGGTTTCTATTCCTGTACAACATCATGACCAAGAAGCAAGTTGGGGAGGAAAGGGTTTATTCAGCTTACACTTCCACAAGGCTGTTGATCACCAGAGGAAGTCAGGACTGGAACTCAAGCAGGTCAGGAAGCAGGAGCTGGTGCAGAGGCCATGGAGAGATGTTCCTTGCTGGCTTGCTTCTCCTGGCTTGCTCAGCCTGCTCTCTTATAGAACCCAAGACTACCAGCCCAGGGATGGCACAACCCACAAGGGGCCCTACCCCCTTGATCACTAATTGAGAAAATACCCTACAGCTGGACCTCATGGAGGCACTTCCCCAACTGAAGCTCCCTTCTCTGTGATAACTCCAGCCTGTGTCAAGTTGACCCACAAAACTAGCCAGTACACTTACCTTACCTGATCTTCAGGAACATGTCACAGAGGGACTCCATGTAAAGAAAGCTTTTGAGCCTATTAAAATCCAGGAAGTTTGGTACCACATGCTTACAATCAAGTGGGGTAGTGGAGGGCATAACCCATGTCTGGGATAGTTAGTGCCAAAGGCTTCTTGTCTAAAATTCAAACACAAAGGATACTTATTTTTATATGGCTGGCTGACTTAAGTCAGAGACCTGTGTGCACTAGCAGTAAAGTAGTGTATGGCACATTTGCCTAAACTAAGTGTGCAGCTTGTATTTATACCAATTGAGTTTTGTGTTCTTTTGCACTGGCATTTGGGGGTTGGAGATCTACCGTTATAAATCTGGCTGGTATTTTATAAGTCTCTAGTGTTTCCATTTCACAGGACCAAGGGGATCTGAGTGAGCAGTAGCTGGCTTTCTGCTGGCCAGCCACAGGGGGCAGATGACCTAAAACTACACACTACACAAGCAGAAAGTAGCTCCCAGCTGCTCATAAAGTACAGGGTGTCCTCTGGGTTGAAAATACATGATAGTATTATTATTTCATTATGAGCATTAATAATTAATGCCTAAAGAACAAATGACACCAGCAGAGGCTTTTATGAATGCACACTGAATTGCCCAGGCCATAAATATTTTTATTGAGATTTAATAATATATTGTCTTAGTCGGGATTTTATTCCTACACAAACATCATGACCAAGAAGCAAGTTGGGGAGGAAAGGGTTTATTCAGCTTACACTTCCACATTGCTGTTTATCACCAAAGGAAGTCAGGACTGGAACTCAAGCAGGTCAGGAAGCAGGAGCTGATGCAGAAGCCATGGAGGGATGTTATTTACTAGCTTGCTTCCCTGCCTTGCCCAGCCTGCTCTCTTATAGAATCTAGGACTACCAGCCCAGGGATGGCACCACCTACAATGGACCCTCCCACCCTTGATCACTAGTTGAGAAAATGCCTTACAGATGGACCTCATGGAGGCATTTCCTCAAGGGAGGCTCCTTTTTCTGTGATAACTCCAGCTTGTGTCAAGCTGACACACAAAACCAGTCAGTACATATATATAACATATTATACATATATTATATATATTAATCTTTTGTGACAATAAGATTGCCAGTGAGGGGGCTAGAGAGATGGCTCAGGGGTTAAGAGCACTGACTGCTCTTCTGAAGGTCCTGAGTTCAAATTCCAGCAACCACATGGTGGCTCACAACCATTCCTAAGAAGATCTGACACCCTCTTCTGGTGTGTCAGAAGACAGCTGCAGTGTACTTACATATAATAAATTAATAAATAAATCTTTAAAAAAAATAAAGATTGCCAGTGAGTTAAAAGACAGGACTTTGGGGCAGATCAAAATGCCACCTGTGATGATCCTTGCCCACTTCCTAGAAAAACAAGAATTAGGCCACCTGTATTAGTCAGGGGTCTCCCAAACCCAGAAAGAACAGGACATTTTTATAGAAACACACCGCTCTAAAAGAATTGGCCAGCAATTCAGAAAGGGAGCAGCAGGCAGGTGGAAAATTCCAGAAACAGTTGCAGCTTGAGTCCAAAGGCAGTACACCTCAAACCAGGGAGAGCAGATTGGGCCCAGGAAGTGTGAAGCCTATGTGCTGGGGAAACGACGGCTTTCCCCTTAGAAGAGCGTCCCCCTTTGGCTCTATGTCCTCACCTCCTTGGACGAGGCCCTTGTACGTTATGGAACGTACTCTGCTTTACTTACTCTCCAAGCTCCGTGAGGAAGATCTCCGAGATGCACCTTCACAGGAACTGCTGGAATAAAGCTTAGTGGAATAGCTGGGCACTGAGTTGCAGACGGGTGATGAACTATCAGACGCTGCGTGTCTATCGGACGGACGCTTTAAAATAGAACATTGCAATATGCAGCCACGCAGCAACAATTATTTCTAACAAGTACATGAAGTTTTCCTTCTCTGAAGGACTAATTGAATATTAAGAAATAATAAACTCGGGGTTGGGGATTTAGCTTAGTGGTAGAGCGCTTGCCTAGCAAGCACAGGGCCCTTGGTTCTGTCCTCAGATCTGAAAAAAAAAAAGAAAGAAAGAAAGAAAGAAAGAAAGAAAGAAAGAAAGAAAGAAAGAAAGAAAGAAGGAAGGAAGGAAGGAAGGAAGGAAGGAAGGAAGGAAGGAAAGAAAGAAAGAAAGAAAGAAAGAAAGAAAGAAAGAAAGAAAGAAGAAATACCAAACTCATGGGGGGTACAGCTAGATGGCTCATTGCACAAGGTACTTGCCAGGCAAGCCCAGTGACTAAAGTCGGACTCCAGAGTTCATGTAAACCTGGAAGGAGAAAACGATGCCACAAGTTGTTATCTGGCCTCTGGTTGTGTGTGTGTGTGTGTGTGTATGTGTGTGTGTGTGTGCGTGTGTTTACAAGCATACATACACAATAATACTTAGTAAAATCGTTAGGCAATAAGAGCCCAATGATTTTTGACTACTATAGAAATTTTAATTGACATCATGCTCTTGTTTCCGTTTTAGTCCCACAGGTAATACAGCACCTTATGTTGTCTCCCTTTCTATGTACTCAGTTATATATCTGGCAGGTTTATAACATTTCACTCTTAAGAGAAGCACTAGCAAATGACAAGATGTTCACATAACCGTGTTGTTCTTAAATCAGAAATTTTGGTTGATTTATATTGATTCTGACTGTGGTCTAATATTTGAGATATTTAATCACTTAAAAAGATCAAACAATTACACAAAGTTTGAGAAAAAGAACAATTCACTCTAAGGGATATTCTAGCATGTTGTTGTGATTGCAAATATCTATAAAATATTTAATAGCTGCAAGAAAACTAACCAGTAAACTGAAAAAACAAATTCCAAGAGTAAATGTCAGTGAGCTTAAGAAAACAGTGAGCACATGGGAATGCTATTGAGCAGGGAGTCCTGCAGACCGGTGCTGCGAATCAGAAGACACCCTGCTTTAGATCCAAAGTCACTGCCTCCACTAAGAGAAGGCTGAATAACTGAAATAAAGAAGAGTTAGACACATAAAGGATATGCATACCATCAGTTTATTAAAATGAACTAGGTCTAAAGGGGAAGAAATTAAGGCAACAAATACTAAACACTACAGAGGCTATTTGGGGCCGTTAACTTGACTATGTCTAGTATGAACTATAATCCAGAAACTAAGGGCACACCTGTAAGAGCTTTTTTGCTTGGTTTGAGATGGGTGAATCCACTTCAATTCCAGACCTTGGGTAGGAAGGCACACCTTTGATCCAGATATTGAGATGGGAAGACACGTGCCTTTGACTTGGATCTTTTTATTTGTTTATTCTTTTCCATTTTTTTTTTGTTTGCTTTTGTTTTTCAAGACAGGGTTTCTTTCTGTAGCCCTGAGCGTCACTGGAACTTACTCTATAGACCAGGCTGGCCTCAAACTCACAGAGATCCACCTGTTCTCTGCTTACCAAGTACTGGGATTAAAGGCATGTGCCACCACCAATACTTCTGTCCTTTTCTAATACAATACATTCTGACCTCAGTTTCTCCTCCCTCCACTTCTTCTACTTCCCCCTTACACCTCTCACCTCCCTCAGATCTACTGCTCCTCTGTTTCCCTTTCTAACAAAAGCAGGCCTCCCAGGGATATCAACCAAACATGGCATAACAAGACACAATAAGACTAGGCACAAACCCTCATACCAAGGCTGGACGAGGCAATCCAAGAGTCCCAACAGTCATAGACACCCTCACTTCCACTGTTAGGACTCCCACAAACAGCCCAAGCTAATCAACCCTAACATATATGCAGAGGACCTAGCACAGACCCATGCTAGGCTCTGTGATGGCTGCTTCGAACTCTGTGATCCTCTATGAGCCGTGTTTAGTTAGCTCTGTAGCTGTGTTCTTCTGGTTCTCTAGACCCCTCTGGCTGCTATAATCCCTCCTTTCCCTCTACCCTGGGTCTCCTGGAGCTCCAGATGTTTGGCTGTGGGTCCCTGCACAGGCTCCCATCAGCTGTTTAAGACAGGAAGACGCACCTTTAATCTGGACCACAAATGCTGCTGGAAACCTATATAAGGACATGGAAGAAAGAAGTTTTTGCTCTTTGCTGGCTTGTTCTCATCCTGCTAACAAGTCCATTCCTTTAATGGCATTAGAGCCTACTTCTTCCGAGTTCCAGCATCTACCGAAGACCAGCTGAGACATCCAGCCTTGTGGACTGAGCAATTTCTGGATTCCTGGGCTTTCCTTTCATAGTCTGCTATGGCTAGATTAGTTAGACAATAGCCTACAAATGATTCTAACAAATTCCATATTTATGTGTATATATATATGTGTGTACAATAGATATAATATATACTAATATATAGATAGATACAATATATACTAATAAATCTGTGTATATTTGTACATATAGAGAGACTTTATTAGAACATATACATATATATGTATACAGGTATACATATGGTATTTATGAGAATATATATTCTAATATTTTAAAACTATAATAGCATAACATTCTAATTATATATAATATAATATATATAAATAACATATTCTAATATTCTAATAAATATTCTAATATATGTAATAAATCGTATGTGTATAATATACACATATTATATATACTATGTCTACATATATTATATATACCAGCATATATTATATATCAACATATACTAAATATAATATATACCTCTGGGATTTGCTAGAATATATATTATTCTAGCAAATATATATATATATATATAAAGAGTCATTCTATTAGTTCTATTACTCTAGCAAACCCTTACTAATACAAGGCATGGGCCTGATGTGTCTTACTGGATATGGGAGAAGGGGAAGCAGTCCAAGTTCCATCCCCTAAGCTCTGGTCATTGGCACCTTGCAGGACCAGTAACAAGATGCATCCTCAAAACAGTCAAAACAGTCAAGATCCAAATGTGTTTTCACTTGCTAGTAATAGCAGCAGCTGGTGCCCTCGATGCAGAGCACAGTGGCATCAAAGAGCATCTCTGGCCTTCTACTTGAGGGCATTGGCTAGAGAGAGCTGCATTACATGAAGACACCTAGTGCCTTATAACACCAGTGAGGGCAGAGGAAAGCAACACTTGGTCCAGGAAGGTTTAGGTATCCTGGGAGGTTGAAAGACTTCTTAGGAATATATGTGACAGAAAACTAACAAAGTTCACTCAGTAAGGGCCAGCAAGATGGCTCAGTAGGCTACCTGCTACCAAGCCGGATGACCTGAGTTCAATCCCTAGAACTTACACTGTGGAAGACGAGATCCAACTCTTGCAATTTGTTTCTTACCTCCTCATCTGTTCCATGGTACACATGCCTGCAGGCACACACACACACACACACACACACACACACACACACACTCATAAAAAATAAAACACGTGTCCAAAAAGATTTTTTTTAAGATTTCCCTCAGAAAGAAGGATGTCTTTAAAGAAGGTGTAGGCACTTCTCAACTTTTGATGGGTTGGCTAACATTTTGAGAGCTTCCAACAGTGTAAAAGTGATACAGGTTCAGTAGAACTAATATTCTGAATCTTTGACTTTCCTGGGCCGGTGCTGTGCAATCCGAGCCCATCTTGCCATGCAGAGCAGCTCCCTGCACCACAGATCCCAACCAGCAGACGAATGATACTCTACAGTGTACTCTATTGCCTGTCGTCTTTTGAGCCTAGGCATTCAATACATGCTATCAAACATCTAAAACTTTTTCATAAAATGTGCTTTGTATTAGATGGGTTGCCAACTATAAGCTACTGTAAGTGTTCTGTAAGCTGCTGTAAGTGTTCTGAGCACGTTCAATGTAAGTTAACCTATGCTAAGAGGTTGTGTGAGATCGGTGCAGTACATGCATCTTCACTTCAGATATTTTCATCGTGTAACCCCACCACAAAATGTGGTGGTTTGAATGAGAATGGCCCCTGTAGAGTCATAGGTTTGAATGGTTGCTTCCCAGTTGGTGGAACTGTTTAGGAAGGATTAGGAGGTCTGCCCTTGCTCGAGGAGGAGTGTCACTGGGGGTGGGTTTTGAGATTTCAAAAGCCCATACCATTCTACCTACTGCTAATATTCTCTCTCTCTCCTCTCACCCCCCTCTGTTTCATGGTTGTTGCCTCAACAGGAGAATCTAGCCAGTAAGCAGCACTCCACAGTGGCCTCTGCATCAGTATCTGCTTCCAGATTCTTGCCCTGTTTGAGTTCCTATTATGATTGATAGTCACAGAGTGTGATATGGACCTATAAGCTGAAATAAACTCTTTCTCCCCCATGTTTCTTTTGGCCATGGTGTTCTAGCACAGCAATGGTAACCCTAACTAAAGCAAGATGATAAGATGACAACCTGTACTACAATATATCCATTTGAGCCCAATACACCACCTCTGTAGCTTTTTTCAAGATAGGAAAACCCAACAAATGATAAAGTGACTCTCTGCCAATCACCCTCCCTCCTCTAAACCAAGGCTTAGAGAGTGCTGTGGCAGAGGAGGCAGAAAGAACATGAGAATCAGGGGACAGGGAAAGAGCTGTGAGATGCTCTCTTCAGGATATACAACATGGCCATCTCATTCAGGAACTTACAGCAGCTTTGACTTCCTGCTCAAGACCAGCACAGTCTTTTGACAAGCCAGTCAAAATTCCCATATAGATGGAGGAGGACCTCACAAGACTCACCCCTAACTGAAGAACTATTGGCAGTTGACAGTGGCAGGGAGCGGGGAATTATTGTTCTGTGGGATGTGGTCACTGGTGGGTTTCCCATGTTTCAGTAGATGCCCTGATACTCATGCACATGTGGGCAGCATTAAATGAATTTGATGGCAAGGAGAGAAGGAGAGAGAGAGAGAAGAGACAGAGACAGAGAGACAGGGAGAGGAGAGAAGAGAAGAGAGGAGAGGAGGGGAGAGGAGAGGAAGGGAGAGGACGGGAGGGGATGGGAGGAAAGGGAAGGGAAGGGAAGGGAAGGGAATGGAAGGGAACGGAAGGGAACGGAAGATGACAGGGGGACACATGGAGAAAATGGTGGTGTTGGAGAGATTAATGAAGGATAAATAAAAGCATATATAAGAAAACTATAATGTGGGCTGGAGAAATGGCTCAGAGGTTAAGAGCACTGAAAATAAATAAATCTTTAAGGAAGGAAGGAAGGAAGGAAGGAAGGAAGGAAGGAAGGAAGGAAGAAAGAAAGAAAGAAAGAAATAAAGAAAGAAAGAGAGGGAGGAAAGAAGCTACAATGTGTATAGGTTGTGCATGCATATTAATTTTGTAATTTATAGCTTACTACATAAAATATAATATATGTAAGTGTAATATTCATTATATGGTATCATAGAAAGTAGCTATGTACATATTTTTAAAAGACAGTATCGTTCTTATTTGAAATGAAGTTTAATCCCAGTCTTGCCTCCTTTACCCCTTGCTATACAAACTCATCTTTCTGCCACACAGTGGAAATATTCCTATTTTATCCTACAAAATATTATAGTAATTAAGTGCTACTAAGTATTACTATTTCATGGGTATTAAAAAATTATACCCAGACATTTAATTTTAAACTGAAAAACAAGAAAGCCACATAGTATTTGGTCTGACTTTTTAAAAGCTATATTAAAATTTGGATGTGTGTACATAAATATTCATAAAGTGAGATAATGAATAGAGATATATTCCATTTGATCAAATATAGAAATAAAACATGTGATTCCAGAAATACTCTTATGTGTCCCGCATCAAGTAATAACTTGATCCTAATCAAGTACTCACTAGGAGTTAGTAGGAAATAATTTTAAGAGGCAGCAAGTGGTTTCAGAGGCTAAACTAAGTGTCCAAGGAATATTTAAAATAACATTTTTTCAGGCTTTTCAAAGGTCTTCCAAATTAGCCTGCCACATAGGAGAAACTAAGCCCTAAGGACAATATGGAACCGTTTATTCCATGAGAAAGCTCACAACCAGCCTTAATCTGAAACACATTCACCTCTGCTTTCTCAAAGAAAATTTTTTACTTTCTGGAGAAGACTGGAGATTCAGAAGAAGTTTGTTCATCATTTTCTCCAGAATCTCAGTTCCAGGGCAGTAGTCAGTCCATCGTTAATACTCAGCGTGGTGCCCCCAGACACCATGAGCAGGCTTGCAGCATAAACGATGCTTGATGTAGAGAGGTGCCATGCACACACACACACACACACACACACACACACATTCCGACTCTTGTCCCATAACCACTCAACTCCAGTCTAGATCTAGAGGGTTTTAGCACGATCTCCTCCCATCCCCACTTCAGTGAGTACACAGCAGCACACATAGATGCACACATAAACACGCCAAGTATCTTTCCACGTACCAAGAGTGCAACTCATATTTCTAAGAAAACTGGCCTTGTTCCATTGGGCTAATGATTCTAGGAGTCTATGAATTCCTCTGTTCCCTATGGGACATGCACTCACAGTTTGGGCACCTCCCTTGGAACAGCTGGACATCTAGACGTCATTTAGGGTGGGAGTCATAACCGGCCTTCGCTGTTATTTTCTTTGTATTATCATGAGCTAGTCAGGGACTCCAGCTCCTTGGGTTGCTCAGAATCTATCAAAAAACGAATGCTTACCTTCTCTGACCTCTTTCTAGTTAGAGGAGCTAATTAATTCATCAGGTTCTTTTTTTATTTTTTCATATTTATTTATTTATTTATTTGCCCCAGCAAACCTGAAACTTACTTTGTTGATCAGGCTTGCCTCTGCCTTCCAAGTACTGGGATTAAAGACATGAGGCAACATGCCCAGCTTAAAGGCCATTTAAACCAGCAATTCTCAGTTTAAGAAGAACAGTTAGCCTGGTCTGGTGATAAAGGTCTGTAACTCAGCTGCCACAGAGGCTGAAACACAAAGGCCACCATTTCAAGGCCTCCAGGGCTACAGAGCAAGTTCATGTCCAATGTGGGTGACTTAGCAAGATCCTGTCTCAAAATTAAAATGGAGAAATGGCTCTACAATTTAAGAAGGATGGCTACTCTTCCAAAGGACCCAAGTGATAGCTGGTAACCAGCAGGAACCAGCAAATCTGATGCCTCTTCTAGACTCCGCAGGCATTAGGCATACAAGTGGTACAAACAAAAACACCCTCAAACATAAAATAAAATAAATAGTATATGAATATTAAATATCAAACATGAAGGATCGGTGATATAGCTGCATGGTGGAGTATTTGTTCAGCTTGAGCAAATGCCTCTCTCCTCTTCCATACTGCTCTATCTAGTACAGGGGATTAATCCCACAACCACTCATCTCCAGTCATCCAGTCTAGATCTAGGGGGTTTCAGCACAATCTCCTTCATCCCTCCTTCAGGGGTTACACAGCAACACACGTAGATGCACACATAAACACACTAAGTATCTTTCCACTATTATAATCCAGCTATTATACACTCCCATTAAGCAAGGCTTGAGAATTGCCAGGATGCAAAGCCAATTCCCTGTTACCTGAAACCTGCAACTGTACATTGAAGCACAGATGTCATGTTAAGAGCAATTGATTTCCGTTGCTCATGGCAGTGAAAGAAGAGGAAAATATCATACATTGACTGGGCAATTTTGGTCATCTTGCTCTATTTCACTACCATGTATTCTTTCTATAAAATGTGATTAATACTGTGTCTCTGAAAATCTTGTTTAGAATCCCAAAGAAAACAAACAAACAAACAAACAACCCAACAAAACCCAAAAATGGTAAATTTTCAGGTTTGGGGGAAAAACGCAGTGGTTCTCAACCTGTGGGTCATGACCCCTTTGGAGATTGAACAACTCTTCTATAGAGATCACCTAAGACCATTGGAAAATACAGATATTTACATTACAATTCATAACAATAGCAAACAGTACATTACAAAGTAGCAATGAAAATAATACTATGTTTGGGGGGGTCAGCACAAAATGAGAAACTGTATTAACAGTTGCAGCATTAGGGTGGTTGGGAACCCCTGGAGTCAAATATGTTACATGAAAGAGGAATGTGAGGCATCGTCTGTAGGAATTCTGCTTTGCATAGCTTCTGCAGACCTCCTGCCTCTCACCCACTCTCCTCACCCATCAAAGGCTTTTATTCACAACCACAACTCTTTCATCCTTGGAACAGAAAGACCTCAAACCCTCTGTGCCTGCTTCAGAGAGTGGCACATCTACCTAACCCTAGATCTCACTGATTCGATCTGTGGGTCCTCTGTAGAACCCCAGCATCAGAAGAATCCACAGGAACCAACAAAGAAGCATACACCTGGCACAATTTGAAACCCAAGCACTGAGCATTTTAAAAAGCTCAGTACTCAAGTCCAATACAAGATCAAGTGGACAGGGAATACTTGGGTGTGGGGTACAAGTATTGAAATATTCAGGCATCTCCTGAAGTGGATGCTAAAGCACACACAAGGTTGAGAACTACACGCTCAGAATAGCGCATTATGGCTATCTGGGACTGATACCAAATATGTGATTGTAGGACAGTCTAGTCCGAGACTTTTCAACGGGCACGAAATCTGATGTGGCAGTTTTTTATCTAGACGATAACTTTCTGGCATGAAATCGGATGTATCTGCTTTTCAAATGGTCCCAGATTCTCCTGTTGAGAGGTAAGAGTATGTGTCTTCTCTCCTGGAGTATGGATGAACTTTGGCCCACTGCATCTGAAAAGGATTCCTTCTTAGGCTTGTTATGATAGGCTATCCACTTTGCTAGCTGAGACTCATTTTAGAGCCCTGAGGGCACCCAACAGAGAAGTCCAACTTCCTGGAGCTCCCAAGCTTCAGGGAAGATCAGGACACACGCAGAAGCCAAATGTAGGGGCCGCCACAGACTCTTTCCCATCTGATCATCCAAGACACTGGCAGAGTGGGAATTCTGGGACCTAATAATAATCCACTTAATAAGTGTGTTAGAACAATATCTCTCTGAGCATAGCAATCAAACTATAAGTTTTCCAGTTGTTCTCCAGACCTAAGATCATTCTTACTTAAATGTACAATCTAAAATTACATATCCAGTTCTTCTTAACTCAATAGATGCTACTCTTGAATTGAAACTGATAGAAAAAGTTTTTAAGAAAAAAAACAAAAAACAAAAAAACAGGACAGCCAGGACTACACATAGAATCCCTGTCTCAAAAAAAAAAAGAAAAAAAAGAAAAAGAAAAAGAAAGAAAGAAAGAAAAGAAAAAGAAAAAAGAAAAAAGAAAAAAAGAAAAGAAAAAAGTCAATGACACAAAACTGTAATCTCAATGAAACAAAGCATATAGTTTTGAAATGTCAGAGAAATGAATGGACTTTATTTGTTGCTTTAATTTGGGTGTATTGGTTTTGAATGGTACCCCCTGAAAATGTATATCCGTGTAATAAACTCTGGAGCCCACGGTATTACCTTATTTAGATGACTCCCTAAATTTATATAGTAAATATAAGTATTTATATAATATTTATATATGTTATATTATAAGCTTTTTTAAGACAGTCATTTTGTGATTAAATTATTGTAGCAGACACAGAAAACTACCACAGTCATGAATAATGTATTTCCTCATCCAAATTCTCTGCATCTGCATGAGGAAAAAATAAAGTAAATTTCAGTTTTTCTCTTTCCATACCCCTATGCTTCTCTAACCATTTACAAGATAGATTTCAGTTCAAATTTTTCTTTTGATGTGTGTGTAAGTGTGTGAGTGTGTGTGTGTGTGTGAGAGAGAGAGAGAGAGAGAAAGAGAAAGAAGGGGGAGAGATTGGGAGACATACATGTAAATGTCAGTGTTAAGACCAGAGGCAGATGCTAGATGTCTTTTTTCAATAGCTCTACACATTTTATTTATTCATTTATTCATTAATTCATTCCTTTGAGACAGGCACTGTCACTAACCTAGGATAGCTTGACTGGCCAATGACCTCTGGAAGTAGCGGTCCACAGCCTGGGTTATAGAATACCCCACCCCCAGCTTTTAAAATGGGTACTGGGAATCCCACCTCAGTCCTCCTGCTTGTTAAGCAAGCACTTTCTGATTAAGCCATCTCTCCAGCCCCATACCTTGGGTTTGTTTTCTTTTTTTTGTTTTTGTTTTTGACACAGGGGTCTTTCCTTTATCTGGAGCTTACTGATTAGGCTAAACAGGCTAGCCCACAAGCCCCAGGGATCAGTCTGAGCCTGCTGGTGCTAGAAGCACAGGCACCAGGAGACCAGCACGAGCACCAAAGATCGAACTCTGATCCTTCTTGCACAGCAAGCACTTTATTGGTTGAGCCATCCCTATAGTTTTTAAATTGTTATTTGCCATAGACGTATTTTTACTATTGTTTATTTGTCCTTGCTGATTGTTTTACATGTTTTCTGGCTTTTCTAAGGTATGGTCCTGTGGTGGCCATTTTTAGGCTGTATTTACCAGCAGCCTGGAGTAAAAACTGAAGGACTTGAGTGAATATTTTGAATTCTTCTGATGGCTCATTGTACATATTTGAGAGCTGAGAGGCGAAGGGTGGAGCCTTTGCACAGAACAGCTAAGAAGGCATTCTTAGTTAAGTGATAGTTTTGCATTGAAGTTACCAAGTGGGGAAATACTGGTGGACATGTGTTAAAGAGGCCGTTATAAATCCTACAAAATAATAGTACTCGGGGAAAGTGTGGGGATCAATACAAGAAACTCAACCAGGAGCTTGGGAGACGTGAACAAAAGCGATGTCCTCGAACAGGAAATAAAAGGCATTAGGTAAAAAGAAAACCTGAATAAATAGTGACTTTAACAAATGTTCTGTACTTACTTAAGTAGCTTAAAGTGGGTACTAGATGTGCGGTGTGAACTCTTTAAAGAATCTTTTTGGTTTTTGTGCAAATCCAAAACGGTGCTAAACATGAGTTTGGGGGGGGGGGGCTTAAAATAGCAATCTTTCCTTAGGTTCATATTTTAAGTAAGAATCCGTAGGAAGTGAAAGGTCTAATAGAAATCAGTAATATTCCAGATAGTCTTGCCGGCTCCCCCACCCCCGAAGCTAGTCCTGACCAGAAATTATCTAATAACACATCCTAGACCATTTCTAAAGCTCTGGGAAGGAAACACCAGGAGACCTTTGCAAAAAAACCCTTTGGTGCGGAGGCCGGGGTTGTTCCCAGGGCTAACGGGCGTGCCATCTGCTCGCAGCCCAGGTGCTAACCAGGGTTCACGTGTCACCCGGCGGCGCCCGGTGCTAGGGAGCCGCCCTGGCAGGTCTGGGCAACGCCGCTCCCGCAGGTTGCTGGGGGCAGGGCGGCGTCCGCAGCACCCTACGCGTGCGGATCTGCTCCATCTGCTGCGCGGGGGCCCGCGGGGGTCGGTCCCCCTACAACAAAAGGGCGCCCCGTGGAGAGCGCGCCGGCCCGCGCCGCCCCGCCCTGGCTTCCCGCGTCCGCGCCCGCGTCCCCGCGGGAAACGCTCCGGCGTCACCGCCTCCAGGTACCCGGAAGGGGGAGGGGGCGAGGCGACAACAATCCAGCGGGCGGGCGGGCGGAGGGGAGGAAAGGCGCGGCGCCGAGCGCCAAGACAGCGAGGGGCGGGGCTTCGGGCCGTGCCGCCGCGCCATTGGTCGGCACCGCCCCGCCGGCCGCCGCGCATTGGTGAATGCTCAAATTCAGTCTCAAGGCGCCAGAGGAGGTGTTTTAGCGGGGACCGCGATCCCGGGCTGGGAGCTTGGCTTAGGCGGGTAGGAGACGCTGTCGCTAAGCGGACACCGCGGGTGGAGCGGAGGATCTGCGAGCCTTACCCTGCCCTGCCCATGTCGCCAGGCGGCCGCTGAGATCTACGCGCTCTGCCCGCTCACGCGTGCGGCTGCGGGCGTCCCCGGAGAGAGCCTCCATCGCGCAGCGACTGTAAGAGAGCGTGCGGCCCCCTCGGATGGGGAGGCGGGAATGAGAGAAGGGTTACCCGCCGCCCTGGCTGCGGTCCCACGGGCCCCGGGTCCGAGTGCCCCCGGGGTTGTGCTGGCTGCAGCGCTGGGTGAAGGGGTTTGGTCCCTCCCCCTCCCACGATTTAGGGGTTCCCTGGGAAGAGTTTCACTTGGGGTGTGCTTAGATGCCTAGGGAGGGGCTGAGCGCTTCCCACATGGGTTGGTCTCCAGATCGGGTTTCAGTCTACCCCCTAGTTCAAACCCACTCAAAGCTGAATTCCTCCCGGTTCTTTGCGCCAAAATTAACTGACCTGGGAGACCCTGTAACTTTCTTGACATTTGCCTAACACCTTCCTTACTTGGTAACTATTTTGCCTGTTGCTTTTCATAAAGGATTACTGTTTTGTTCAGTTTTTCTACTTCCCAGATTTCCAGTGATTTCAAGTATATTTTAAGTGTTTGTTCGTGTGAGTTTTAATAAGGAATGGAGGGTGTCTGCATTCTTGGAAAATCCCGGAATGCTCTAGGGAAGGGAACGTTGATGTTCACAAGTGGCATTTTGTTGTTGTTGTTGTAGGGGGAAATAAATGTAAAATCATTTTCTGATATAACTGTGTGTTCCAGATGGAGGTAAATTGTTTAACACTAAAAGACTTGATCAGCCCCAGGCAGACAAGACTAGATTTTGCAATTGAAGATGCAGAGACTGCACAAAAGGTAAGCACAAATAAATACTTGATAGTCTCTAGCGTATTTTGGATGGCGATGCCTAGCTTTCGTCTTATATACAGCATAATTGTGATGGCCATGATAGAGGAGTTTTTAGAGAAGGGAGCCATTTCAACCTTTGTTTCAGCTCCAATTAAGTTATTAGTGTTGGGACCCTCTCCTAAAGTCCAAGGCACAGTCTGGATGCAGTGACCAAAAGTTTGTGATGCTTAGAGCTCCCAAGGAGGTTAAGCTAATGCTTGGCAGAAATTAGAAACATTGATTCCCTGGAACAGAATTTGTAGTTTATAAATACCGGATTTAATGTCCAAATGCTGAGAAACACCATCTTCCTCCTAATGAACCAAGTGCAGAGATTTCTCCCAAGAGTTGTATAGTCTTGTCTACTATACACAGGGGTCAGTGTGACTGACCCTCATCAGCTACTCTGAATAGTTTACAGCCCTTCTGCTTCAAATAGACTGAGTCACACTCAGCAATGTCTAAACCACCCTGGCCTGCATCAGCACGGGTATGCAGAGCAGATGTCCTGTTGAGGAGGTATAGCTGTGTAATCTGAGCATTGTTTAAGCAAAAGCAAACAGATGTCACAAACCAGTTTCAGAAACCTTGAGTAGAAATCTATAGTAGAAACTTCCTTGGGCATTGAAACCTCTCTGGATTTCAGGTGTTAGTTTTAGATAAGCATCAACAGTGAACCTGCCTGCTGACAAAGAACTTGCCTTTATACAATATTTGGAAGTTATTATGTTTGTTAGAGTGGGACATGTATACCAAGACATTATTGTTTTAAGGAGAGTGTTTTAAAATTTACCTAAGACTACCACCTTATGTATATATTCAAAGTTTTGGTTTTGGCAGTCCCAAATAAAAACTTTTCTGTTTTGCTTTGTAATTTGGAAAGTTCTGCCTAGAAAGTGGGGTGTGTGTGTGTGTGTGTGTGTAATATATGAAGCCTGCCCTCTCAGTACTCCACTTCTCTTTCTGGTCAGTGACTGACCAAGTACTGTCCCCAAGGTTTGATGGTCCCCTCCTCTAGTGTGCCTCAGTAACTGATGAGTTTTCTCCTAGGAGAGTACAGAGAAATTCAAATGACCCAAGAGATTGGTAAAGTGGTTATCTCTTCCAACTAGAATGAATTAGTTGGGGTTTAGCTCAGAAAGGAGGCAAGAGATGAGAACAGAGTGGTTTTTCAGGATATTGGGGTTCCCTTTTTCCCTTTGACCTCTCCCCACTGCTGAAGGATACAGAGGTTTCCTAAGGATGGTGGGGACATGGAATTTACAGTCACAGAGACCTGGGTTTGAGTTCCTGCTCTGCCACTTATCAGCTACATGACCCCAAATAAATACATTTTTAAGGTCTTTTGGCAAATATTTGTGTTCCAAAAGTCGGGGATAAGAAGGTTAAATATCGCCTGACCTGTCTTAGTTCGTTGGTTACCTTTATAAATCAGAGCCAATGCCTAGAATCTCATCCATTGGATTTTTCTAAAGTGCCCAGCTTTATACGTTTTTCACGTTTAACTTGTCCTTTAGTCACCTTAGGGGCTTTCAGAGACCCAGATGCAAAAGTAGCCAACTACATTATACTCACAGAATAGAGGAGAAAAATACATGCATAGGCATTGGAAAGCTTCAAGGGGAGGTAAGATTTGGGTTAAGCCTTATTGAGTAAGGAAATTCAACCTACCTAAAAGAGTTAGTGAGAAGAACGTTTCAGACAAAAGAAATAAGATTTGAGCCTTTGAGAAATCCAGAGTGGCCAGAAGCCAATGAGACAAAGCTACTCCTTCCTAAGATCCCTCTGGAGGATACCTGGAAGGGATCCCTGGATCACGTGTCCTTTAGAGGACCTCTTTCTTGATGTATACAGTGGTCCCGATCTGCATGCACTGTATGATCCACACACCTCCTGACCACTCATGGAGAAGCTTGTTTCAAAACCAGAACTTTTTCACATTATCACACAGTTTTACTGTTCTTAGTTCTGGTGTATGTCCTGACCACTGTACTCACTAATGTCAAAAGTAGGAAGGGTATAGTTTGGGACAGAGAAGTGGGTGTTAAGGATGGAGCTGCTAAGAGGACTTTGTGAAATTACTGATCCATGCATTGGGCTTAGGGGGGAAAGCGTCTAAGGTCCTGGAATGTGAGGAGAGGGGAAACCAACAAAGAAGTGGAACCGTGCAGGACCTGATGGTGGATGCCTGTGATTCAGCACTGTGGAGGCTGAGGCAGGAGAATTGTGAGGGTGGAATAACAGGCTTATACCACCATGCCCAGCTTCCAAGTGTGTTCTTTAAGGAGGAGCTAAGGCAGAAGGTGGATTTAGGTTGGAATATGCTTGTACCTGTGTGCTACCCAGACAGATGACTCTGTGCAAGAGACAGCTGATGGCCTGATAGTAGATTCTCGAAAAGTTACAGCCTTGGACCCAAACTTGGGATTGTGAGCATGTCGGTTGACCTTAAAGCCGCACTTTATGAGTTTTATGAACTAGTCCAGAGAGAGTAAAGGGGGCTGAAAGTCTGGATATGGACTCTTTTGAGTGAAGGGAAGGGAGCCCAATGAAGGAGATTGAGAAGGTACAGTCAGAAATAGAGAGAGCTAAAAAAGAATGAGTAGTGTCTGGGAAGCTGTGGTCTAGATTCTATAGAGCCAAGAATCACTGCCAACCTTAACCACTTCAGTGGGTATCAGCAAGATGGTTTTAGCATCAGTTTGATTTGGCAGCCAAGAGCTGACCCAAGTGAACACCAAGAATGAGAAGAGACTAATGACTGCCAAACCTCTTGGAAGGTGATAGGGGGAAGGCCTCAAGTGTGGATCGCTCTTTCAAGGAAGTGTATTCTGGGAGGAAGGAGAGTTGTTAGCCAGACACCTCCTAACATGGCGTCTCTGCAGTGAGCCTTTAACAACAGGTGGGGCTTCATCAGGCAAGGGTCTGCGTATGGCATTAGAGAGAAAGTGGTGCTCGGCGGAAGAGCTTGGGTATAACTGAGGGCAGAAAACCAATGGGACATAGCGTGAGCTGTGTGTGAAGAGGGAACTGGAGGTAAATCAGCTATTATCAAGGTTCTCGACGAAGCTGATGGCCACATGTGACTTGAGATTGCATAGTCAAAGCTCTATAGAGACACGAACAAGTTGAAAACCAAGGTCTTTTAGCGTCTAAGACTTCACTGTGGCACTATACAGCAAAATTCCCCATAGTCATAACACCAGTACTTATTAATAAAGATGTGCACTTACATAGCGTTTCATAGATGGCTCAGAGTATTATCTGAGATACTCACAGTGACTTTGTGGCAGAACCCAGGTTTATTGCCTCCTTCATATCTGAGAGCTCTGAAACCTTTTCATGGCTTACGTTTCTCTGGGCTCTCTGACTGAAGTGATGGCCAAGATGGTGCAGGTTAGATTTCCTAGCCACCAGATCCCACTTGAGTTCCATGGGCAGGAGACTTGTGAGTGCCCAGGATTGTAGCTAAGGAAGGAAGAGAGTGGAAAGGAGCAGAACTGAGCTGCACAGGTGAGTCATGGGATTCTGAGATTACACTACAGGGAATTCAAGGTGGCCCCTTTGAGTGGTCCTGAGGCAGTTACACCACATCTTTGCTTGCTAGGAGGACTTTTACCAGTCACTGAGTTCAGTGTTGGCCTCCCAGGAATGGGTGTGGTCCTGGGCTCATGGGCCCTCTTTAGCCAAGGCAATCCAGCCAAGGGCATGTGTTGTTGGCATGGCTTCCAACAGCTGGGAAAATGACTCAGTCATTCCTGAAGAGACCTGGTTACAAACAGAGTTTACCATATGAGTAGGCCACACCTTACTAGAAACCCTTGGTAATTAGTCTGAGCCCCATATTCACACATACACAAACACACACACACACACACACACACACACATATACATATATACATATATATACATGTATGTATATGGAAACATGGAACCAAGTAGAACGAATAACCAGGTCTGAACTCTTCTAATCCCATTTTGCTCTGCCGCACAGTGTCCAGACAGCAGTACAGACAGGGAACACAGAGTGTAAAGTAGATCATAGCTCACTTTCTTGCCCACCTAAGACCTCACAACACAGTTCTTTTTTCCAATTTTTAGTAAATGTTGATGTAGAGGTGTTATCTTAGTTAGGCTTTCTATTGCTGCAGCAAAACCATGACCAAAAACCAAGTTGGGGAGGAAAGAGTTTATGGCTTACAATTCCATGTCACTGTTCATCATTGAAATAAGTCAGGAAATCAAACAGTGCAGGAACCTGGAGGCAGGAGCTGATGCAGAGGCTATGGAGGGATGCTGCTTACCAGCCTGCTCCCCGTAACTTTCTATAAGAAAGCAGAACCACCAGTCCAGGGGTGGCAGCACCCACAATAGTCTGAGCCCTTCCCCATCAATCACTAATTAAGAAAATTCCTTAGAGCTGGATCTTACAGAGTCATTTCCTCAAGGTTCCCTCTTTTCAGATAACTCTAATTTGTGTCACGTTGACATAAGACCAGCCAGCACAGGTGTGATACAATCCTAATCCACCACATTACCCAGCTTCACTCACAGTTTCTCACATAAACTCTACTAAAACTGCATCTGCCTATGAAGAAATTGTTCATTCTGAATTGCTCCGTCACTGCAGAGAAACTTAAGAACTCATTCCTGTATGGACATGTACCCCCGGAAACAGAAGGGAAGGAGGGTAAATCTGTCTACTCATAAGCCCGGGACACACCTTGTGCCTTGAGGGTACCTTTTGGCAAAACATAGAGTTCATTCAACACCTGGCTCATTGCTGAGTCAAGACATACATTCAGGAAGCTAAGGAGAAATGCAGTGTGCTGCTGTATTCTATTGGGGCTGTGTGCCCAGGCAAATAATGGGAGAGAATGGGAACCAGAGGGGTGGGAGGAGGTGATAGCTAAGTTGAACCCTTGAGGTTGGTATTTTTATGAACTTTTTCAGTTGAATACATTTAGCTGAAATACTGTAATTGAAACAGGAGGAGCTTGCCTGCTGGCCTGAGATCCTGCATGCATAGCCACTCCCCCATGATGCTTTTCCATGCACACTGGGCACCTTTTCTGGAACTTAGAAAAAGATAGTTTCCTTCTAATTTACACCCAGAATGAGCTCCTGTATAGATACACCATTTTTAGAAATTTCTCTTGGCCGCCTTTCATGTGCTCAGATTTCCACACAGGCTACTGTATACAACTCCAAGCAACTTATTTAACCTCTATACCCGTGATTGTATAACTTCATCCATAAATTGGAATAAACAATAGTATCTGTCTTAGTTAGGGTTTTACTGCTGTGAACAGATACCATGACCAAGGCAACTCTTATAAGGGCAACATTTAATTAAGGCTGGCTTACAGGTTCTGAGGTTCAGTCCATTATCATCAAGGCAGAAGCATGGCAGCATCCAGGAAGGGGTGCAGGAGGAGCTGAGAGGTCTGCATCTTCATCGGAAGGCTGCTAAGAGAAGACTCAATTCTAGGCAGCTAGGACTAGGGTATTAAACCCATGCTCACAGCGAGTGACACACCTACTCCAACAAGGCCACACCTCCTAATAGTGCCGCTCCCTAGCCAAAGCATATACAAACAATCATAGTACCTATGTCGGAGAATTAGATTAGGAATTGATACAAGTCCAGGAAACAGGTGTGACGTGTACTAAACACTCCCATCATTTCTCTTGAGGGTTCCCTTGTGGGCACCGTCACAATGGCTCACTAGCGGGGACTTGTTAGCCGAACTGAATGACTCTCTAGGATCATTGACTGCCTGCTGCTGCTAACTCAGCTCCACTGCTCCTTCCTGGCACATTATAGTACAAGAGAATGTCTGTCACCATAGCTAATCCACAGCTTCTGCTGACCCAACGAACAAGAGTGGTTGGCCTGTGACTTAGTTAAGGCTTTTTATTGCTGTGAAGAGACACCATGACCACAGCAAATCTTACAAAGGAAAGCATTTGATTGGAGCTGGCTTACAGTTCAGATGTTTAGTCCATTATCATCATGGCAGGAAGCATAGTGGAGTGCAGGTAGACATAGTGCCGGAAAGGTAGCTGAGAGTTCTACATCCAGATTTCAGGCAGCAGGAAGAGAGAGTTACTGGGCCTGGTTTGAGGAAGAGAGAGTTACTGGGCCTGGTTTGAGCTTCTGAAACCTCATAGCCCACCCCTCACTGACACGTCTTCTAACAAGGCCACGCCTCCAGTGATGCCACTCCCTAAGAGTCCGTGGGGGCCACTGTCATTTCTACCGACCAGAGCCTTTGGACACAAGCACCAGTTTCTCCTAGTCTTCTACCTCTGTTCAGAACAGGACTGTTTTAAGCACTGATCAGCCAGTGTGAGATGCTGACTCTTCCTCCTTTTTCATTATCTGAGTCACTATTGACAGGAAGAGAATTCCACTAGAGGAAGGGAAGAATCTTCCTGCTTTCGAATGGTGAAAAACAGTGGAAAGATGCTTGCTTCCGTTACTTGGATCCAAATGTGGGCTCTTTATGCTGTTGAGGGTTTTTTGTTTTGTTGTATCATGGGCTCATTTTGAACCCTTTTTTATAATTGTCTAAGTCAGGTGGTTCTACACAAACTGTTTCAAGATTGCAAAAGTTGAAAGGCAAAACCTTGGCACGGAGCAATTTGATACTACCTTTGGGGCATCTAAGCTTATGACGTACTGGAGGTCTCACTTGTTGTAGAGGCTGTAGGTTGGTTTAAGTGACAAACTCAAAGGGTCAATCATGCGTGGTGGAAATTCCACACTAGTCCTGTGAGATAAGGGTCACTTGGCAGGATGCGGGACTCAGGAAATACAAAGCAATATAAACAAGCAAAACACCAGTCCTTCGCTGTGAATGGTTGGAGAAACACTGCTCAGAACACATCAGGCGGCCCTCAGGGTAGCTTACAATGGTATTTTGTTGGCTGCTCTCCCTTTAACTAGTCCTGTTACAGGTTGCTTTTGAACATGGAACTACCAAGGCATAATCGTTCTTCAATGGTGAATGCAAACTTGTAAGTAGGGTTTTAAAAAATACGGTCCTGTAAAGCAGAAAAAGACTCAGTTGGCCTTCTCATTTCAGCTATTACAAGCATCTGTTGGTGATGGATACATTTGTGACTTCTCTTACCAACACTTCATGAAAAATATGTGCAAAAAAAGTAGCAGATGTAATGAGTTTCCTTGGAGCCAGTGTTCAATGCCCATGGAGCTCTCTATCCATTTATCCAGCGTCGGTTCTTTCCGACCTTGAATGTGTAGTCTACGTGAATTTCCAAGTCTAAGTGGAACATACTCTGTACCCTTAACAGATACCTGCCCTTTCTTGGCCCTTGCTAAAGAGTTCTCTGTGTTTGAAATAGGAAAATATATTTGTCGACCGATCAAGGATGACCCCAAAGACACCAATGAAAAACGAGCCAATCGACCTATCAAAGCAAAGACTCTTTACTCCAGAGAGAAACCCAATTACTCCAGTAAAGCCTGTGGACAGGCAGCCGCAGGTGGAGCCCTGGACACCCACAGCCAACCTGAAGATGCTCATCAGTGCAGCCAGCCCAGACATAAGAGACCGGGAGAAGAAAAAGGAGCTGTTCAGACCCATTGAGAATAAGGAGGATGCATTCTCGAACTCCCTGCAGGTAATGAGCTGTGCTCGGAGGGCTCTGTAAAACTTCACAGGTTTATGTGATCATTTAAAAGTCGCACCATACCTGTCTGGTCGAACAGCGTTCGTTAAATGGCATCGTTTGTTAACGGCTGGATTTTTGCTCAGATTCTTATTTTTCATAATTGATTGCTTTCCTCCCTTAACCAAACCAAATCTTAAAAAATAATTAATAGAAATTTGATCTAATAGAGAAATTTGGATTTTTTTTTATTTAAATTATTTATTTACATTCCAGTCATGGGCCTCGCTCAGTTCCCCTCCCACAGTTCCTCATATTCCTCCTCCCCCTTTGCCTCTGAGAAGATGTTCCCACCCACCACCACCAGACCTCCCCCTTTCCTGGACCCTCAAGTCTCTTGAGGATTAGGTGCGTCTTCTCCTACTGAGGCCTGACCAGGCAGACTTCTGCTATATTTGTGCCAGGGGCCACCAACCAGCCCGTGGCTGCTGGTCAGTGGCTCAGTCTCTGGGACCTCCTTGGGGTTGTCCTTCCCTTCAGCTTCTTCAATCCTTCCCCCAGTTCAACTCTAGGGGTCCTTGACTTAAGATCACTGGTTGGTTGTAAGGATCTGCATCTGTCTCAGTCAGCTGCTACTAGGGCCTCTCAAAGTCTGTAAACACATCATAGTATCAGTTACAGTGTCAGGCCTTGGTGCACCTACCTCCATGAGATGGATCCCAAGTGGGAACACGGTCACTGGACCTCCTTTCTTTCAGTCTCTTCATTTTTGTCCCTGCAGTTCTTTTAGACAGGAACAATTCTGGGTCAGGAATTTTAACTGTGGGTTCATATCCCTGTCCCTCCACTTGGATTTTTTTTTTTTTTTAAGCACTGCTATTTTGTTGTTGGTTGATTAGTTGAGTGTGGGTATGTGGGGAGGTAGGACGGGTGTGTACCAACACAAGCGTGTGTGCACTCTGCTGTCTTAATCGCTGTTCTCTTGCTGTGAATAGATGCCATAAATGACCTATTTTGGCTGCCATCTAGCAATCACGACTCTCTGCTGTACTGTAATGTGCAGGAAAGGAATGGTGGAGGTGATGAGGTCTTACCCTCTTATTTTTATTTTTCTCTTATAAAAGAAAGCATTTAATTGAGACTTGCTTACAGTCTCAGAGGCTTAGTCCATTATCGTCAAGAGGAGCACGGAGGCACATGGCACTGGAGAAATAACTTGAGAGGGACACCCTGATCTTCTAGAGAAGAGGGAGGCACTGGACCTGGTGTGGGCTTTTGAAACCTTAAAGTCCACCCCCAGAGACAAACTTCCAACAAGGCCATGCCTCCTAATCCTTTTCAAACAGTGCTGCGTTTCTTGATGACTAAGCATTCATATGTGAGCCAATGGGGACTGTTCTCGTTCAAACCTCCATAGCCTAGTGATTTAACCGAGGGCTTTATAATTAGTAGGCAAGTCCTCTGTCACCAAGCCACATGCCCAGCCATCACTGCAGAGGTTCTTAGGCCATCTTTAAATCACATTCCCCATGAAGAAGTAGGGTTGCTCAATAAACAGCATATTCATACTGTTTTTAAAAGACTTAACAATCAGTCATTTTCACTCTCACGAAACTTATTCTGAGACCTCTCTCCCAAGAAAAAATGACTTGCAAATTGGAGTCTTTTCAGCTATTTTCCCCCCTTTTTGCTGGATTTTTTTAAGCTGTAAAATTTGCCAGAAACACAGAAATTGGGAAAGAAGAAGAAAATATATCTCAAATTATAACTTGAAGCTAACAGAGCAAAATGAGTTTAATCTACTATTCATGCTTCTACAGTGAATTCTTCTGGGTAGCTAGATACAAATAATGCAGAATTGAGAACAATTCCTTTATGCTTGGTGCCAGAAATGGTTCATAATTCCTCTTTGTGTCTCGTCTGCTCCTTGGCCTCCTCTCTGGATTTTATGTGTTTTGACAACCACAGGAAGCCCAGCTCACAAATCACAAGTGATTGTGGCTAAGTGCCATCTTTAAGTCAATCTGTTATATCTGCAAGTCTTGCAAGACTTGCTTGGGCTATTCTATTGGGGTTTAAAGCTTTGTAAAATTGAAACTATTATAATGCGTGGTCGTCTTGGGTTTGCGTTTTTATGTTTTGGGGGTTTTTTTTCCCTCTGTTTTATTTTGTTTTTTCAGGACAGGGCCTTACTATGTAGCTCTGGCTATCCTGAAACTCATTATGTAGAACAAGCTGGCCTCAAACTCACAGAGATCCACCTATGTCTGCACCCAAGTGCTGGGATTAAAGGCCTGTGCCACTACCCCTGCTGAGTTTGCATTTTTAGTCAGCACATTATCAGCAGCATAGGTATCTCTTTATTTTCTACTATATTAAAGATCAATCGATGGAACTCACTCCGGCCACCACCTTCAATCCCAGCACTCAGGAGGCAGAGGCAGGCGCAGGCAGATCTTTGTGAGTTCAGGGCTAGCATCTGGTCTACAGAGTGAATTCCAGGAAATCTTGGGCTTCACACACACAGAAAACCCCTTTCTCAAAACCAACAACAGTAACAAAAATCAAAAGACTCACATGAAGAGAAAGCTCTGTGAGGTCCTCGGTAGTTTTCAGGAACACACAGTGATCCTGTGAGCACAAAGTGTGAGAATTACTATATCTATCCCCCATTAGTGGACGGGCTGTCATTGGCCGTGTATACATTCATGGGGCGTTTGGTGCCACATTGCTTCCCCGGCACCTGCCTGTCTCCACTAGGTGTGTAAAACATTGATTGACCCATGTCTCCTCTGCAATTGTCATTTATTAGTCTGTCGAGGTACTTACTGTGTGTCTCTCTGTGGCATCCACTGGTTTTCTCTTGACTCTAGCTCATTAGATTAGATGGTCCAGGTGATGGCCAGCCACGGTGGATTTCTTCCTCTTCTTGTGATGCCTCTTTGTGTGTGCCTATTTGAATTGGGTTGCTTTCCTTTCTCATGGTGATTTCTAGGAGATGGTTTATATTCTAGACACTAAACTATCACTAGTTACTTGTGGTATATATGACACATATATCTTGGTTCTGTTGGGTTTGTTTTGTTTTGTTTCCTTTCTGTTAGTTCTCAGCTCACAAAGCTCTTAAGTTTAACATGGTTTTATATTAGGGCCTTTTCTCTTTTTTTAAGATTTTTTTTTCCATTCCAATTTATTTTCTTCTGCTTTGGTGACCTCCAAACATAAAGTTATTCTATTGATACTTTATAACTGTAATTTTGCTCCTGTTATGAACAACAGTGTAAATATTTTTAGAGATATAAGTTTGCCAAGGAGGTTAAAAACTGCTACTCTAAGATTTTTTTTTTTTTTTTTTTTTTTTTTTTTTTTTTTTTTTTCTGAGACAGGGTTTCTCTGTGTAGCCTTGGCTGTCCTGGAACTCACTCTGTAGACCAGCCTGGCCTCGAACTCAGAAATCTGCCTGCCTCTGCCTCCCAAGTGCTGGGATCAAAGGCGTGCGCCACCACTGCCCAGCCTACTCTAAGATCTTGAAAATTTATTCAGTTTACTCCTAGAACCTTTATCATTTTCATCGACGTTATATATAATCTTTTGAGGTTATTTTTCTCTGCTATACAGGAATGCAGTTTGGGTTTTTGTTTAATTGGTTGGTTTTGTTTATTTGGATTCTTTTGTGTGTTTTGTTTGGTTTAGATTGGGTTTTTTGTTTTTTCAAAACATCGTTTTCTCTGTGTAGCCTTGACTGTTCTGGAACTCTCTGTAGACCAGGCTGGCCTCAAACTCATAGAGATTCACCTGCCACTGCCACTGAAGTGCTAGGATTAAAGGTGTGCAGTTTGGGTTTAAAACATTTCTTCTCATACTCAACTATCTTGATAATTTCTCTAATTTTTTAGGTTTTTTTTTTTTTTGAGGGAGCGGTCATATTCTTCTCAGGATGGAGAGGGTTTGTTTGTGGTTTCCAGTCCTTTGCCTCGGTTTCTGCTTACTGTCCTAACATACTCACTACAATTTCCCACATAACCCAGAAAAGGGCAGGGACTTTGGGTATCTATATGTCTGAGGGTTTTACTGCTGTGAACAGACACCATGACCAAGGCAACTCTTATAAGGACAACATTTAATTGGGGTTGGCTTACAGGTTCAGAGGTTCAGTCCATTATCATCAAGGCAGGAGCAGGGCAGCATCCATACAGGCATGATGTAGGAGGAGCTGAGAGTTCTACATCTTCATCTGAAGGCTGCTAGCAGAATACTGACTTCCAGGCAGCTAGGATGAGGGTTTTAAAGCCCACACCCACAGTGACACACCAACTCCAACAGGGCCACACCTTCTAATAGTGCCACTCCCTGGGATGAACATATACAAATCATCACGGTATCCTTATTGCTTTCCCGGTTTTAAAAGGATACTTCTGAAGTTTCTCAGCTAGCCAGATAATAGCTTTTGTATTTTCATGAATGTGCAGCATGAAATTTATCAAGCGCCTTTTTCTGAATCTATTGAGATAATCATACCACGTTTCTCATTGGGTCTGTTTGTTGAAAGCCTTTTTATTTTCAACAGAGACCTGTTTAAGTGTAGGTAGAGATGAGACTGCTGTTTGAGTAGTCTTAGACCAATGGTCGAATCTTGTTTTCACTGGAATCTTGACCAGCTTGTACTGGGGTCACTTTGCCAACGGCTTTCCAGCATCAGCAGTTAGGGTGGTGACCTTGACATCTTCCCCCCACTTCCTTCTGTCTGCCCCCTGCAGCTTGACGTGGTTGGTGACGGGGCTGTGGATGAGTATGAAAAGCAAAGGCCAAGCAGGAAACAGAAGAGCTTGGGGCTGCTGTGCCAGAAGTTTCTAGCTCGCTATCCGAGTTACCCCTTGTCAACAGAGAAGACCACCATCTCCCTAGATGAGGTCGCTGTCAGTCTTGGTATGTATCACCCCATAGCCTGGAGACCTGCTGTCTGTGACGGTGGGAAGCCGGTTACCTCGGGTGGGCCAGAGACATCAAGTACCCTTGTTTAGTGACAGAGGGGCCCTGTAAGAGGATAAGGACAGGGGTGGGGGCAGAGCTGCCCCCATCACCACCAAATCTCCCTTCATCGTGCGTAGAATTCAAGGAAGCCTAGACCTAAAGAGCCAAGCAGGAACTCTGCGTTTTTAACCTTAAAAATGTGGGGATCAAAACTATGGCTTCGTGGTAGAGAATTTGCTTAACATGTACAAAGTGGGTTTAGCCACTAAATCCTACAGGAGGAAAATGTGTTTAATGGTAAAAGGTAGTATTTTTACACTTACATTGCAGATTAGTCTCATCTTAAGTTCTTATTTCAGGATGTAAAAATAGAAGCTGGGTGTGATGGTACATACCCATAATCCCAGTACTTTTGAGACAGAGGTGGGACTATAAATTTGGAGCCAGCCTAGAGTACTCCGGGAACCCCCATCTCAAGGAAAATTGCAGATATCTTGCTCTTTAACAATGCCTCTAAGAGTTTGGAGCTAGCGTTACTTCCTGTAGAAAATAGAATGGAAAGCAAGAACACAGTGCTCGACCGCCTCCCTGTGAGCCCCACTGAGAGCCTTTTAGGACAAGGGATGCGCAGCTGGATGTAACTCAAAGAGCTGAGCTTCCTAACAAAGAAGAATGCACATGTGCGCGTGGCAGGAGCACGTGTGGAGTGTGCTGCCCTGCACAGCTGTAAACATGTACACAGCTGCTTTGGAAGAGAGACCCCTAGTGGACAGGGACTGCATTTGGTTTTAGGATGATCGACTTGCTGACAGTCATTACATAGAAATCCTGCCAATCTGGAGGTTTAGGGGGTATCCACTTAAAAAAACAAGGACCTTTTACCTAAGGAGGAGTATTTGAGGGGAGGAAGCTAAATGAATGGCCAATAGCTTGTATCTTCCGTAGCCCAGTGGGAGTCACCTGAACTGGTAGCTAAGGAAGACTGGGGGCTAGGTAGGCAGGGAGGGCCTGGCTCTGAACTTTCCCAGCTTGCACTAACTGAGAGAACCTTTTCTTGTCTGTAACATAAACTTGGAGAGAGGTCTCAGAGTTGGGCGAATAAGATTAACAAGCTTCACTCAGTCCTGGCAGAAGTCTCAGAAACCAGTCTTGCAGAAAATGAGGGTAAACTACCAGATCATCCAGCATCCTCATCAGGGTTTGTGAAGTCTCCCCTGTTCCCACCTGCCTACCATATACTCATTTTCCCCTAGAGGTTTTGCAATGGTCTTAGTGTTGCAGAACACAAAGATGACACATTTGAGGGGGAGTTTATAGTCTCAGGGAGGATAAAAGAGGAGACCTTTTAAGCCACATTATAGCTCCTAGAACCAAACTCCAGAGATTAGCACAACAGCTTCCCAATGCCCTCTGATGACACAGACATGCTAAGTAAAATGACGCACTGTCTCTTCTCACGTGAGGCTGAGAACTAGTGTCTCTCCCTAGGAACTGCTTTCCTTGGGGAGTCTGAACCCCTTGCTCCTTCCTAACTTGTAAGATCCCCCATTTAGTAGTCGCTAAGTCCTTGTATGTACAACTAGGACGATAAGTAGAATTAATAAGACCTCCTCAGAACAAAAAAGGAAAGGAGACAGACTGTCGTAAGAAAGCCCTACCACCCAGGCTCTGATCCAAGACTTTGAGTTGACCCACCCCAACATCTACTCTATCATAGAAGTGCTGGGGTATGTGAAGGGGATGGTCCTACAAATAAGAAAGCCTTCCTTACAGCAAGCCCCAGAGTAGCCTGTAGGTCCTGAGACCTGCAAGCGGAACTTTGTGTGCACAGCCCTGTAAACCCCGAGACTTAGGCGTGATCGGGATGATAAGTGATTAAGCTGTTGAGGGGCTGCCACGTTTGGCACTTACCAAAACGACCTACCAAGTGCCTACCAACTACAGAATTATGTGGTTTACACAGTTCTTATTCTCAAAGCTGGCAGAATCTTCCTTCCTTTTCCCCACTTGGGACTCCTGGCCGCTAGGTGGATACTGAGCAGCTTATTTATCAAGCACGGAGTAGCACAACAGGCAGGCATATGGCCGCCCCCAGGGTGTCTCAGTTGCATTCTCTTGACATTTCTAATGGGAAGGTTTGTGGGATGGTGTGGGCTACACAGGATGTGTTGTTATGCGGAAACAGGCTGGAGAAAAGAACCAGACAGCTCTGCACCAGAGGCCCCTGCCGGTACCTTCCGGCAGGGCAGCCGGCACCTTCCGGCAGGGCAGCCGGCACTGAGCCTGGGGTGAGGAACAAGCCCATCAGGATTGTGAGTGGCCATGTTGTGATTGACCGTGAAATGGCTCTTCGTCCCAGAGGTGTCTGTTATTTGGTAGCTTTCTCCCATTATATCTTTGAGCCCCAAACTCCCTTCACTGGGAGAGACAGACAGAGCGTCTTTACAGACGGTGGGGTTTTCTACAAAGCTCCTGGGGGCTTTTGTGTGACTACTTAGATGAGAGCAAAGGGGACAGCAGGCCTGGGGCCTGTTACACCACAGGATGAGTCACAAACTAGAGATGGTTAGACTCTGCCTCTACCCTGACTCTTAGTGTTAGCGGGGATTTTAGGTAGCTCCAAATCCTGTAACATTGAGATAAAGTTAACATCTGTTGAGGACCCTTTATATTAATGTCAACAATTATTTTATAGGATAAGTACTATACTATAGAAAGGTTAAAGAACTTCGTAGGGTGGGACACTTTAAGGGACAAAGTGAGGATTCATGTCCAGGGAGTCTGATTCTAGAGTCCTCCACCCTTAACTAGCATCCATATTCTCAGTAATTAGAGGAAAAAATCCGACTTGGGAGGACGCAGGGGAAGGAGGCGAGTTTCACAGCGGCCTGCACTTAGCTTTGTGCCTCTCTGTTGGCAAATGGTGACTGAGAGGACAAGGAGAGCTACTGCCAACCGTGGCAAACAAACGACCCGTGCTTCTCCAGCCACACAAGAAGGGACCCCAAACTCTTGAATCTGGGGTTTCCAGTTCAAAGTGGAAGGCGATATTATCCATTTTCCTTACCAGACCGATCAGTTTGTATATTAATTGTTAATCATTCGAACTCCCAAGAAAGGCCAGTGCTGTCCGGTGAGGAGATCGTCATTGGCACAGCCTAATGTATGGTTAGCCGTTGCTGTCCCTGTCGGGTGAGGAGATCGTCATTGGCACAGCCTAATGTATGGTTAGCAATTGCTGTCCGTGTGGCAGGATTTAGGATCATTACAGGAACACACTGTTGGTGAGCCTATGAGGCTATGCCCCAGAAAGACTGAATTGAGCAGGGAAGACCCATCCAGGACATGGCCTCACGATCCTATGGGGTAGGGTCCCCAGCTGATTAAAATGAGAAGTCAGGACAAGCTAAATGCCAGCTTCGTCTCATCTGCTTTCTGACTATAACTGTACTTGCTGCTTCCTGTCCCGCCACCATGACTGTTCACCGTAATGGACGGTCTCCTCAAACTATGAGTCAGAGTAAACCCCTCCTTACATAGCGTTTGTCAAGTATCTTGTTGCAACAACGAGACTAAGTAACCAATACACGTCTACAAGTTAGGAATGTGGTCCCCACCAGCCAGCTGCTGTGTCCAGCAGGTAGGCACGCCGTTAGTCATACTGGCATTCCACCACCATGCACGGGCGGTTTGCTTAATCATCCTATGCTGTCACTGTCACACAGGTGGCCGTCTGGCCATCTCCAGAGTATGCTACCCTAGACGGGTTTGAAAGTTGGCTTCCAAGAAGAACAAGCAGGGTCTGTTTGAATCTTCCTCAGGCGGACTCATGGGTTATCCGCAATTGCTGGGCATTAGCTTGGACGTCAGACCTGTTCACAGACACTTCAGGAGTTGATACTCAGAAACGCTCATTCATGTGATGTCTTTTGGCTTCTTCTCCACAAACAGGTGTGGAAAGGAGACGCATCTATGACATTGTAAATGTGCTGGAGTCACTGCATCTGGTCAGCCGGGTGGCTAAGAATCAGTATGGTTGGCATGGTCGGCACAGCCTTCCCAAAACCCTGAGGACCCTACAGAGACTGGGAGAGGAGCAAAAGTACGAGGAGCAGATGGCCTGCCTCCAGCAGAAGGAGCTGGACTTGATGGAGTATAGGTTCGGAGAACGCAGGAAAGACGGGTCTCCGGATCCCCGAGATCCACACCTACTTGATTTCTCTGAATCCGACTACCCCTCTTGTGAGTCTGTTATAAACTCGTGAATAATGGCCAAGGGGATGACGGTGCAAACCGTCAGTGTGACAGCCCTCGGGGGGGAGAGAGGCTTTCTCACTCTGTCTGCTGAAGGTCAGAGGGCTCCCGGCTGGGCTGTCCACTCTGCCTCCCTTGTGACCTCTCTCCTGGTTAGAATGCGTGAGCTGCATTTGATAGCCACATACTGCTTGCCTTGAAGACGTCACACGAAAGACATTAGCTTCTCAAAGTATTTTATGCAGTTTCTTGTTAGAGTCAATGACCGAGGAAAGCAGCCTCAGTAGCTGAATCTGTTAAGGATAGACAACCCCTGCCTGCCTTTGGTGTCATTTAGTTGCTTTTTTGTTTTTTTGGTTTTTTTTTAATATCTATATATCTTTCTTTTTTCTTCCTTTACATGCCTTTTCTTCTCGCTGTAAACTTGGTGCCCATCAGTCTCCCATCCTCCCCATTGTGAGGATGGCACATTGCTAGGCATCACTGGCTCTCTACCTTGCAGTATTCAACACTGAAGGAAGAATAGAGTGGTTTTCTTTAGCTTCCCAGCTTCGTGCCTTTTAACCGAACCCCCCCCCCCCCCACGAGGAAGTTCTTAGCTGTCCAGCCAGAGACAATCATCTCTCAGGATTCTCTACCTGCCATCCACAGAAACACCGACAATCAGTTTCCTCTCTGGGTAAAGGCAGATACCTACCCTGTTAGGGTTTGTTCTAGGCATTGTGATAACAGAGAAAAATGAGGTTCTTAGGCTAGGGAAGTAGCTAAAGACCTCAATCCAGAGCCCCAGTACCCAAATAAAGAAGGCGCAATGGTGTGTGCCTGTGTCTGATCCTAGCTCTGGAGAGGCAGAGATAAGAGGATCCCTGGGGCTCTCTGGCTAGCCAATCCAGCTGAATCATCGAGCTCTGGATCTGTGAGAGACCTTGTCTCAAAAAATAAGATAGATAAGCAGTTGAAATTCAATATGTCTGACCTCTGGGTTCCATGTGTGCATGCACCACCCATACGCGCAAATGGGGTTCTTATGAAAGACAAGTCAGTATTCAGAAAACAACTGAACCCTAGCTCTCTCTTTTCATTTACCTGCATTAACCTTTTCAAAAAGTTGCTTAAGGAAAACTGCCTTGTGGCTTCTATCATGTGACGTGAGTATGAAGTGTTACGAGCAGTAGAAAACTCACCATCTCAGAGTCTGCGCCTGCGATAGGCATTTTACAAGATGCACAAAATCCAATTTCTTTATGGGCTTATTTTTGTGATGTGCGTCCAGTAGGCTTCTGCCTGTTACTGGATGATCCTTCTATGTGCTGGCGGGGCAAGATAGCTCTGAAAAACTGGTAGCGAAGTCTTTCTTGTGGTAAATTTGTGTCGTGGTGATTTTTTTTTTTTTTTATCTTTTCCCCCTTTTTAGCATCTGCAAACAGTCGAAAAGATAAATCTCTAAGAATTATGAGCCAGAAGTTTGTCATGCTGTTCCTCGTCTCCAAAACCAAGATTGTCACCCTGGACGTAGCTGCCAAAATCCTCATAGAAGAAAGCCAAGATGCCCCGGACCACAGTAAATTTAAAAGTAAGAGCCTTCACCTAATCCATGTATCCACACAGAAAAACAAGACGGCAGATGCTGTTTCCCGCCTCTGAAGTAAATATGTACAGAAGAGGGTTTTTATTGATGGTGCTGGCTTTGGAGAAATGTATTCCTTGTGCTCATAAAAGCCCTCTGTGCTTTAAGAGGTCAATCATCTACTAGAACCCCCACCCAACTCAAGTCAGAAGCCTCCCCCCACCACCAAGGTTACCGTGGACAGGGTGGCAGAATGCACCCGGAGAGCGCAGGCCAGGGAGGGTGTGGTGGCTGTGCGTTTCTCTATGCTGACACTACATCCAAGCGGACTGTCTGAGTATTCTTTCCCCTTTCTTCCTCTCTCCCGCCTACTTCTCTGAAGGGTGGAGATGAAAGTTGTCTACAGGTAAGCAGGCGAGAAATGCTCAGGGTTGGGGTCTGGGTGGGGACAGGGCTGCTCTTGGTGTCACACCCACACACCTTCCTTCCCCTGAGAGCGTTGCTGCAGGGGCCATGCGCTAGTGAATTCTCCAGTTGGCTTTTGGGTTTTTAACGGAATAATAGCCATCCTGTGGGTGAGACAGTTAAGATAAATTCCAGCCCTGGCAGCGGCCCTGACACCGAGTGGACATCTGACCCTTTATTCATTTCCTGAATAGAAAAGTAGGCCCGCTATCTTGTCCTGTTTTTTGGTTGTTTTGTTTTGTTTTTTTAAATATGCCTACTCTGTCTTTCTGTGTCTCTCCACTTTCATACATGAGATTTCCAACAGTTTTTCTAGAATGTATTCAGATGCCCCTTGGGCCTCTCCCCTTTGGCTAGGGTTTTAGGTGAGCAGCTGCTGTTTTTCACAACTATACCTCATGACCTTGAATCTTGGGCGTTCTGTGGACCCAGGAGTGTGGCTTTACTGGTTGCCCAGGGAATCCCTGTCATTTTCACAGGCCAGCTACCTATGAGGCAGGTGCCACTACCTCATGTTGGGGAGGCGGGGGTTTGGGGGATAGAGGGGCCACTCAGGACAAGCGTGTGCTGCCCACATACCAGAGTTATATTCACTAAGCCTTCAATCTCAGCCTATTTGCCCAGTAGTCTTGCTATAGTGGAGCCCCCTGCTTATCAGCAGAGGATTCTTGAGATGCAGAGTCCTGGGAGGGGATGGACACGTTGTTCAATCCTTACATATGCCTTGTGAGTCTGCAGAGGCTTCAAGGACATAGATCTTAAGTGATATCATGACAGACTAATCTCATACTGCCTGACCTCTGGAGGTTTGTGTAGTAGCCAAGGGATGTTCCCTGTCACCTAAATTAAAATGTGGCATTTACCCATGGCATGACGGTAGTTGTGTTTTATATCTTCAAGCAAAGGTACGGAGACTCTATGACATAGCCAATGTTCTGACCAGCCTGGCTCTGATAAAGAAAGTTCACGTAACAGAAGAGCGAGGCCGTAAACCAGCCTTCAAATGGATCGGGCCCGTGGACTTCAGCTCCATTGGTAAGGAAGTGGGATTTGATAAGGACCTCCTGTATATTCCTTTTCCTAATTCTGCATTTAGACAGCAAAACTGACCTTTTCCTGTTCTCCATGTCACATGGAACATTAGACTAATGACCTCACTCTTGGAACAGTAATTACAATCCAGAAAGCATCCGTGTGGGTTGCCATGTATACATCAGAAAGAAAAATACCAGAAGTTTAGGCTATGGGTTTCTGTAGCTGTTAAAGTGTACCCATTTTTATTTTGTTCTGGAACAAAAGTTGTAAAGTGACACTTCTGAATCTGGGTTATTTCTACATGAGCAAAACAAACCGTCCTTATACAGGGTAGTCACAAATAACAGTAAAAAGCTACAATCAATTACTCAATTACTTACATGACACAAGGCCGGTAGCCTCTAAGGCTAGTGGGGACATAGTGACTAGCTTTTATGTCATTTAGTTAAAAGGTTAAATAGACCACGATTTTGCTAACCCATCATCATAGGTATTACCTGGTGTTTATTTCACAGTTAACATCTAGGCAGTCGGGGGCTGGGTCTTCTGTAGAAGGTATTTTCCGTGTAGCTCTGATGCCTGGGCACAAGCCTTTAAGATTATTTTTAAATTGCCTATTCAATGTTGGCGTTAGTGGCATAAATTTATAAGGAGGACTTATAAAAGATACCGCTCTCAGTCTCCCTGATAACATTAGGATCTAGATTTAAAAAAAAAAAAAAAAAAACACTTAAAATCAAGTGTAACTACTTCAGACCCAGCAAGTATTTACTGAGTGTGTGGACTGCAGGCTAAGTACTGTACCACATGCTATGAGATTTAAGCTGTGTGCAGGGCAGTCTGCCCCGTGAAAGAAAAGACTTCATCGTTGTCCTGCTTCAATGCCTTTGACTTCTCTTCACCTGTGAAGCCTTCCCCCTTTGGCGCTTAAAATACTCGTGCCGTCCTTAATGGCAGGCATGCGTTCTGTGATATATGCCATTAAGCACCTTCATCTTTATGTGAATATGACAGAGTCTACCTACACCCAAAAGGTCACTAGACAATATAATCATATGGGAGCAGCATTCTATAAAGTCTGTACCTGACCCTATGTATGGGCACCCCACATCCACATCCACTACAGAGCTGCCAGCAAACAAGCTTCCTCCAGGATAGCCGCTTGTCATCTGGCAGTGAATTAGTTCTGCATGCTCTGCAGCGTGAACCTCTAGGACACCCACAGATGTTGCAGATGTCGATTACAACTGAAGAAGTTGCATGACTAAAACGTCTTCCCGGAGCCTAAGCTAGGCAGCCCGGCTGCAGACTGCCATTGCACAGATCGCCAGGAAAAAGCCTGACTGTAGAAACCACCCTGTAAAACTGGTAGTCAGTGGTTCTGCAAGCTGGATAGACATCCAAAGCAACACACGAGAAACATCTTTAAGATGTAATGGAACCACATAGTAAACTCAGCAGTGGACTCCAAAGAAAAGGAACTTAATTACCTGACAGAATTCAAAAGTATAACTCCACAAAATTTAATGAGCCATGTAAGCGTATGAACAACTCAGTGGAATTAGGAAACTAGATTATCATGTGTATAAGAAACTTAGCAAGGAGTGGGAGATCAAGTAAAAACCAAAGAGAAATCTTCGAGCCAAATAACTAAAAAAAAAAGTCAAGAGGCCCAACAACAGAATAGATTACACAGAAAGAATTTCTGAACTCGAGATCCTTTGAACAGGACAGGTTAAAAACAAAAGAAAATGAAGAAAAAGAAAAAACGTCATGACTTTGAGACTTACTCAAAATAAGAAAATAAGCAAGCACTCACATGACGGACGGCATTAGGAAGGGCAGGGCAGGGCAGGGCCTGGGAACCTGACTCTGCTGTGGAAAGTGCCGTAAAGTTTTCAAATCTTGAGAATGATAGGGAAATCCAATCTCAAGAAGCACTCAGGCACACGCACAATATCTAAGAGACCCAACAACACAAAAACACCTCTCAGGGATGTTATCATCAGATCCAAACGCACAAGATATTAAGTGTCATTCCTGTTTGGACCAGCCCACCTCTCAACCAGGGTCTTACACCAGGAGAGAATGCAATGATATAGTCAGACAGTGGATAAGAACGCTTGCTGCATGTGTGTGTGTGTGTGTGTGTGTGTGTGTGTGTGTGTGTGAGAGAGAGAGAGAGAGAGAGAGAGAGAGAGGGAGAGAGAGTATGAGAGAGAGAGAGAGAGAGAGAGAGAAAGGGAGAGAGAGGGAGAGAGAGAGAGGGAGACCCAGTGAGGATACCCACACCTCTACCGCAAACGTCTTTAACCCCCAGCTCGAGGGATCCAGTGTCTAATGGCAACGGGGCCCACGAGCACTCTCACCTACGTGAATGTCAATGACTGATCGCATACATAATTTCTTTAATCCTAAAAGGGAAAAATATTAGCTGGGATATTCTTATTTCCAAGAAAGTAACCCTTGAGAAACGAAGCTAAAGTCTTTTCTAAGACAAAGCAAAAACTGGTTAAAATCATCCCCACCCGGAACAGCCTTGTAGATGTGAGGAAATCCTCAGGCTGGTGAGGTTGACTAAGCAGGTAAAGGTGCTTGCTGCCGTGCTTGATGACGGTTTGTGCCTGAGCCCCAGAACTCACCCCAAAGTAGAGACCTCCATGTGCATTCTGTTCACACACACACACACACACCTACTGTAAAATAAAGAAAACTGAAATGACTAAAGCAGTCTTCACACCAGGAGCGAAAGGATAATTCAAAGCTTGCTAGCAGAGCAGTTTCACAAAAGAGAGAATCAAACCTCAGAGAGGAAGAGAGGAAGATGCTCAGAACAACCAGAAAATGAATGAAGAGGATGATAAAAGAATGTCCAGCAATGACGGGCAATGCACGAAGATGTCACCCCACCCCACCCCCATCAAGATGAAGACCGCTGCTGAATGGTTACATGGAGGCAGCGAGGAGCAAAGTAGAGGAGGAGAGAGATACGCCATGTAGACAGGGGCTGAGGCAAGGAGTAGCTATATTTTTACATCAGATAAAATAAGCTTTGTATCACAAATGGTAAAAAGACACAATGGGTATTTAATCACAAAAGGATCAATTCAACCAGAAATGTAAATGTATTCGCCCATTACCAAAGTACCCAAGTAGAGAAAGACAATATCATTAGATCCCAAGGGAGAGATGGGCGATGTGGCAACAGTAGTGGCCGGTGGCATTAAGCCCGGCATTTCAGAGGCAGGGACAGGTGAACTCTGAGTTTGAAGCTACCCTGGTCTATAAGGTCGGTTTCAGGCCAGCCAGGGCTATGTAGAGAGACTGTCAAAGAAATGAGCGAATAGTGGAGGCTTCACTGCTTTTAGCAATGGGTATGTCAGCCAGATTTTAAATATCAACCAAGAAACATCAAAATGAAACTATACTATTAGAGTAAACGGTCAAACAGACACTTGCAGAGCATTTCATCTGACAGCTAGGCACATGGGCACATCATCGTGAGGAAACTTATCTAAGGTCAGTACCACGCCCAAAACAAGTCCCAGCAATTGTAATTAAATAAAGACAGTATCACCTCTGAGCACAAAGGAATCAAACTAGAAGTCAACAAAAGAAATTTGTAAGTCGTACAAATACACTGAAATTAAACAATACTCCCTTGACATTCCATCAATGAACAGATCGAAGGGGATAGTTAAACTTTTTTTAAAAAACAGAAATTAAGTACAACATGAAAATCTGTGGGATAGAGCAGAAGTAACAAGAAGGAAGTTTATAGCAATTAAGCACTTATATTTAACAAAAACGTGTTTCAAATAAACATCTTAATGAGGCAAGTAAAAGCCAGAGAAGAGCTGAACAGAAAGAAATGTTAGCTACCCTCTTAAATCCTTCACCATTCTTGCCCGGCATAGCACTGGATGTCTTTAGACTATCAGGACTGAGACGTAAGTCGGAAAGGAAGGAATAGTGAAATGACCAGTTTCCAAACAGCATGACTCTAGGGAGAGGAAAAAAGCCCAATCCCCACCAAAGCTGTTAGAAGCAAGTGGATTCAGATCGATGGCAGGCCAACAGACAAAGATGAGTCATGCTTGCACTCAACGATAACAAGAAAGAAGTCAAGGAAGCACTATTCGCAACAAATAAAGTGCCTACAAGCAAATTTCACAGAAGGGCGGATGTATCTACAACAAACTGCCAACCTGGTGAAAGGAATTGACCACAACTTCTCAAAATTGTAATCCCAGGTCTTGGGAAACAGAGACAAGTGGATCTTTGTGAGTTATAAGTCAACTTGGTCTACATAATGAATTCGAGGGTTGACAGGACTAAAACAAAATGAAAAAAAAAAATTCTGAGCTAATACCAGCAAACCAGAAGCGTTAGAATTCTTCACTTCAGAGCCTTCCTGCAGAGTGCGGACCCAGATGGGGTGGTATTCCTTGACTTCTGAACATGCTAGCACATCCAAACAGAACCACTCGGCTTGCTAGTCAGCCCAACGGGGTAGCAGACCGAGAAGTAAGTCCTGCTTACAGCCAACTCATCTTTGACAAAAGTGACAAGAGTCTCTTCAATAAATGACTCCAAGAGAACAATAACATTTTCATAAGACTGGATCTCCATCTAAGTATGCCATGGTTCTTCTAGAAAACAACAGGGGAAATGCTTCAGGGCATTAATCTGGACAATGAATTTTTTTAGTACAATCCCAAAAGCATAGTCAATAAATAACATCGGAAAATAAGAATACATCGAACTAAAAAAAAAAAAAAAAACTTGATACAGCAAACAGTGAAGACTCTACAGAATGGGGGGAGATGGCTGTGAACTATCTGGCAAGGAAATAATTACCAGACTATGAAACTTAAGCAATAGATCTGGGGAATGGGTAAAAACAGTTACATGACCAAGTGGCATTAGTCACATGCGAAACGGAGATCAAAACCACAGGGCAGTGTCTCACTCCAGTTAAATGACTGTTTATCCAAAAGACCAAACACACTCTCTTTGGATATGGAGAAAGAGGACGCCTTATCACTGCTAGGATTGCAAAGTAGTATAACCATAAGAGGAGGCAATGTGGAAGAGCTTCCTCAAAAATGAGTGCCAAAGCTACTGCGTCGTCCACCAGTTCCAGTAGTAGCCATGGGAACTGAAACCATTATGTTGAGGAGGTACCAGCACTCAGGGTTGTCACAGCACTGTTCCCAGCAGCCAAACTGTGGAATCAATCTGTCTGTCATCAGATAAACAGAGAAAACCTAGCCTGTGTGAACAGGAGACTAGACCACTTTCCCACCACTGAGGTGTGACTTATAGTCAACAGTCTCCCCCTGTGTCTGCCCTGTGTGAGCTCCAGGAGGCTCTCCCTTCCCAGTGCTTCCTTCCCTGACCTCACATACTGCTCTGACTTCTCATACTGAGCACTTTGGGGAGCCCTTCCCAGGCCCTTGGCTGGGGGAAATTATCAGGTTCCTTCACCCCAACCTAAAAACATCCTCCAGGCAGTTCAGTCAGTGCAGTCAAAGATCAACTAATTTTATTTCTGCTTTAAGGGTCGTTGCCTTCCCAGATCCTAAGAGCCATTTCTGTGTGTCCATTTCTGCTCCGCATTTTGATTCAGGAGAGCAGGCGAATATGGTCCCTGAGACTGGCTTGACCTATTTTTTTTTTTTTTGTTCTCTTTGTTTTATTTTCTGATTTTATAAAAGGAACATATATTTGGACTTTTGTTATAGGAAAGTGAAAGCCATAAAGTTTTCTTTTTCACTCAGTTTCAAAGCTGTATGAGATGGAAGTGCATTTTCTGAAAGTCTAGTTGGACTTTTCAGCGGGTTAAATCAGATTTATAATTAAAATAGGTATGCTTTGAGCTTTATAAGAAATAAACAGCCAAGGCAGGAATGGTGATCCGGACTGCAGGGATGGCTGTCCAAGTTACGGAACTTTCCAACTTGGCTTCACACTGGCACCATGAAGCATAAAACGGTCTCCATCCCCAGCCTTCAGCCCTAAGGGCTGCCGACATTATTCCTTTGGTCACTTGGTAACCAGGCCTCGACCTGCATCAGAAAGAAATAAAAAAGCAGAGTGGGGAATTGAGACTCGTTTCTGCATTGCCCGGGAGCTTTGGCAAGAGAGGATTCATCTTGAAAGTGAATCTCAAAACACGCATGTGGAGCTGAACACGGTTGGGTTTCCTTTGCTGTTGGACCCTAACCGAGCATTAAAATGCCAGGCCTGTTCTAATTTGGGTTGAAGAACATCTTGCCCCACTTTGATTGCAGTTAGAATAATTTTAGGATACATATGGGTTCACTCTCATTTTATAGCTAGCTACTTTTCTTTTTCCAGTACATGGAAGGAAATTAGGGTTTGAGATAGCTCATTAACTTTTTTTTTAATGGGGTAACTGCATTTCAATTTTAAGTTCAAAGCCATCTCTCTCTCTTTTAAATTTATTTTTGTTTTATATGCAATGATGTGTATTGCCTGCATGAATGTCTGTGTGGAGGTGACAGAGGCCCTGAAACTGGAGTTACAGACACTTGTGAGCAGCCTCATGGGAGTGGAACCTGAATTCTCTGGAAAAGCAGCCAGTGCTCCTAACCACTGAGCCATCTCTCCAGCCCCCTGGAAACATCCCTTAAAGAGATGGCCCAAGGTCATAGCTGTATAGTGGCACTCTAGCTCTCTGTCTCTCCCTCTAGATGAAGAACTGCTGGACGTCTCTGCATCCGTCTTACCGGAATTGAAGAGGGAAACATACGGCCAGATCCAAGTGTGTGCAAAAGAGAGGCTGGCGCGGTATGGTTCCTTCAACACAGTTCAGACGTCTGAGAAGATACAGAGAAAAGTGAGCTCCGAACCCAGCAGCCCACAGGGAGGAAAGCAAGGTATCTACCCTCGTTTAGCCCTTGGAGTCCGTTGGCTGCCATGGAGGAGTATCCTTGGCGATATGCAGGCATTTTCAAATTATCTCTCTAGACCAGGCCATTTTTTTTCTTTTTGCAAGCGCCAACTTTTCACTTGCCTGAAGTCAAACAATTATTGGCTGCAGAAGACATGCTGACTTCACACTGTGTGAGCATAGCCCCACGCCTGAAATCGATCCAGGCATTCTCGATCAATTGGCTTGCTGTGCTTGACCTCCTCGATATGTCCCAGATGTTTATGACTTGGGAAACAAGACTTGTTTTGCTTTCTTGCTTATTCTTAATGAGACCTGGAGTCGTCATTAACAGCTGACTTCTGGAGATTGCTCTTTTTGAAACAAAACCTGAACAGATTTGAGGTAGCCTTCACAATCCCTACCCTGTGAGGAATGGTCTCTGTTGTGTGTATCCATGCACCTTAGGCTCCTTCTGTATTTGCTAACCTTCACGTTCCCTTCCAGGGTCAGCCTATTCCCTGGAAATTGGAAGTCTGGCAGCCATCTACAGACAGAAAGTAGAAGATAATTCGCAGTAAGTAGCCTTCAAGAACCCAGAGTGTGTTCTCTTCTACTTCTTAGTGTTAATTTTGGCCATACTGAAATCGATCTGTCGCAAAATGCATTTTTTTAAGCCACTCTTTTTATGAAGGAGTGACACATCTTTCCCTATGTGCCAACCCTGAGATAATATGACGCAGATGCCTGGAAACTGGCCCTTAAGCTACCACAGCTTAAAGGAAGCAAAATGGAAGAAACCAACAAACTGAGAAGAGCTCTCGAGTACTAGCCTTGCTTCCTCCTCCCGATAGCTCAGTTATCTAATAAACACTGGGTGTTTTTCCAGCAGCCTTCGTGTTTATTACCCTCTGTACCAGCAGCCTTTTCAGAGGCTGAGGTATTTATCCTCATTAAAGAGGGAAGAAACTAGAATCCCGAGATGTTGAATAAGTGGTCCAAGTTCATACAGCTCACGCGGCGGCTGATCAAAACCCCTCTGAGTTAAATGTGCAATGTGATTTTGAAGGTATCTTCGTGCAGTAAAGAAGGGATAAGAGAGAGTTTTAACGGAAGGTGTGGGAAGAAACAGACTATATGGCAGGGCTGAGGAGAGACCTGGAATGCTAATTAGTGTAGCTGCCATTTGTGCAGGCAGGATAGTTAAATGAACTATCATTAGTAAGAAGCATTTCAGGGGTGGGTGGGCATCGTGAGGAGAAAGGCTGATGACCCAAGTCCCAGTTCCCGAAAGTTGCCCTATGACCTTCACACATGGGCCATGATACCTGCACTCACACACACACACACACACACACACACACACGTATAAAAACAATTTCAAAAGTCTCTCAACCAAATATGAATAAAAAGGAAGCATTTGCGTAAAGGTCTAACTGGAGAAAGTGTTGAAATTCAAGAGGGTTTGCATCCACCCGACACACAGTAAGAGCTAATGTAGGTTCCACAAAGGAGATCCTCCTGGCCGAGATTAATAGTCAGAGTGGGAAGCAGACACGGTCTCTGGGTGTGCAGGTCTCAAACGAGGAGTGTGTGGTGGTTCCCATCCGCCCCGTGCAGATCGGAGCCATGTCTGCTGAACACAGAAAGACTGCGGACAGTGTAAGACGGTGACCTAGTAGTCAGAGGCATCGGGGGTCGGGTCGTGGTGAGCTTCCTGGTGGAGAGGGAGGGCTTGACAGCCGTGGCCGTTGAACACATCAGTGGTTGATGGACTCCGCTGCAGCCTGGTGACTTTCAGACCTCAGTTCTTTGCCTAGGGAGACTGCAGTTGGAGAGAACAACTCATCTTTGCAAAGCTGACCCTGGGTAAAGTGTGTCTGATCTGTGACAGCCAGCAGAAATCCACATCCTCTGCTTACCAGAGGTTAATCTAGTTCAACACATGAACTAAGCCCACTAGCATATTGAATATGTGGGAGGGTTTTTAATGTATAGAAGTCCCAAACAACTTAAACTGGGACTTAATTTTGAATAAGGACTGCCTAAGCATACTTTATTAATACTGAGCAAACTTAGAGAGTAACAAAGTGCCAACCTAGTAGATAAGCTTACTTCCTTGTTGCTCAATCCCCGCCCCCACACACACACTGAATTCTAGACAAACTAGACTAGCTTTCCTTTACATCAGGCTGGCCCAGACTCCCGTCTACTCATACTCTCCCAGTCACTGGGAACCTGGCCTTTAACCGTCCATCAGACCTGCCGCGAGGCTCAGCTTCACATCTTTAAGAGGGTGGATTAACTTCTGAGCTTGGTTTGGGTTTTCCTCAGTAATAAACAGGAACGAGAGTAGCTATGAGTATATAGTATTTTACGCTTCAGGACCAAATGCCTGATACTCGATAACCAAACAGCTAGGGAGGAACCAGCTTCTGCGGTCACCTGAGAACCCCAACATCTCTTGCACATTGGCACTTCATGTCATCCCTTGCCACCCATCCAGAGTCTGCCTCCGTGTGACAAGGGAGGACATTTGAACATCATCTAAGCAGTCTTATGTCACTTCTACCTAAGAAAGCTGAGAATTGGGAGCTGTGACAGAGCTCAGATTCTTGATGGTATACATTGTATCTTTTTATTTCAGGGGGGAAACCTTTGTCAGTAAGAGAGCGGTGCCTCCAGCAAGCGTCGTAGACCCCACCCTCCCCGTGGAGTCCGAGTACTGTGTCAAGCCTTTAGCCCAGCCCGTATTTTCTGTTGCTCAAACAGATTTGCCCGCCTACTCTGCACAGAATGGTCTGAGCGGACAAGTAGGTGTCCCCGTTCCTTCTGCAGCCTCTGAGGCAGAGAGCTTAAAGCCAGGTCTGCTCGCCAGCCAGCCCCTGGTCTACGTGCCCTCCACTCCACTCTTCATGCTGTACGGGAGTGTACAGGAGGGACTGTCCCCAGAGTCAAGATCAGAAGAGGATGGTGGTAGCTCGGATGTCCCAGCTGACCTGTCAGTGATGCCCTCTGCTCAGAAGCGCCTGTGTGAGGAGAGGGATTCTCAGGAGGAGGAGGAGCCTGCCACGAAAAGACAAAGTCAGGAATTTGAAGACAGCCCCTTATCCCTAGTTATGCCCAAGGTAAGGGAGTGTGGGTGAGTGTGTCTGGTGCCAGCTTGTTAGCTACGAGTTTAATGAAATCATGCGCCCTCAATCGGTATAGTCTGGAACAGGACTACATTTTCATGTGTTCCTCACATGTCTCATGGAGCACCAGACTTGGCTTTCCCAAAATAATCTCATCATAAGATAATACTATAAGAAAAATGATTTTTATTTAAAGGAAAGAAGTCACACTTCTAAAATAGCCCCCCTAGAAAATGTATATAGAAGAAAAAATATTGCCTGTTAGTACAGAGTAGCAAGCACTGTTAACATGTTTGTGTCTTTCTTCTCAGTCTTTTTTTATGAAATTAAAAAAAAAAAAAAAACAAGTTTGGAAACATTACAGAAATCATTTGGGCCCTGGAAAAAGTGGGGCTCCTGAGCCAAGAACATGGATGCCTCTGGAGGGCTGGGACTGGACTGGGTCGGCTCTCTTCACGGCGCAGAGATCCTGGTTCCTTAGCTACAGAATGAAAAAAACAAGAGAGACTGAGAGACAACCACAGTGCTTTCTTCATAGCACTTCCGGTGGGCCTGGATAGGCCAGGCCCGCGGCACGGAAATCACTCCATTAACTAAGATAATAGTCTCATGCATTAAAAAAAATTAATTCTACCTTTCTCTTGCCAAAATGGGCTTTTCTGATTTTATACACACACATACACACACACACACACGGCCCAGCATTTTGGATTAGAAATGTAAGGAGCCGGTAAGTTTCATCACAGTGGAGAGAGGTACAAGCGGGTAGAAGCATCTCAGAGTAACCAGAGTGGATTATGTACGTGCGTGAAATCGTCAAAGAACTAACTTAGGGGGAAGCAAATCAAATGTTTATTCATAAACCGAAAGAGAAGAAAAACCATGCAAGGCCTGACAAGCACGTGCTGTCAGACACCAAGGCGGCTCTGGGTCAGCCCACATCTCTTAGAAGACCTTAAGACAGCCGTCCCCAGCCTTTCTAATGCTATGGCCCTTTAATACAGTCCCTCATGCTGTGGTGACCCCGGCCCCCAGCCATAAAATTATTCTTGTTGCTACTTTGTAATGGTAGTTTTGCTACTGTTATGAATTGTTATGTCATTTTCATTGTTACAAATTGACCCAGAGGTCACACTCTAACCCTAGGAGAGATGCTTCAGCATCAACACTCCTTACTGGTTACTAGCATAGGGGCTTCTCCTTCATAGTCTGAATACCATGGTCAAATTGGCATTAGTATAACCTCTATCCTGTCTGTACTTAGGCGCCACAAGCCTACACATACATACAGACCTGCTTCCCTACTGTACCTATGAATAGAATCAAAACAACTGAGCCGTTAATCCAAATGACACATGGCTGTTCTCTAGTCTATGTGGTAGATAATTTAAGAAAACTCTTCTAAACTTGATGACTGGGATTTTTACTTGGCTTTTCTGCCTTCTGGTTTGATTGTCCTTAGAAACCCCCAAGTTCCACAGACCTCGCCTGTCCTGCGACCTTGGGAAATGGGAGATCTACACCCCTGGAAAATGCCTGTGTTAAGGGTCAGCTCCCTGCTACGGAAGAAGTTTCAGGAAAGGCTGCCCCAAACTACTTTGTGGCATCCGAATGTGGAAACCCAGCAAGAAATCCAGACACTGAAAAGCCTTCCAACGAAAATGAGATCACCAAAGACCCCTCCCTGCTGCAGTATCTCTATGTGCAGTCTCCTACAGGTAAGGGGTTCCTGAGGCCTTCACACTGCTTCACACTGGGCTAACATCTTCACTGGTGTCACCTGACCAGAGAGAAGTTTATAGACATGTTATACCCATCTCACTCCTGGCCTCCTTAAATGAAAGGTGAGACTGCTGGTCTCCATTCACTAACTACAGAGGAAATAAAATACATGGGGTTTTTAGGGGTTTGGGTGGGGATTAGATTTTTGTATTTGTCCTTTTGATTCAAGCAAATCTGGCACTGGTTCAGAGTGATCGTTTGAGTGTGTCAGTGATTGGGCAAAACACAGACAGCATTCTGGAGGGAAGCAGCTGTAGAAATTTGGTGGCTAATCTTCATTATCAACTTGATTTCTTCCCTCCAGCTTCTTGCAGACTTAAATCTGGTCTGCCAGGCGAAGGAGATGGGTGTTTCTCACAATATTTGTCTGTCGTGTCCTCAGCCTAGGGGGTTGAGTCTAGGACAAGTTGGTGTTGGGATGCTTGAAGGAGTTAGCATAGACCTAGCCAATGCTGAACTGAACTTATAGCGCACAGTACAGGATTTGTTAGTTCAGTTAGTTGGTGGGCTGGTTGGTTTCTTTGGCTTTTTTATTATTTCTCAACCATAAACCATTATTCAACAGTCTAAGGGAAACACATGAACTCCTCAAAATGCTTACAAAGCAAACAACTTAGTAAACAGGGTTACAAAATAACAAATATAGTAAGGTTAAAGGTGGAAGGACATTTTTAGTTATTCACACTATTAAAAAGACCAGTAGCAAGTTCAAAGAGTCTCCACACTTTTCAAAGCTCTGGTGAACATAGCGTGGTGGGAAGGCTTGCAACCGACAGTCAGAACCTGCTGCGTGTGTGGATAGGTGGCACCCCGAGGACAACCTCAGATGTCCCCAAGGGTCCTCCTGTCTCCACCTCCTTGGCCCTGGGATTGCAAGTATGCACCAGCATGCCTGGCTTTCTGTGGGTGTTGTTTGTTTTTGTATACAAAGCTCGGTCAGCTTCAGGTCTTCATGCTTGCGGGAAGCACTCTCAAGTGAACTGTCTCCCCGGGCCCTGTATCTGTACTTCTCAATATTGACAAAGTATTATTAAATACTGTTGTGATCGTTGAGGAAAACGTAAATTTTTAGTTACAAGTTTGTAATAATAGAAATAGGCCCCCCCACACACCCCGCTAACATTTCATTTTCCCCTTCATTTTGGATTCAGTGCAATTCCTCCTGAGAACCCTCAACAGGAGGATGGGGAACTGGTTCATTGAGGACCTCAGTTCAAATCCCCTGAGCCCACATAAAGCTAGGCACACTGGTGCATGTGCCCACACCCCCTACACTCCTGTGGGGAAATGTGAAGCTGAGGTGTGAATCCTCTTGGGCCAGCTAGCCTAGTTTGTGCAACAGAGAGCAAGAGCCCCTGCCTCACAGTGGAAGGTGAGGACACAGCATTCAAAGTGTTCCTCTTATGTCCGTGTGTGTCTACATTCACACAGGATGCTCAGAGCCACAGAGAAAAATAAAATAAAAAGAATCCTCCACAGGCACTGACCACAAGACCCTGCATATAGCCAGGCAGTGGTGGCACACTCTTTAACTCCAGCACTTAGGAGGCAGAGGCAGGCAGATCTCTTGAGTTCGAGGCCAGCCTTAGCCAGGATTTTATTGCTATGAAGAGACCATATACCATATAGCCATGACAACTCTTAGTAAAACAAACAAACAAAAATTTAATTTGGCGCTGGCTTACAGTTTCAGAGGTTTAGTCCCTTAGCATGGCAGGAAGCCTGGCAGTGAGCAGGCAGCAGGAGACTGTTATACTGGTCGCAGTGTGAGCATAAGAGACCTCAAAGCCTGACCGCACAGTGATACACTTCTTCCAACAAGGCCACACCTCCTAATGGTGCCACTCCCTGTGGAACAAGCATTCAGACACAAGACTCTATGTGAGCCAGGCCTATTCAAACCACACTGGTCTACAGAGTGAGTCCCAGGGCAGCCAGGACTACACAGGGTCGAAACCTGTCTCAAAAACAAAGACCCTGCAGGGAAATGCTGGCACACAGTCTTGCCACCCATGTGATGTAGCTGTCCTGTCAGCTGCAGGAGCACAGCAAGACTGATCGCCATAAATAGGGAGAAAGTGCCCTCCATCACTGACGCATCATGGACTTCACTGGGGCCGGGAGAGATGTGAACGTGAATGGGATCCTGTATTTGTGGTTTTTCACTTAGTTTTCCTTCTCTTTCAGGGTTAAATGGTTTTAACATGCTCTTACCAGGCACTCAAACCCCCCACGCCGCGGCCCCCTCCCCGGCTCAGCTGCCATCCTTCGGTGTTCCCTGCATGTTCCTACCGTCTCCAGGCCTGGGCCCCTTTCCAGTCCTCTATTCTCCCGCAATACCCGGGCCCATTTCTTCAGCCCCTGGCACTCTCCCAAACACGGGACCCATGAACTTTGGCTTGTCCACCCTGGGATCTGCCTCTCATCTCCTCATCAGCCCGGCAGCCATGGTCAATCCAAAGTCATCCACCCTCCCCTGTGCAGATCCCCAACTTCGGTGTCAGCCTTCACTCAACCTGAGTCCGGCGATGCCAGGCTCACACAGCATCGTCCACCCCGAGTCCCCAAGCTACGTGAGACATCCAGTATCGATGGTAAAGGCAGAGCAGGTGAGACCCAAAGCTCCCTTGTTCCGTCACGGAGTGCGCCTATATATAGTTAGCTTTCCTCCTAGCCACTTGACCGATACAGAGAGGTATTACATCAGGCTCTGGTTTTCATTGTGAACCCAGTGTTAATTGCTTATTCCATAAAGCACTGGGCTCCAAGACAAGAGAAGTCATGCTTTCAGACAAATCTTTACAGTGGCATCCCACTTCCCAGCAGCAAAAGGAACCTTACGGTTATAGGAGGCCATCATCCTTGGGCTGCCTCCCTGTTGTTCATCTCTTTAGGCTGTTTAAGGAGGCCATCCTGAGTCAGCTCCACATCGCTTGGTTCTACAAGTTCTTTTCTGCACCCACCATTTCTTAAAACATACCGCCTGGGAGCTGAGATCTCACACACACTCATAAAACACACACATGCAACTGGTGCCCGAGTAGTTGGTTCTGCAACAGTCTGTGGGATTCTTTTTGTAGTCCTCCTGTCAGTAAAAGTCTGTTAAAAACTCTTATAAGACAGCGCTCACAGTCACTACTTACTCCCCCCAAAACATCATTCTGTTTGGCTGAAACTCCTCAGTCAAGTTATGCAGAGTCTCTGAAGTTTGCTACATATTTAAATAGTCATTAATTTTTAGACACAATTTGGCTTTGGTTTGGTTTTGCAGTGCTGGGAATCGAACCTTTGGCTCCACATAGGTTAGGCAAATGCTCTTCTGCCACTGCTCCATATTTCTTGCCTGAACGTACACTTTTTTGAAAAATAATAATTTTATTGAATCTTTAAGAATTTCAAACAGTGTATTGTGATTCTATTTATCTCCTCCCAACTCCTCTCTGAGCTTCTCCTCCCTCCCTCACCATCCAATGCTGTTTTCTCTGTCTTTCTAAGCCCTCTCAGTTCAGTTTGTATTGGACAGCCACTCCTGGGCATGAGGCCTGCTCCAGAATGTGGTCAGTATAGCTGGTGTCCCATTAAAGAACACTGCCTTTCTCTTTCCCAGCCCAGTCAGCCACCAGCAGCTACTCCCCAGCTAGTAGTGGGACATTGTGCCCACTTCCTGTCCCTGCTGGATTGTTTTATTCTTTTTTTTAATTTTTTTAAATACAATTATAATTACATCATTTACCATCTTCCCTTTCCTCCCTCCAACCCTTCTCATATACACACACCTTCTTAAATTAATGGCATCTATTTCTTTAATAGTTGTTACATATGCATTATATATTCCTAAGTATATATGTGTTTGTATGTATGTATACACACTATATACAGATATAGATATATATACACATATATATACATATATATAGATATGTATGTATGTATATAATTTCAGGGCTGACCACTTGGTTGTTGGATAGCCAGTTCGGAAGCTCTTCCCTGGGAAAGACTATTGATTAACACTCTCAGTCTCTCTGTAGTCCCCTAGAGTACTATGTCTAGTGTTGAGCCCCCATGAGATAGATCTTTGTCTGGCCTGAGTTTGTACACTTTATGAATACTGTCACAGTACAGTACGGACATCTATCTCATCAGTACAATGCCTTTTGACTGCTAATTACGAGCACCGATCTGGGCAGTGTAGGAGCCAGAGCATTAGCAGCATCCTGCTCCCTTCTATTTCGGGGCACATAATGAGGATGGATGTTAGCAGAAAGGACCACAAACACGTTTGCTTTGCATCTCCCAAAATACCAGGATTTTCTCACGTAATTATTCTAGCCCCGTGAAGTTGATATTCATCCCTGATGGGGATGCAGAGACTGAGGGACATGAGGGGCGGGGGGGATGAAATAATTTGTCCAGTATCGCAGAGCTAGTGACAGCAGAGGCCATGACCCTGGCCTCTAGACCTTGACCACATCTGTAACACTTTTTGGTAGGCTGCTTTTCTGTACCCAAGATTCTCAGCATTGTGCTAAGGGTTGGCTGAGTAGGGTAGATGAGAAGACAGGCAGCTTAGTGACGTCCAGTGGGAAAAGATCCCCTACTTGGAGCGCAAAACATCATTTCCCTTATGCTTCTCTGTTTAGTCTCCTGCACCAGGAACTCCCAAGAACATCCAACGGAGACATCAGGAGACATTCTTCAAGACTCCTGGCAGCCTTGGCGATCCTGTCTTTAGAAGAAGAGAAAGGAACCAATCACGAAACACTAGCTCAGCCCAGAGGAGACTAGAAATCTCTAGCAGCGGACCTGACTAGCCTGATGCTTCAGCGGGTGGGGTGGCCTCAGTACCTGACGTTCCCTGTGTCCCAGACAAATGTCCTAAGTGGAACATGGGCCACCCCGGTCCTCAGCTTGTGTCCTTGCTCTCACTCGATCCACTGGTTCTGCTAACTGCCCGATATCATGAGTCATCTAGTTTCCTGGAAGTAATGATTACTAATTATGCGTTTCGTACCACCTAGCGTCCAGGCTGTGCTCTCGGTGTGGCCGAGGCATTGCTGTGTGACTGCTGTGGTTTTTCTGAAGCAGGGTTGCCTAGCACTTAACCAGGGTGTTGGTGATGTGCCTCTCCACCTGCCCTGAGCAAGTCTGTAGTGAGAACTGTCTCTGCAGCCTAAACACGCTACTGCTTCCTTAGGCTCCAGGAAGCCACCTTCAGTGAGGAATCCTACGGTATTATTTATTTTGTCCCGGAAGCGGGACTTTACTGCACAAAGTTTACAACAGCATCCTAACATATCTTCAGGGTATCGCGACTTGAATGTTTATACTTTTTTGTTGTTGTTATGATTTGCCCTGCACTTATTCTACAACTTATTAATAATGTGGATAAATGTATATACGTGATAAATGTCAAGACCAAAATAACTGTGAATGCTACACCTAGCCATTAATGAACTATGCTGACCCCTCTGGAGTTGTGGGAATGAAAACTGAAGTCTAGGTGCCTCATGGCTGCTCCTCCAGTTGGGTCTCACTGTTTGAAACAAAACAAATGTTCCCATGCTCAGCTGCCAAGCCCCGTGGATCCTAATTTGAATATTCACTGTAGAGTGCCCGGGGCCTTCTCACAGTTGCTGTTTATAATAAGACGAATCAGGATGGCAGAGCGGAGTGGAGACCATCGGAACCTGGATATGAGTTTTGGTTGAATTGTGAAGCACAATGACAGGGAGATATAGAGCAATAGACAATTCTTTTCTTTTTCTTTTACACATTCTCCTTGTGTTTGGAGGAGAAGGGGCATTCTGTCCATTTCCAAGAGTGTTCATTCATACGTTCCGTGGTCCACCCAGAAGAAGCGCGGTGAGCACAGGGGTTGGCTGTTTGAACAAATAGTTCTGGAAAGTGCATGTGGCCTTATGGTCCCCTGTGTTGTACACCGATGTTACCACACACTTGTCTCTTCAAAGTCAACCTTTACTTTTCTACTTCCTTTTTCTCCTTCCAGTCTGTTCTATTTAAACATCTTAGAGTCTTAATATAAGGCTATTTTTCCTCTGTATTTCTGTACCCTGCGAAGGTTATAAAAAGGTAAAAACATTAATTTAAGAGACTCTGGGAGTCTGATCAGCTTTATATTAACTACAGGATACTTTTAGCCTTACTACTCCCAACACTAGCTTTGGGAAACTTGAGATCGGTAGCCTGTTTAACACATTCGCTACTTAATCAAATTCTTCAACACTAAGCTTATAAAGTTGCAAAAAAAAAAAAAAGGTATTGTTCCCTTTTTAAAATTTTTTTTTTCTTGAGTCAGGTAAAAATTGCATGGTATTTATAAAGCCACACTGCTGGCTCCTTGCTGGAACATGAAAGTAACCCCTTTTCAGGAGTGACAGACATGCAGCGAGTGAGTCTTCTATGCACTGCTTGCTTTTAAAATCCGTCATGCATAGGAACTTCCACAAAGCATTTCCATCAAAAAAAAAAAAATCCACATTTTGATACAAACTTTTTTTCTTCTCTCGCTCCTGGATAGTCTTCATTTATTTTAACCCTTTTTGCTATACTTTCCTATTATTATACTTAATTATTCTGTTTTGTGAATTGACCATATTAACCTCAGAGAATTTATGATTCTTGGGAGGCATCAAGCAGTTCCATCCTCAGAAAACAAAAGTTACTTCTGTATGAGGGTCCCACTCGGTGTGGCTCCCGGCTCTTCCAGAAGACTGGCCTTTGAAGCTGTACGGCCAGATCTGAGTGCCTGAGATGGAGAAGCAGTGGCTTCCCGTTTAGTGCAAGAAGAGATAACTGTTCATGGAGGGCATGGGCTTTGAGTCAGCACTGAGAGGATGTGCTACCTCACACCATGCCGTTCGGGGTTTCCAAAACCCTGGCATTCTGGTACAAGAGTTGGGGTATAGCTTATACTTGAACCTACCTACTAAGTTTACACTGCTCAATGTAAGGTGCTATTTCTGTACTTAGGTAACTGTAATGTAAAGCTGCTGCCCGCTTAGCTCTTTGCACTGCTTGGCTTACGTAGGTGTTAATTTTATTGCTGCTTGCTGCTTCATTGTCCTGGGTTTTGGCTCTGCTCTTTCCTCGTGGCTCTATTATCTGTAGCCACCGACTTGTAACGCCACTGCTACATGTAAACTGATCTTTCCTTTTAGAAAAATACTAAGCTGTATAAAGTAGCAATGAAAATAAATGCATTTAGTAAGACATGTATGTTAGATTACTTTTAAAACATTTTCACTCTGTGTGTGTTCGTGTGTGAGATGGCGTGTGGGTGGAGGTGAGGTGACAACTTGTAGGAGTCAGTTTGCTCCTAAATTGTGAGTCCCAGGGATTAGATCAGTTGGTCAGCTTCAGTGGCAAGCATCTTTGCCTGCTGAGCCATTTCACTGCCCCTGGTTCTGTTCTTTGCTGCAGCTTATTGTAAAACTGCTAACAGCAGCGACAACAGCCACATGGATGCTTGAATCTTTTTACTGAGACCTTCCTGTAGTTCTCACAGGTGCACACACGCACAAAGCATCAGGCTGATCCGAAAGCGCAGGGACGGGGGAGGAGTTGGGCTTTTGGATCTTGTCCTTGTATCTGAAGTCCATCCAGTTGGAAGTTTGGAGCTTCCAGAGGAGACTGAAAGTCTACAGTACAGCCACCAAAAAATCAAAAGTGAGACCACCTTCCCAGTTCCTGACATTCATTAAAAGGCTTCTCAGTGTAAGACCAAAGCCTGTTAACTTGGGTTCCGCCCAACTCTCCAAACTCAGAGGGTGTGGTCCAAGACGCCTAGGTGTCAGCTCTGCTGTCATTGTTAGGTGAGACAGCCTAGTTCACACAGCTGGGACTTGAGTTGATTCACACAGGGGGCTTGACCCTGAACCTCTGTAACACAGGCAAATACCTTTCCCTCGGGCCATGGCTCCTCCCCACAGCCTCTGGTTTCTCTGCAGTCCACACAAACCAGCCACAGGCTGATCACATCCCCTTAGCCCACATCCAGTGCCCTTTCTCCTGACTAAGAAAGCCCAGTCAAACTCTACCCCAGCCTAATATCTCCCCGGTGAGTCAGTTACCAGAGTCACTTCCTGCTTCAGGAAGGCCTGGAAGCAGAGGCAGACTCCCTCGCTCCTGGAGGCGGACAGGGGTGTATAATTCAGATATTCTCACTAAGTCTATTTCTAGTTCCCATTTCCTCACACTTTCACAACCTCGAGAGTAAGGGAACTCAACAGATTTGTTCCTCTTTGTTCTTTTGGGTTTTTTGTTTGTTTGTTTTCCAATATCTCCATCACTTTGCAGAGCCCGGCGTCTTTGAAAGGCAACATCTGTAATAACCGATGCTGCCACCACACTTTAATATCCTGTTACAATATCCTTGCATTGTTCAGGATGTCCACAACACTAGATGACTGGATGATATTAAGTACTTAATATTTCACATGGAACAGAGTAGTTCTGGTGGTTGATTTGTTTGGGTGTTAAGGTTGATTCTGTGTCTTTGCTGGCCTGTATGCTTCCAGGTTTGAGAAACTACACCACAAACTAAAATGCTTTCCATTTTCCCACATCTAAATCCATCATTACATTGTAGCCCAGTGGTAACTTCATTTCAACGGCTCTTGGAAACAAGTGCTCTGAAGAGCCCGGGTGCTAATGGGTTAAGAAGTGGGAAGCACTGCTAAAATTAAGCAGTTTGTTAGAAAGGAGTGTGCCTGTGTGCCTGTATAAACGGTTGGGGGTGGGGCAGAGAAGTCATCCGGTGTCTTCCTCTACCACCTCCTACGTTCTTGTTGGGGGGATCTCAGCTCCCATGGTCCACCTGTCTGCCATCCCCTACCCCAGTTCTGGAATTGCAGATGTACACTGCTATTCACAGCTTTTATGTGGGTGCCAGGGATTTGAACTCAGGGCCTCATGCTTGTGCACCCAACACTTCACCCACTGAGCCAACTCCCTAGCCTTGCAGTTCACACTTCACTACAAAATTATAGGCTTAAGTTAGTAAGTGTATTGAACTTAACACATGAAAACATTCTCACTGAGTTTTAGGAGAAGTTGCTCTGAGAAGCAATGAATTAATCCCCCAAGCCCTCTAAACCTCTAACTTAGCACTTAGCTTCCTAGGGACGTAAGTCAGACATGACATATCTGTGCTATATGACCATCTCAAAGACATATCTCCAAAACAGTGGGCTAAAAGAGAGTTGCCATTAAAAAATATAAGTAATAGGGCTGGTGAGATGGCTCAGTGGTTAAGAGCATTGACTACCCTTCAGAAGGCCCTGAGTTCAAATCCCAGCAACCACATGGTGGCTCACAACCATCCTAATGAGATCTGACGCCCTCTTCTGGTGTGTCTGAAGACAGCTACGGTGTACTTAGATATAATAAATAAATAAACCTTTAATATATATATGTAATAATGATGATAATGATGATGGAGAGTCATTTCATTGCATGGCTTCTATAACATGACATTTACCTAAAATTATATCACATAGTGTATCCATTTTATTTCAGAAGAATGGGCTACACAGTGTATCTAATGCTTATAGAATGGATTTAGTCCTGCCGGTCCTGCCTGTAATTTGTAGTCGTATCCTAGACAGCTCTCTGTAACTCACGGGCACAAGCTTTCCAGTCTGTTACTGCTTTCAACTTGCCTTGCCAGCCATGCGAGGTACCCGCTATTGACTGCCGGCCCACGTCTACTCCCCCTTCTAGTTCTTATCCCAGGGATAAGACCTAGAAAACCTGACAGCTACATTTCTGAGACTCCAGTGCTGCTGAGTACTTGATGTGATACAGTGTGTGTATGTGTGTGTGTGTGTGTGTGTGTGTGTGTGTGTGTGTGTGTGTGATGGGAACATTGGTTTTGGTTATCAGGTTGGCACAAGTATCTCCTGCAGCTTTCTGCAGGATGTTTGTACATCCTCAGACACAGAGTTCCGAGATGCCACAGCTTACTCGGTCCCTAGAAATATGGGAGGAAGTGGTATGTGTTCCTTTGGAGCAGAGGCTGTGAGGTAGGGCTCATGGTTTTCTATGTCTGTTTTTCAACCTTAGCCAGGAAACCAGTTGTCCCAGACCGGGGTCATTTGGTCACGCAGGTCTGGAACAAGATAGAGATCCATGCCAGATCAGCTTGGAGGGAGCCTGCAGATGAGCAGACAGAAAACACATTTTCGAGCTTCTGAGATTGAGGGTTGCCTGCTACCTTGAATTTATGGCTATTTTGGCTGACACAATTTCAAAGCCTAATGGAAGCATGGCTTCCAACATGGCACAATTGCTGTGATGTTTCAGAAAATGAAAGTTTTCAGAATGGTTGTGAATCTCACAACATCTTTTTTTTTAACTCATAAGACGTTAAAAGTAAAGAATTTAGTAAATTCAACATTGCAAATTGTGTGTGTGTGTGCGTGTGTGTCTACAAGTATGCACATGTGTACATATGGTGTACTCAGACGACTGAGTGTGAGTGTGTGTGTGTGTGTGTGTGTGTGTGTGCGTGCGCGCGCACGCGCGCGCGCGCATGTGTGTCTGCGAGTATGCACGTGTGTACGTATGTTGTACTCAGACGACTGAGGATGCATAGGCACTTACCACCTCATTCCTTTTTTGTTTTTTTTGTTTTTGTTTTTGTTTTGTTCTTTGTTTTGTTTTTTCGAGACAGGGATTCTCTGTATGGCCCTGGCTGTCCTGGGACTCACTCTGTAGACCAGGCTGACCTCGAACTCAGAAATCTGCCTGCCTCTGCCTCCCAAGTACTGGGATTAAAGGCGAGCGCCACCACCGCCCGGCATTCATTCCCTTAAGAAAGAGTTTCTCGCTGAACCTGGAGCTAGACTGGAAGCCAGCATGCTCCAGAGAACCTTCTGCCACTGTCCCGCACAGAACAGTTACAGGAGGTACGGCCACACCGTGAGTGTTGGGGATTCGAACTCAGGTCCTCACACTTGCACAAGATCCGCACCATCTTCTCTGCCCCAGTATTGGAAACTGAATCGTGCCCCCACCACCTCCTGGAGAGCTTCAGTGCAGTCTGGCTTTGCAGGTAAACCAGTGACTTTGCCTGTCATAGGGTCACTTCTGAAAGGACTGTAAAAATCTAAATCATTTTCTTTACATTCTGGAATTGCATTTGTATTTCTTTCTAAAATAATCTCTGGTGAGCTGTTCTCTGCTTCTCCTTCCTCTATCTCTAAGTCTTTCTCCCTCCACAAAAGTACAGACTTCCTCTGCTGTGCTGGGTAAGTGTGCTGCCTGGGTGTGGGGACCTCAGAGGCCCAGGTTGTAGAGAAAATTATTAAAAGTACATAGTCCTTTGGGATAAGAAACTAAAAATCATCTTTTCAAACTGGGCTAACATTTCCTCATAAAATTTCTTCCATTCCCATGACTTATTTCTGGTTTGATACTTCTTGAGGCTTATACATAGGAAATGTAATATATAGGAAAGGCGAGGCGAGGCAATGCTGGTTCCTGTCCTGAGGCAAAAACAAGTGTGTGTCATGGGTATGTAAAGTTATTAAAATCTCAAAATATAATATTTATTTGAGTGTTTAGTTATTGATCAAAATTTTAAATATATTTGAGTTTTTAATGAGTAATAAAATGTACATAGGTAAAGCCTCGTGATCAAGAAAAAAAAAGTAAAACTTAATTTGGTTGTTTTGTTAGAGAAATGTATGCATAGATTTTTACAAACACACCATTTTGTACATAGCACGAGGCATTTGCTGTATAAAACATGAGAACGTAGTCTGTTGGAGAACTGAGATTCGTACATAGGCTCAAGGATGAAAGAGACAAATATGAAGATTTCTCATCTGAAAATACTGTGTACTTTTAAAATAGTTGATGTATGTTTAGTCGCTATTCTCTTTGCACTGCATGGTGTATAAGAAAAGAGTAATTTAGTTTTATCTTAACATTTGTGAATATTAACATCACAACCACAAAAGTGTATCTTTCTTATGGAAACCTTTCAAATTTACTCCAGAACACAGGATCTGCTTCCTCCTAATCCCCATGGGTTCCCAGTACTGTCCACAAGGTGGCGGTAGCGTCCACACAGCATGACAGCTCTCCAAAGCCAGATGTTTCCAAACCATTTCCCTTGCAACCAATACATTAAATAAACATTTTATGTTGCCCTTGAATTATATAATGACATATCTAGAGTGAATAACGGCCAAATCTCAAAGTATTTTATTAAATTTTCCTGTCATGTGACAAATTCTATAAATGCCAGGGCTTTTCTCACCCACCTGGGACAAATCTGGACATTAAATTCATTATATATATAATATATATACATTATATATATAATATATACATTACATATAATATATACAATATATCTGCCTTTCTCTTCCCCAGTGCTTACACACTCGGCTCACTCCCCAACTCCAGCTGCTAAGCAACTAAAAGAGCTTTGTTTTTCTTAACATCAGCATTTAACGGTTCTTATTTTCTCTAACCAGAACATGGCTGCAGCCCAGATTCCACCTCCTCTTTGTAAAATCCCAGAGCAGGACATGTATGACTTATGCTAATACCATGGTAAGTCACATCACAATGGATAAATGCAAGAGAAGAAAATCCGGAGCGCATGCACCACTCTGCACAGAGTATACAAGCAGTGTGCTCAGGGTACATTTTGCCTAAACAAGATCACAGTTTTATTGAGCACATATTACATACAAGGGACTTTACTAAATGTATATTTTTCTAATATTAAAATATTATTTACCACTCCACTCTAATTTCTGAAGGCAGAGAACATGACTATATGAAAGGCACTGCAGTTTGAGAAAGGAAAATGGAACCACAACCCAAATAGTCATTGGCACACACAGCCATTTTAGGCATAAACAGGAACATATACATATAGTATCCTTACTATGCAGCTCACACTGGTATCAAATTCCTGATCCTTCTGCCTCTACTTCCCAAATGCTGAGTTAGATGCCCCTGTAGCAATGGCCAGAGGTAAATTTATTCTCTTAAATTTCTTATATTTTTCTTTTATGTGTCTAGGTGTTTTGCTTGCATGTATGCCTGTGCACTGTGTATGTGTGCAGTGTGTGTGTGTGTGCATGTGTGTGTGTGTAATGCCCAAGGAGGCAAAAAGAAGGCATAGATCCCCTAAGAATGGAGTTACAGATGGTTGTGAGGTACCACATAGGTGCTAAAAATTAAACTCTGGTCCTCTGAAAGATCACCCAGTGCTCGTAACTACTGAGCCATCTCTCCTGTCTGCACATTTATTTATTTTATATTTTGGGTTTTGGTTGTTCAAGACAGGGTTCTCTGTGTAGCCCTGGCTGTCCTGGAACTAGCTCTGTAGACCAGGCTGGCCTTGAACTCAGAGATATGCCTGCCTTTGCCTTCCAAGTGCTGGGATTAAAGGCACCACCACCATGCCTGGCCTTTTATTGCTGTTATTGTTGTTTTTTGATTTAATGCTCTTGATTGGAGAAATGATGACCACAAAAGTTAAAATATTTGTCCTTCAGAAAATCAGGAAGTGGCAGAAGTATATTGCCATAGTAACATCAACACAGCACATGGCTTCTTGCTCATATTGGATTCAGTCAGAATGTTTCAGAAACTGCTGTTGTTCAAAGTCATTGTCCAATACGTGAAATGGGGTAAGAATTTATACACTGTACCTGGCCCCTGAGAGCACGAAGTGAATATTTACATTCCTCCAGGAACGGCCTGAGGGCCTGTGGTTTGGTTTAGTACAGCCTTGGACCTTTGGAGTTTTTTTAAAAGACTTATTTCTTTACTTTTATGTATATGAGTACACTGTTGCTGTCTTCAGACACACCAGAAGAGGGTATTGGATCCCATCACAGATGGTTGTGAGCCACCATGTGGTTGCTGGAAATTGAACTCAGGACCTCTGGAAGAGAAGTCAGTGCCCTTAACCGCTGAGCCATCTTCTCTCTGGCTGTGGACCTTGGTTTTTACCTCTGTTAGAGTGAAGATAAATGGTCTCACAGGCATGATTTGAAAATTAGCATTGTGTATTAATTAGAGTGTTATCATCTTACAATGATTGTACCCCAAATGCTTTCCCCTCATTGACAGTGCCCCTCTCTCTCAGAATGACAGGTTAATGACAACTCTACCATCTGCAGCATGCTACCTTCAGGGTTTCCTAAGGCATTGTTCTCTCCCAGGTAAGCTAGAAGCAGGAAAGGATTGGGGGATAATGGAGGGAAGGCTGTTTAAAGTCAAGCCGAGAGGGGGACATTTTGCTTCACCCGCCCCTTATCAGCCAAAAGCTCAGGCAAACAAATATGGCCACCTGCAAAAGATGCAAGTGCTTGGCATTCAGTTGGGTTAAGGTTAAACACTGCACCCATTGTTTACACTGTCCTAAGCAACTCTGTATAGTCATTCATTTAAACCCCACAACAGCCCTACAAAGGTGATGCCATTATCCCTGCATGTAGACAGGAGAACCAAAGCAAGCAATAAACCCAGTTTCAAGTGGATTTGAACACAGTCTGATAGAAATGCTCATACACACACACTGTAGGATTTGACCTTGAATGTCGGCGAGAGGAAAACCTAGCCAAGGACTCTGTGGCACTAGACATCCTTAGTCATAGACTACAGGACTAGTTAGAGGCTCATAGAAAGCCAGCAAATGCTGCAAAGTTCACAGAGGTCTATGGACAGTTGTCTTGACCTTATATTTCATAAATCTTCATTTGTAAAACTGAGATGCTAATTCCATCTACATGGAAAAGATGGGATACGTACAATTCCTATAGGCTGAAACTGTCTAAGTCCAGAAATCTGTACCTCAAGTCGTTCTGATGGAATCTGTTCTTGGGCAGCTTTGGTGAACTGAACCGTGTTCCATGTCTGTGTAAAACTGGGGCGTGCTCCTGGCACAGGACTGATGGGCCCAGGGGCCACCTCTTGCCTGTTTCAGTGTTGCTGACACCGACTGGGGTCAAAGGAAGGAATCTCAGCTCTTACTTGATACTTCAGATAATGGGACAGCGCCTACAGAGACAATGGAGCTGATCAGTGTTCCAGAGGTTGCTTGAGGATCTGCAGCTCGTAGAAGACAAGAAATCAGCAAGTGACATTTCCTGCCATTCCCTGCAAACCCCCAGAAGGACCAAACTGAATTTTCATAGAGTTTGACAGAAGAGGCCCCATTCTTCTTTTAAGGACCTCTCTGCCTAGTCTCTCCACCCATTTCCTTACTGGTGGATGCCAGTTTCCTGTACTAGGAATAATCTTTCAACTTTATAGTTAAATGCAAAGCCACAGATCCAAAGGACTAGATGAGGTAATGTTTACTTTGAATGTGTTTCAGCAAAGCATCGTTAATGAGCCTTTCCTCGCTTTGATAAGGCAAAGGAGCAAGGGAACTGGAGGCCTCACTGCAACTAAAAAAAGGTAAGTCTGTAGGGGTGACAAGAACTACTAATGATGAAATACTTCAGCAAGACTATAAAAAAGAAAGACTATCCGAGTCCAGGGGAAACACCACCCCGTGTCTAGGGTGGTTCGCTGCTCATCAGGGCACTGTAGAAGCCATCTATGTCATGCAAGCAAACACAGCAGCTCTTTTCTTACTTAATGAACTTCCCCTGAGTTAATTTTCTTTCGGTTGTTTTATGTCCAGTGTGTAATGGAGGCAATGATTGTATCATGGTAAGATGTCTCCAATGTAAAAATCAAGTCTAAAATTACAGCTCCAGCCTATCTTAGAACTAAACGTTGTGAATGTATTTCCGGGCTGATGTGACAACCTTTGCACTACCACAGAACTACTCGGAAAGTAGAAAATTCATGAAGGACACCTCCTTCCTCAGAGAAGGCTAAGAAACGAAGCATGAAACACGGCCTGGGGGGGGGGGGCGCTCAGGGTGATGAGGTTAGATTATAAAGGAAAACAAGGACTCTCAGAGGGCCCTGGAATTAGACTCACAGGGTTAGGATCCCTGTGGCCTTTTTACGTGACTTAGCATTTTTGAGCCTCAGCTCCTTCTGAGGAACATGATGAGCCATAGCATAACCTGGAAAGACCTGAGGTATGGCAACATTCTATGCCACTTCTTAGATATTTGTTTTTGAATCTAGACATTAGGATATCAATTTGCCTACCTCTAGAGGCATGGTGGGTGTGGCTGCTGTGTCTCAAGAACTTCAATCTGTAGGTAGCAGGGAGGAAAGAAGCAACTGCCTATGCTCAGTGCTCCGACATGGGAACATCTGAATGATCATAGCCTAACATTCCCTGAAAATAAGTGAGCATGAAATGACATCAATCCACTGCCAGGGTGCATGGACATTGAGCGAGGTGGAGACTCGAAGAACCTACCTAGAGTCTCGGGCTCAGGTGGAAGTGAAACTGAGACTGGTGATCCTTGCATGGGGCCACTTGTGTGAATCCCATAAGGAGAACACCTAAGATGACCACCCAACTGGAGCTATGGGTCCTGAACAGGGAGCTAGCCTGAGATGACCCCCAGTCTGGCATTGTACAGGCTTAGGGGTGTAGATCATCCCCAAGATGACCCCCTTTGTAATGCATGAGCAGGGCATTACACCCTGGGCACCACCAAGAGGAACAAATAAGTAGTAGAGAAATGGAAGAGAAAGTGAAACAGAAGAATGTGAGCACAATGAAGAGAGGCAGACATGGAGACTAGAGGGTAGTGAGGAACAGTCTGATATGAGTAGCTACCTGGGACTATGGTGGAGTCATAGCCTGTGCTGCCACCAGGGGCCACATCTGGACTCATGGCCCTGCAGCAGCAAAGATCTGTTACCACCAAAGGCTAGGCACAAGTCTCTGCTCTTGGCTGCCACCCTAGGACACATTGATATCTGAGAGATGTGCCGAACTGGCTCCACCCCCCCACCTAGGTATCATGGGAGAGGAGATCCTGGGGAGCCGGACAGTAGGAGAGCTGACTCCACCTCTAGCCAGTTGCAGTACTCAGGAGAATTGGCCTTGAACATTGCAGGTGTTGCTGGTGACCCAGCCTGAGGATATGAGCATGAGAGAGCTGCCCCTCCCACTCCATGGTAGGTCCTACCATGTCACTACCAGTCCATGAGTTGACATGGACTAAGGAAAGATGCCTTTCCCCCTTCTTACCCTTCACTACCTACAGCAGGCAGGGGGCCTGACCTTGGGTTCATGGAAGCAGGAGAGCTGTCCCTACCCCTCATCTGGAGGGGATCACTCAGGAGTGATGGAGCATTCAGGAGAGCATCCTCTGCAACCTCACCTGGGCAGCACAGTAGAGTTGACCCTGGATGTAGGTGCTGCCAGTGAGCTACCCCAAGTGTGTGGGAGAGTCAGCCCTGCCTCTTACCTGATGTGTGGTGGTGACAATGAGGGAGAGATCCCCCTCACCTCCATTTTGCCCTCACCACCAGCAGCAGGAAGGAGGGTTGGCCCTGATGAGGTCATGGGAGCAGGAGAGTCAGCCCTGCCCCTCACCTGCTGCTGCACTTGGGAGAGCAGGCCCTTCTCTTCACCTGGACAGCACAGTAGAGCTGGCCCTGGTTGCAGAGGTTGCTGGTGAGCTGGCACCAAGGGTGAGATAGGGGAAGAGCTTGTAGGCTGGCCAGCTCAGATACTTCTCAGGCCCAGATCCAGGGTTCTAAATTGGCCACCCCAACATCTACTGCATTGATGAACTGTTGAAGTGCATGAAGGGGGCAGTCCTACAGATCCAAAACTACAGATCTCCATGACACCGAGCAATAAAGGGATCCAAGAGGAATCCCAGTGAGGTTCCAGTATTGATAGAGTAGCAGAAGCCAGAGGCCTTGTACCAAATCATTAAGTCATTGCAATGAACATTTGCAAGCAAAGAAGTGGGGATGCACTGTGACACACCACTGCTTTCACAATGAGATTTATTTTTCTCTCTGTTATGGGGCAGATTTCAAGGATGGATGGACAGTATGAGGGGAGAGAGAGATGAGTGGGACTGGGGTACATGATGTGAAATTCACAAAGAACCAATTAAAAAAATGTTCTTAAAAAGAATACCAACTTCTGGGCTGGTGAGATGGTTCAGCAGTTAAGAGCTCTGTCTGCTCTTCCAGGGGTCCTGAGTTTAATTCCTAGCAACCACATGGTGGCTCACAACCATCTATAGGGGGATCTGATGCTCTCTTCAGGCAGACAGATGTATATGCAACAGAGCACTAATACACTAAATAAGTAAAATTAAAACAAAGAAGAATAAAACTTTCCATATGCCTAGGAAGTTACTTAATATTTTAAAATCATGTATGTTTTAGTTTCTGAAAATTTGTGTATAATTCAGTTTTGGGTTCTTAAAAGATGTGTGATGGCTGCCACAGCCAGCACTTAGCTGACTTTCAGCCTTAGGATCGCTTAGATGACTTAGGCTTACAAAAGACCCAGGTGTCTAATGTATGAAAATGTGAGTTCAGTTCTGCCGATCAACATATCAGAGAGATGTAGAAGGTAGAGGTTGTTGTATTCATCTTCTGGTGTTTCTAAGATGTTGCTGCTGACATACAGGTTCTGGAAATGTGACCTTTCTCACAGCAACAGCCCAGTATGCATTCTCTAGCTTCCCATGTATGTCATAGCAGTTATAACTTTAGCAAAGGTTATTCATCTTTCTAACGATGGTGTTCTGTTCTAGACATGGTCCTTTGGTTCCATATATTCTGTCTCCTTTTGGTTCTGATGAGTAGCATATGTTTATCTAGGCCAATCAGAGCCTCTATCCTCTGCCTCAGCACTGCCCCCCATACACATATACATACTCCCTCTCTCACTAGAAATAGTATATAAGTTCTAATTATGTATCATGTGACCTCTTGAACTTTACAAGCTTAAGGGTTATGAAGTCCCTTTTCATTATTAAAGAATCCAATTTCACATGTTGGGAGTCTGTCCATTTTCAACAAGTACTTCCACAAGATGCTGGGGCAGATCACACTTAAAGAGACATGGTTCTGCCAGTCGGTAGTGGCACATACCTTTAATCCCAGTACTCAGGAAGTAGAGACAAGAGGATCTCTGAGTTCAGGGCCAGTCTGTTCTACATATTAAATTCCAGCACAGCCAGGGCTACACAGAGAAACCCTGTCTCAAACAACCTGAGAGAAAGGGGAGGTTCTAGTGTGTGGAGGGTTAGTCAATCTGAGAAGTCATGTAGAGTCTGTATTCTGACAACCAGGGACTGTTTGCAGAAGCAAAGACAAGTGAATCTGGAACTTGGAGGAAATAGTGACAAGAAACAGAAGAGGCAAAGAAAGGAGAGAGAAGGAGCCTACTGTCCTCCTCTCATTTGGACTCTTAAGCCCTGGATACACTGCTGACCTAGGATACCATATTCTTATTTGGTTTGTAAACAGCTCCTTTTATCTAAGTCTTTAGTATTTTCTCTTTCCTCCTCCTCCCCCTCCTTGCCCTCTTCCTCCTCTTCTTCAAGATAGCATGGTGGATCATATCAAGAATTTTAAGAATGTTTATTAATCTAATGGAGACATTCAGTCACACATTTCTGAATATGAAATTATTTTTCGAGGTCAGTTCCACATGTCCTAATAGTGAAGCCATGGCTACTATTCTTACTTACCAGTAATTCTATACTTACCAGTAGTTGTAAAGTGGCTGCTAGGGCAGGTGGATTTCTGAGTTCGAGGCCAGCCTGGTCTACAGAGTGAGTTCCAGGACAGCCAGGGCTACACAGAGAAACCCTGTCTCGGGAAAAAAAAAAGTGATTGCTGCGATTACTGCTTCACAGGCTCATGTCTTGACATTTACAGTAAAATTAGATCTGACATCGTGTGTGTGAATATGAGTGTCTATAAATATGTGTGAATGTGAATTATATAAATGTATGTGTGTGTGAATGTATGTGTATGAGCATGTATGTGTGAATGTATGTGAGTGTGTACATGTGTGAGTATGTATCTATGAATGTGTGAGCTGTGTGAATATGTGTATGAGTGTGTGTGATTTGTGTTTGTATGTATGTGTGTGTGTGAGAGAGAGAGAGAGAAAGAGAGACAGAGAGACAGAGACAGAGAGATGAAGTGACAAGAGAAAGCTTCCATGAACAAATGATGAAGCTGTATCAGGATGAGAGTGCCCACAGTAGAGGGAGAACTGCTCCGTGTCTTCTGAGAGTTGGTAGTAGTAAAAACCTCTTTCTCATTGATACCATATGTAAACGCTATGAATGGATACACTCCCTTAGTGATTCGTGTTCCCACTTTAATTTAAAAAGTCTTTCCTTATTAGCTTCACTGCTGTAACGGGAAGCCCCAGAAAATAGGAACATGCATGCACACATACATACATACATACATACATACATACACACACACACATGTATGCACACACACTCCTACACACACATAAATACACATAGACCCACAGACACACACACTCAAAACACATAGACACACATACACACATAAACAGATACACACTCACATACGCACAGACACACACAGACACTCACACATAAGGGCTTGGGGGATTTGTTTTAAAAGCAGTTTGCATTCACCTTCTATATACATGTTGCCACAGATTTGAGAAATTGCTAAATAATTTTTTAAAAGGGCAAACCACTTGGAACTTTGATAAAAATTCCACTAAAACTTTAGTTTAATAGCAATTCAGAAGAAAATTTAAGTCGCTAACATTTCTTGGGATCATTAGCAGTGATTTGCACAACACCCACTTTCCCTTCTACCTCAGGTATTGGAAAATATTAAACAGGGAGGACAAAGCATGGGTGTACTGGGTATACTGGAGTTAAAGTGATAGAGGAGTGGTCAGTGGTCACCGAAGATAAAATAAACAGTAAAGTTCCTGCAGGAAATACTGTAACAATCACCCTGTGACATCCAAACAGTGCCAATTTAGTCAAGTAAAAAACAGTGCACTGGGGTACAATTTAATGTTACAGAAGATTTTCATGAACTTGAAAGTCAAATTATAACCATATTGGCCAGACCCAAGAGGAACCGTGGGGATTTTATTTGATACTTAAAAACGCAGAGTAAGAGCAAGTTTGCCTGAGTGAATAGCCAGCACTCTTAATGATTGCATTGCGAAGTCTATTACAGAAGACGCTAAGAGGAAACACACTAGAGTGCTTGGTCGGCATTAGCCATGAAGTGGCACTTACTGGGTGGGGACTCATAGAGCTGGCACAGGTGGGAGGTGCGTAAGGAGAAGACAAAATAGAAGAAGCCAAAGAACAAGTTAACTCTCCTTGCCTACAGTCGTCTGTGGTACGGATGTTAAAGGCAAACACAAAGCAGAATTTAGGAATAAGTCATCTCTTTAGGGCAGCAGCAGCAAGCAGATCAGGAGAAATATACCCCTTTGGGGTTAGTCTTGGTTGTGATTGATCCTCCTGTCTCCAAGATAAGTGTAGCAGACTGCGCCTTCATGTAACTCAGCACTGTGAGTGTCCCAGAGACACAGAAATGACGCCATTACTGGACCTGACCGAGGAAACTCAAACAGGATTGTTTTGTACTGTCAAAGACTACTTTCCATGAATGAGGGTCTGAGCGTTACTACCCCTCTATGCAATACGCAAGAATACGAAAAGATTCTCTCTCTGAGCATCCTCCCATGGATCAGTGGGCCACATGAACCTTGAACTTAGGGTCTACCACTTGATTTCCGGAAGTTGGAAGTGTGCATTAAAACATGGAAAAGCGGGACAACGAATGCTGCTTTTGTGAGACTGACGCGTCAGTAAAGTAAACTTTATACTGAAACACAGAAGTGTCTGTCCTAGGTTGAGGTAGGACCTGGGAAACTAATCAAATCCAGATGCAATGTGAAAGGATGGCTGCCACACACACTTTGCGTGAAGGCGGTATCTGAGGCTTAAACTTCAAGGAAAGTCAGTCTCCTGCCTCCGCATT
>NW_022196910.1:37895122-37908798 GCF_008632895.1 Mastomys coucha
TTTGCAATGATTGTAAAAGCCTCATGCCATTTTTAAAGAAATACACTCAGATTTTACACCACCTGTGTATAGTCTGTTTGTCAAAGCCGAATCCTGTGCCCACCTGGCCAAAATCCCTTGTCCCGCAGAACAGGGACCCCGCGAGAAATCCCGGTCCGTGGCAGATGGCTACTCAAATCCAGATGCAATAGGAGAGGATGCAGTGTCCTAGACGTGCTGCTGTTGTAGTTGAAGGACCACTCCATAGTGAGGAAGGATAAGAACCATGATGCAGGCACAAGAAGGGGGCCAGGCAGTCGGCAGGGATGATCTGAGCAACTGTTGGGACACCCCTGCCCCGTGGATGTCATACTGTTGTGATTGTACTGCTGTTACAGGGTCTATTCATCGTCCTGAACACTCAGTCATGAGTCATTCATTCAGTCATGAGAAAACCTTAGTGTGATTGCCATCCCCACATTCTAAACAATTTATAAAGGCTTGGAGGCGGTTAAATGAATGAATTACTGGTGTTGGAATGGAAGACCATGGTCCTAACCTACCTCCATCACCCTTTACACATGCGTTATTCCTGAAGATGGGGATATTATGCAGACAAAAATCACACCATGGACTCCAAAGTATAAGGGTTCTGACATAATGAAGGATATTCTGCATTTAGTGCGGTGCAGTCCCCAGGTCAGTATTAGCTATTGTTACCAACATGACACACCTCCCCCAAACCCTCTAGCATTATCCCCATCCTGCAGAGAATTGGAATCCCAAGTCCTTGTTTTTTAACTGTAATCATTTCGATCTCAAAGTTAAAGATGGGGGGGGGGGGGAAGGATGATGAGGGAATAAATTGGCTTAATCCCTGGTTTATAAAAACCAAGGTTATTATAACTAGTTAAACATTTTCAAAATTATTCACATATAAAGTGAAACTGTCAAATCTTTCTCCACCTCCCTTCTGAGTCAGGTTGAAGGCAGGCAGGCAGCCACTGAGGAATTGTTTAAGACCCACAGCTTGCTGGCAGGCGGTCCAGCACATACTTGCTGACACAGCTCAAATGTCTAACTTGAGTAACTTTTTTTTATTTCCAAAGGAGACCTTTAAAAATACTTCCTTTTAGCAAGTAACCACAGGAGGGTTATACTTTGAGAAAACAAGCTGAAATAGAGAAGATAGAGGCTTTTGAAAATATTATTTTACTTTTTACAAGTCAGAAACCATATGGAATTTCCACCCTCACATAATACATCCATGATTTTGCCTCGCTTTCAGGAGACCTGACCCTCCAGACTCCAAGCTCAGTAGCATCTAGAGATGAGCTGCTGTCTGGAACTGATTCTGCCAAGATGGAGCTGTCACCCAGGACCACTCTCAGGAAGGGAGCTTGTGAAGACAGAGGTCAGAGACATTGTATTTTGGCCCATTGTGCCTTGTCCTGATCTTGCTTCTCAAAATCATAATTTATCTAATGCTGGTCTAGTAAGGCATTCCTCCTGCCCTTAGCTTTTGAAGGTCACCAAGGACAGGAAAACAGCACATTGCTCGCCCAGCCTGTGTGTCTCACATCTCTCTACAAGCAGGCAACCAGATACGAACGATGAGGCACGGTGGCCACAGTCCTCATTTGGTGTCCTGTGTCTTCCTCTATCCTAGCTATCTGTTGAATGTTAATTTTATGAGGGCATGGCTGGGGGGTAAGAAGAGCAAGTTGATTTTCCCTGAAAGGTTCTTACTCTGTGAGAAGCCAAGCCATATCGTTACAAAGCCATGCAAGCTAGGGGGAGCCAACATGTATTCCCAGTATTATATACCATTCCTCCATACACACGAATTCATATCTGTGGATGTAACCAACCTCAGATAAGAAATACTTAGAGCCAGTTGAGGTGGTGAAATACCAGCACTTTGGATGTCGAAGCAGAACGTTCAGTACTGGTTTAAGGTCAGCCTGGACGTGCAGTGAGTTCTGGGGCAGTCTGGGACTAGAGAATGAGATCCTGGTTCAAGGAAAAAAAAGAGGGAAGGGTAAAAGATGGGATGGGGGGAAAGGGAGAGAGAGAGATTGATTGCTGGGGAAAATTGCATCTGCACTGATCATGTACTGACTGATGGCTTGCTTGTTACTCTAGGATACTGAATAATGCTTATTTGCATACTATCTGTATTGCATTGGGTGGTATAGGTAAGCTGAAGGCATTTGGAAGGATATACATTCATCTTACCTTATGAAAGCGTCTTGAGCATCTGTGGATTCTGGTGTCCACAGGGGCCTGGAACCAATGCCTCAGGGACCCAGGGAGAACTGAATGGTCCTGTGATGTTTGAGTGCATTCTACGAATTGTTCCTATCGCTCAGTCTTCAATCTAGCTCTAAATGCAAGGCTTCCCTTGTATCACCTGGAAATCACTTGAAGCCACATCACCCCCAACGTTCAATGGCTTAAGCCCTTTCCCTGCTGTGTACTGGGAAGGTTTGCCACTCCAGCTGTGCTCGGCTGATGGCTTTGGGCTTGGCTCATATGTTTGCCATTAGCTAGTGGGTTGGTTAAGAGAAGGCTGGTTTTGGAAGGCCCCTGCTGACTGAGCATGCTCTAAGGGGCATCTCATCTCCCAGTAGGCTAGCTCAGACATTTCCTTATGGGGAGGGCAGCCATCCAAAGCAAAGACAGCAAAGCACATCTGAGGACGCTTGTCAGCAAGCTTTATCCCGATCAGCCATCATTTCTGCTGCATCGGAGTTTAGTTACCAGGCTGGGCAAATTCAAGAGGCAGAGAGCTGGAGCTCACCAGCCGACAGGAAGAAATTGCAAAGCCTTGTGGATTTGAGTTTGGTCACGTGAGGGCAGAGCGAACCGAGCAGCATTTACCTGTAGTCTAACCTTGGCCTGGAACTGGATCCTGAAGGGAACAGAGTTTGTCTTTGGTGACTGACCACTTCCTTGATAATGGTGATATGGAAAGATTGTTGGATCTGGGGTTAAAAGACCCAGATTTGAATCTCAGCTGTACCATCCCCTTACCACATGGTTTGCTTTTTTAAGGGATTTTTTTTTTTTTTTAGTTTTTTTTTAAAAAAGATTTATTTATTTTATGTGAGTATACTGTAGCTGTCTTCAGACACACCAGAAGAGGGCACTGGATCCCAATACAGATAGTTTTGAGCCACCACGTGGTGGAATTGAACCACACTGGGAATTGAACTCAGGACATCTGCAAGAGCAATCAGTACTCTTAACCACTAAGCCTTGCTTTTCTTTTCTTTTTTTTTCAAAGCATGAATTTGCTCGCTTTCTCTCTTTCTCTCTTCCTTTCTTTCCTTCTTTCTTGTTTGTTTTTTTGTTTGTTTTGGTTTTGGTTTTTCGAGACAGGGTTTCTCTGTGTAGCCCTGGCTGTCCTGGAACTCACTTTGTAGACCAGGCTGGCCTTGAACTCAAAAATCTGCCTTCCTCTGCCCCCCAAGGGCTAGGATTAAAGGCATGCACCACCACTGCCCAGAGAATTGGCTCATTTTCAAAAAGCCTGGACAACACCTGACCAAATGGCTCCTTCCTAAGACTTTTGCCGTGTAGACACCCTCGTGTATTTAGGGAGAGGTAGGTGAGACATTGTTTCTCAGTTGCGAGACCTTTGTGAGGATTCCTGGCTGCTTAAGTCCCTCACGGCCTCCAGCACTCACATCTCTGCCCTCTACAAATGCCTTCTGCTCTCCCTTTACTTTCTCCTCAGCTTGGTTTGGACATTTCTGAGTTCTCATTTGCTTACCCTCATCAAACAGTGAGCCTAATTTTTTTCTCTCTCTCCTTGAAATTATTTAGAAAAATTGACAACGTACTTCAACTTTGGGAGACTAGTTTTGGGATAAAATTGGCATCTCCGCATCAATCGTCTGAGACAGAATACCCCTTCCCTCTGATTAAGCTCCCCTGGGAATTCAGACTAGTTTGCACATTCCACTTTAATAGTAAAAACTCCCTCTCTAGTGAGTTCCATGGAAGGCTCTAAACATATCCTTCCTCCCCCACTTGACTAGAAGTAGAACAAAGAGCTCTGGTGCTGACAGTCCTGGCTGGGCGGTGGGTTGTTGTTTTGTTTTGTTTTGTTTTATTCACCTCTGTTATACCTTATTGTTCTCATCTCTAAACTGAGGAATTGAGGAAATATGACAAATTGACCTCATGAGGCCTTTCCAACAGGCAAATCATGATATTATAGAGAATTTACAAAGCAGAGCGAGACAATCTGCAAATAGTTTGTGTATTTCTCCATGTTGTCGTTTAGAGAGCCAGTTCTTCTGTAGCTGCCAACAACAGAGAAAGGAGGAAAGCAAAATCACAGGCAGCATAGCTACTGGTTATTGAGTAGGGCCAACAAGAACAATCTAGGCTGGTAGGGTGGCTGGGTAAGAAGAGATGCTTACCTCAGAGCCTGATGACCTAAGCTCAATCCCCAGGACATACTTGATGGAAGGGGACCACAAACTCTCCTACACACTCCACACACACTAAATAAGTAAAACAATGGAATTTAAAAAAAATCCTTAAGAGGCTGAGATAGGAGGATTGGGAGTTCAAGACCAACCTGGGCTACAAGATGAGATCCCGTCTCAATAGCAAAACAACAACCAAAAATAATAAAAATCATCTTACTTTTTCGTTCTGATTGCAGTTGTAGGGTTATTATATTATCATCTATATTCAGGACCATATATGAGGAATATCTGTATAGACGATTGCATCATAGAGAAAGAAAAGCTGAAAGGGAGGAAAGGTGAAGGAAAGATGTCAGCATTTACTGAGCATCGCACACACAGTAAGAAATGGTCACAGACCATGTCTTTTAAGAATCTGATTGTAGTAGTCATCCATATTACCCAGCTACAAACACTACAGCCTACAATAATATCCACTTGCCTGCAAGATATAGTGGAACAATGGTGACACAAAAGTTACAAATGTTATGAAAGTAGCTGACCATATTTTTTAAGGCCCACTCCAAAAGAATCCATACCTGAAACTGCTAAAGTGGCCAAGAACCTGAGACTAGATAGGCCAAGGGGAAGACCTAATACTATTATTCTACTAAAGGAACATAGCAACAGAGTGACTCCTTAATGCTGGGCAGTGGTGGCGCAGTCCTTCAATCCCAGCACTTGGGAGACAGAGGCAGGCAGATTTCCAAGTTTGAGGCCAGCCAGGTCTTCCAGGACAGCCAAAGCTATACAGAGAACCCCTGTCTTAAAACAAACAAAGAACGATTCCTAACATATGACTATACTATATAGCAAAGCCTCATTCAACCCCTCATTACAGAAGTGTCTCTGTGGTTCAGATTCCACCTTTCCTCTTGGGGTGCCTGGATGCCACCGTTATACTCCCTCAGAGAGGACTGGGCAAAGGATGGAGTCCAAGGTCCACTTCTTCCTCCATAGCATCAAAAGCCGCTGTACTCCACTGCATGCTAGGCTGGAGGGATGAAGAGGAGTCCAGGGCAAAGGGGGTCCACAGAGCTCTGGTCCAGCAGGAATGCCAGAATAGTGTTACACCTCTTAGAAAAGGAATAAAGAGATTTGGTGGCTGGTTCAGGATCAGGTGGCCTGTTGGCTTTTGACTTGAGGGGTGGGGTGGCAATGTGGTGGCGGTGGGCTCTGAACAATGGGAACCTTGCTGGCAGGCAAGTGAAAACCACCAACAATGAGTGTTTCGGGAGAGAGACCTCTGCTAAGTGTTACAGCTCAGTAAAAACAGACCATCTAGGACGATCCTTGGTGAAAGAGTTTGTGCTCCATGCCCTCTCCCCAGCCTTGAGCAGCCTAAATCAGACCTTGGTCTGCCACAGCCGGCTAGCCCACCTAGGGTGTTGTCCTGCCACATCTGCAGCTTCCTACTAGGAGCCACTACCTGCTGAGTGGCTGAGCTTGTTTTCCTGATGAGAACCTGGCATAGTGGGGGATGTGTTTCCTCCCCTTTTAAGTTCAGACTCAAAAGCAAACATTGGGCCTTGATCAGAAACTGTCTTGATCTCATTCTTCTCTCACATTCTTCTCTCCATCCTTCCCATACAGCCCCAACTTTCCTTTCAGGAACCAAGTTCTCCATAGCCACTGGAGGCTACAGGTGGCACCCACATGAACGAGGCATCTGTATACAGAAAGGCCGACTGAGAGATGCTGTTTTGGTGGAGCTCCACAGAAAGTGGAAGAAGATGGTATCCTGTATAGTAAGCAACATACAGTATTGATGATAGCGCTGGCATTAAACTTCATCTTTTTGAAACTGCTGCTATAGGTGTGAAAGGATACGGGCTAAGTTGGGACAGCATTGACCCAGCACTGATCCCACTTAGGGGTTGACAGTGGGAAATAGGATCAGAAAAATTCTAAACAGCCATTTGTTCGCAGTCTTCAGGAGCTGCTTCAGACGAGAGGGGTAGGGTTTGAAGAACAATTGTTAGAAGACTTTTCAGATCAGATTCTTGCTGCCCATGGTTCCAAGAAGGAAGAACTGGGAGAAAATTGGAGAAGCTCTGAGAAGCACCTAAGCATATAATATCACCCTCTGCCTCTGGGTGCTCATAAAAGATGCTATTGATGAAGAGACCTCACATTGATGAAGAGATAATGCCCAGGGAGAGCTTGAAGAATTTCAGGAAGAATGCCTGCCAGAGAGGGTTTTCTCAGAAAAGGACCCTCTCAACCCTCAATTAGAAAGGTATAGAGATTCTAATGATGAGCTAACTTTAGATGAGGAAGCTCATTCAGAAAAAGGAGCGTCCAAATATTATGACAAGGACTGACCTCCTTGCACACCTTATGCTCCACCTATGGCCTCTACTGCAGGAGATGCTGCCTAGATGGACATGAAACTAAGTAAATTAGAGTTTGAAATTAAGTTGCAGAAATTGACTAATTAGCGAAAGAAGCTAAAAAAAAAAGTGTCAAGTACAGGGAACAGCAGCTTCTCTGAGATACACCAATCGCAGATAGAAAGAGCTGAGTCAAGCTCACAGGATAGTGCTAGCTTTCCCTATAGTTGAGATAATTGACCAGCAGAATAGAGTCAGACAATATCAGACTTTGGAGTTCAAGGTGATAAAAGAGTTAAAAGTAGCTGTGGCACAGTATGGCCCTACAACTCCTTTTACACAAGCATTTTTGGATACTGTGATGAAGTCAAATTTAACCCCCTCACCCCTAAGACTGGAAGACTCTATGTAAGGCTACTTTGTCAGGAGGAGATTTCTTAGTTTGGAGTTCTGAATGATGTGAAGCCAGTAAGAGAACTGCCATGTTGAAAACTCAAGACAGGGAACCCAGATTGGGATACTGACACACTTAGGAGAAGGTCAATATGAACGTAATGCTAATCAGATTGAGTTTCCTGTTGGAGTGTATGCACATGTTGCAATGGCTGCCCACCACGCTTGGAATCAACTACCGACTAAAGGTGAATCTCAGTGAAAATTTAGCCACATCAGACAGGCCCCTGATGAACTTTTCCAGGACTTTATGGATAGGCTACTAAAAGCAGCTAGTAGAATTCTTGGAGATTCTCAAACAGGAAATCCTTTTGTTACACAATTGGCTTATAAGAATGCTAATGCAGGGTGCTATGCCACTATTCAGCTGTACAAAGGATAGAAGACTTAGCTGGATATATTCATCTTTGTGCAGAGATTGGGTCTTCATATAATCAAGGCTTGACCATGATCCCTGCTTTACAAGGAACCACTAGGCAAGCAATGCACAGAAATGCTTGCACAGAAATGAGAGGATAAAGTATGTTTTAAACATGGAGGTTTGAGTCATTTTAAAAATGATTGTCCTAGGAATAGAAGTGCTGAGAGTGGGCAATCAGGCTACACCCCAGATTGTCCTCAATGTAAGAAGGGTAACCACTGGGCCAGGGAAGACATTCAGGACCATCCTGTGTTGGGGAAACAAGCAGAGGGGCCAGCCTCAGGTCCCAAGATGCCAACAGCAAGCAGCTTATGAGGCCATGAAACTGCTGCCCAGCCAAGGAAATCTGTTTTTTAACTTATCAGGGCAACCCCAGGAAGTGCAGGATTGGACCTCTGTTCCACCACCCATGCAGTATAACCCCAGAAATGGGAGTTCAAACTCTGTCCTTCCAGAAGTTTTTGGAACTTTACCTGCAGAAACTTGGGGGTTTCTTCTAGGAGGAAGACTGCAAACAGGTGTTACAGATAATGATTATGATGGAGATATTAAAATTATGGCTGCTTCCCCTCATGGTGTTATAACTGTACCGCCTAACCAAAGAGTTGCTCAACTTATCTTAGTTCCCTTGCATCTGCTACCTTCCAGATTTGCTAGGAGTGAGAAAGGACAGATTGGCTTTGGTTCCTCTAATGTGTACTGGATTCAATCTATTACTAGTAAGAGATTACTAACCTTAAATTAATTGAAGGAAAAATCTTTGAAGGATTAGTAGATACTGGGGCTGATGTGACAATTATTAGAGGATAAGACTGGCCTTCAACTTGGCCTTTGTCTGATACGCTTAATTACCTCCAAGGAATTGGTTATGCCAATAACCCAAAGGAAGCGCTAAACTTCTAACCTGGAGAGATGAGGAGGGCAATTCGGGACAAAATTCAGCCTTATGTTATGTCAAATTTGCCTATTACCCTCTGGGGAAGAGATCTCTTGTCACCGATGGGTCTTATATTGTGTACTCCTAATGAGGCAGTGACTAAGCAGATGATAGGACAAGATTTTTGCCTGGACAGGGTCTAGGAAAGGGAGGACAAGGCATTAAGACATTTGAAGGTCCTAAGCCTCACTCTAACATTAGAGGCTTGGGGTATTTTCCATAATGGCCACTATCTTGCCTGCATCCCATGCTGATAAAATTCAATGGCTTAATAATATTTCAGTGTGGGTTGATCAGTGGTCTTTATCTAAAGAAAAGGTAGAAGCCGCTTCGTCGATAGTGCAGGAACAATTAGAGGCAGGGCATCTAAGAGAATCTCAGTCTCCTTGGAATACTCCAATATTTGTTATCGAGAAAAAATCCAGTAAATGGAGATTGTTACAAGATCTAAGAAAGGTTAATGAAACCATTGTACCTACAGGAGCTTTACAACCTGGGCTTCCATCTTCAGTAGCTATTCCTAACTGATATTATAAAACAGTAGTAGATTTAAAAGATTGTTTCTTTACTATTCCTTTACACCTTGAGGATTGTGAGAGATTTGCTTTCAGTGTTTCTTCTGTTAATTATAATGCATTAAAATTAATTATAATTGCGTTATAATGCAATAAAACTTAAAAAAATATTTAAATTTTTTATATAATGAGGTCTAAAAGAGGATATTTCTAAGTGGGAAAATTAAATTGACATATTGCCACAATTAAATTGACATAGTGTCACAAAAAAGAAAAGAAACAGGAAAATGCAACCCATAAGGAGAAACTAACCTATAAAAATAAATCTAGAAATGATTGATTAAGAGATAATAATTTTTAAAAATATTTTAATTATATAGAATTTTAAATTGTGTGCATGTGTTTGTGTGTGGGACTGGTGTCCATGTGGAATCTTAGATGTCCATTTTGCCCAGAAGAGGGCATTATATCCCCTGGAACTAGACTTAAAAGCAAGTTTTTGAGTGGCCTGATATAGGTTCTTAGAACCAAACTTAGGATCTCTGTAAGAACAGTGCATGCTATTAACCACTGAGCCAGCCATCTTTCCAGACTCAAGGTAGGGATTTTAATGGCATTAGATAAATATGCTCATTATGCTCTGGAATTTAAAAGCTAGGCTTGACTCTGTTCAGGGTCAAAAGAAGTAGTAAAATTCAGGAAAAAAAGTTATAATAAACTGATGATGATTCTGATGGTGATTATGATGATACAGGTTCATAATCCTTGCCTATAAGGTCCGCAAAGTTTTAAAACCCAAGAGTTTTAAAATAGTGACAAATTCAAGCCTGAGTTATCCTGAGACTATTTATCACAATATAATGTGTATGAATGTGGACTTGTAACTGTGGAAATACCAGTGCATTGATTTTGGGGGTTAATTAAAGACAATGCAGTATATTCATCTTGTTTCTGTTTTGGAATACAAAATAAACACCTCTGAATTGGGAAATACACATGGCTTTAGAGATCCCAGCAAGGAATTGGGGTGCAACAATGTCATTAATTTACCGTGAGGACTTCTAACATCCAGGGACCTATTCTAAGCACTTTATATTTGTTCAACTACTTGACTCAATTAACATGATTATAGTGTTTCCAAAACTGAGGCAGAAAGGATCTATGATCCATTAACTCCTTCAGGAAAACCTGACAAAAGCAAGAGCAAACAAATGAGGTACAGCAATGCCTGGAGAACTTTGGGCTTTCTTCCTTACTCACTTGGCCTTATTGTCTTAGGATCCAAGGTTACAGAGAAAGACAAGCCTTGGATGGGTCTACTGCATAAGGCAGCAGGTTTCCAAGTTCTTAACCTTCCTCGTGAGGAGCGTCCTATGCTTACACTCACAGATAGGGGCAAGGAGGAGAAAGCACCCAGCTAGTTCTTCCCGGGCTGTATTCTTTAGAACCCATAGGAATAGAAAGAAGATATGTGAAAGAGAAATAAAATCGAAATTACATTTCAGTGAATAATCACATTGGTAGGCAAACTCTAGTCTGTAATTCTAACCAGTTGCTTCTTGAATAGCAAATATATATTAGGATACAAAAATCACTTTTACAAAGTGAAACTTTTTTGAGACAAGGTTTCATTCTCTGTAGTCCTGGCTGGCCTGGCATTCAGAGATTCTCTTTCCTCTACCTCGAGGCGTTCAAGGTTTGTGCCACCATGCCTACTAAGCAAAATTTTTATATAAAGGGAGTTTGCTTTTCTACGGAGTGCTGGTATTTATTGGTTTCAAAGGATAAATGACTAAGGAAAGAAATCACATTTAATAGCCACGTTAATCCTCTTCTTTGCTTCCTACTGCACAGATCTAAATTAAATCAATGGGAAATGGACTTCTGTCTCCAGCTTGAATAGAAAAATACCACCAGTTAACCTAATGTCCCATATTACTGCCTGGGCCACATTATGTAGAAAAGAAGGGTCCCCAGTTAGATGACATATTGCCAAACCACACACAGTCCAAGCTTGTGGGCTTGGCATCCACAGGTAAAATATGTCTTCAATTTACAGAGCTATGCAGGCAAAGATAACTTTTAAAACTGACAAAAGAATCGTAACTTCCTTTTCCCCCAACACAGTGTAAATGATAGGGAATTTATCGTAATTGAGAGAAGAGGTGGCATCATCATCTTCACTCATCTAGTTCTTAAGAACTAAAACAAGTCCATGGTGAAATTCATCTCTGTCATTCAATCCTTAACAGTGGTTTATACAAATGAAGCATATATTGCTTGAAGATACAAGGCTAAATTATCTGCCAGAGTCGAGACAAGAAACACAGATTTCCTATTCAGTACATCAAAAGCAACCACTGACCCATGTCTTCTAATTCATTTAGCATCCCAGTGAACAAGAGAAAGCACCAGAATGAACCATGACTCCCCCAACCCACCTGTGATAGTTTGTATATGCTTGGTCCAGGGAGTGGCACTATTAGGAGGTGTGGCCTTGTTGGAGTAGGTGTGCCACTGTGGGTGTGGACTTTAAGACTCTCATCCTAGCTGCCTGGAAGCCAGTATTCTGCTAGCAGCCTTCAGATGAAGATGTAGAACTCTCAGCTCCTCCTTCACCATGACTGCCTGGATGCTGCCAGGTTCCCTCCTTGATGATAATGAACTGAACCTCTGAACCCATAAGCCAGCCCCAATTAAATGTTGTCCTTATAAGAGTTGCCTTGGTCATGGTGTTCACAGCAGTAAAACCCTAACTAAGACAGGGGGTCATTGTTAGGATTTGGGAGTCTCTGTCATAGAAAACTTAAACATTTAACCTTATACTTAGCAGATCTCTGAAAAGATTGGGAGCTAGTATCTATCAAATCTATCTGAGACAATTTGTGTCTGTTTTTAATTATTTTAGATGGTACTTACCAAACATAAAGATTATATTTTAACTTAATGACAGTAGCAAAAACAAGGCTAAACATATCTTTAAGGCAGAGATCTTTACCTTTTAACATTGTAAACTCTGAAACTAATATTAAAATTCCTGTTTACTGAGACAGGGTTGAAATCATACAAAAATCTTTATCTCAACTGAAAAGTGTCTTTGGAGACCTTTGTTTTAAAGTCAAGTTGTTCTCAAGCAAGATGGCGGTGAAGTGGGGATTTTCCACAACAAAGATGGTAGACAGCCATGTGACTGCCTTCAAGATGGCACTGAAACTATAGCCAGTAATGTGACGGTTCTTAACTAAGATGACATTGAAACTATAGCTCCATCTTTCTTCTCCCACCCTTAGCAAAGGCTGTGGAAAGCTGCATGTTATATCCCAGAATGGAAAGACATTTATTGGCTATGTATCTGCAAAGAGACAAATAAACGTGTTTTGCCTGGTGGGCAGGTTGTTAAGTGCCTGTGAAATCTCTCCCTGACACCACACAGGGCCTCTGCTGCCCCGCGGGTCTTAGCAGCACTGCACTGCGGGTCTGGGGCCGGTGGACATAGGGATCTAGTAATCACCCGGCCCTTCTCTCACCACAGCAGGCTTAGAGCTAGTGCAGACCAGAATGGAAAGAAATCAGATAGAAATTTCTGAGGAAGTGGAAGTTTAAGACTGCCTGCTGGAGCAAGCCACAGCTGAGCCTGGGGCAAAGTCCAAAACAAACCTGGAGAGTGCTTTTAGAGCTGCAGGGGTAGGAGCCAGAATGAGTAGTTGGGGGCTAAATGTTAGCCGGATCAATGATAGGAGCTGAGTTGGGGAACAGGATGAATAAAGGAGGTTTGGAACGCAGGTAGGGAAAAGCCTGCACATAGGAAACCTTCTATTTTCCTGATCACTGGCAAGAGTTGTAAACGGTCCTTAAAATAGTCCAATCAAAAGTGCTGTTAAGTGGCCATTTAGAGTTATTATCTAGTGGATATTGGAGCCAAAATTGTCGATAGCGTGTGAATTTGGAAGCCTCTAAGTCCAGGAGGCATCTCAGTAGGGAGCCTGGAGTAACAGCGAAGATACAACATACACGGGTGAGGATAAAAGTTCTTATTTTCTGTTGCTAGCAGTGTCCCAAGAATAAACAAACAACAGAATGAGCAGCACAAACTACATTACCGAGTCACGATATGGTAACCAGGGACTGACTAACTGGCAGAAGCCCGAGAGACATCCAATTACCTAGTGCTGGGATTTCCGAGTGAAAACGGAGGAGTCTTGTCTAGAAAAGAGAAATCTCACCCAAGAGAAGAGATCCTAAGGCAGGGGGTCAGTGAGAAGGGCCAGCCACAGTGTGAAGAGCTAGGCTCTACTTATGCCAGCCAGGGGAGTAGCTTATCAAATTGCCGATGTTTGGATGGAGAGGTCTAGTGATCCGATGGCTGGAAAGTAAGCCTAAGTAGCAGGTGGACTTGTTGGGATAGGGTCCACACGGCAGTGGAAACATGCGCCTTCAAGTGTATGAATCTGGTCTTGGCACCATTGATATGTTTTGTAATGCAGTGGCATGATGTGGCAGGAGGTGGTGCCTTAGTAGGCCCATGCTGCTAAGGGAGGGAGGGAGGGAGGGAGG
>NW_022196910.1:37908999-37924040 GCF_008632895.1 Mastomys coucha
GGGGAGAGAGAGGGGGGCCAAGCAGTCCTTTTATAGCAAGGCAGGCTCCTACCTGGCTGTTGCTAGGTAGCTGTTGGGCAGAGCCTAGAAGAAAAGCTAACACATGGCACAAAGGCAAATGGCAATTTATAAACATAAAAGAGGAACTCCCATGTTAGGATGAGGTGTTTAATTTAGTTGGGTATGTTAGATGAGCCAAAGTCAGACTGCTGGACTTCAATACTTTGATAGCTGGACCTTAGTAGTCAGTCTCAGGAGGCAGTAGTGGCCAAATAAGAAAACAGATCTTAGAGGGTAGCTTTGGGAATGTAATCTATTCTTAGCAAGTCAGGGGGAATGGGGAGAAGGGCAAGGCCTGCCAGAGTCATGTTTGCTAGCTGGCTAGAATCTCTTCAATAGCCTCTTAGCTGCACAGTCTAAACAATCACCTCATTTCAACACGAACTCAATGATGAACTCAATATAATAGAAAAGTACAGCAAGTAGAGGAGGGGGGGGTGAAAAGGTGACAGGAAGTGTCACACAGATAGCGTGGAAGTGTCACACAGCATGGAAGTGTCACACAGATAGCGTGGAAGTGTTACACAGATAACGTGGTCCTGCAGAGAATCTGCAATGGCAATATCTGAACAGAGGCCAAGGAAATGAGAGCGTAGCCATAAACATATATAGAAAAAGAGTGTAAAGTTCCAGGAATGTCAACAGGAGGGAAGACGAGAAGCAGCAGGAATTTGTAAAGAATTGTTTTGCCTGCAGCATGGGGAGCCATTTAAAGATATGAAAACAAAATCGAAGTTTGTTTAATGAGCAGAACTAGAAAAGAAAATCAAATACATATGTCTTAGATATGCTCAGTTTGAAATGACACTCAGACTGATATATCTAAAGCAGATAGAGCTAGAGCAGTCAGATACACAAGAAAGCATATATTTAGATATATCTAATGCAGTAAGTCACATGGACAGGCTTGGTGAATCCCACCCCAACTGTCAGGCACTTGAATCTTGTGCACAGTATTTCTGCCCATGACCTCTTCTGCCTGACTCAAACCCTTCCAGTAACAATTGTTCCACCACCACTCTCAGAAGCAGACTACCCCATGCCAAGACAATTCTAACCAGGAGGACATTCTACATGGATTGTGATGGTCTGAACGGAAATGGCCCCTATAGGCTTATACAGAGTGGCACTATTGGGGGTGTGGCCTTGTTGGAGGAAGTGTGTCACTGGGAGCGGGCTTTGAAGTCTCAGATGCTCAAGCCAAGTCCAGTGTCACTGTCTCTTCCTGCTGATCCAGATGTTGAACTCTCAGCACCTGTGTACAGTTATGCTTCCTGCCATGATGATAATGGACTAAACCTCTGAATAATAACCTAGGCCCAGTTAAATGTTTCCCTTTATAAGAGTTGTTTTGGTCATGGTGTATCTTCAAAGCAATAAAACCCATGACAGGGATAATACATATAGGGTCCTTATAAATTCTACCTGCTAGTGTGAGCTTTATCCTTTGGATCCCTGTAGAGGTTATCTATGCAAGTGAACATTTATACAAAGATACAGAAAAGAAATCTCAACTCCTTACAAGAAATATGCAAATATCTGAACTATTCTAAATTAGCCTGAGCATGCCAAGAAGGAATGAAGCTATGAATATAATTAGGGAGAAATCTGAGGATTCATATATCAACTAGATCTATAAGGTCCCTTAATACTAATTGGTAAATATTTGTTTTGTTAATTAAATATAAACTACAGTTAATACTAGTTTGGAAAGTAGGTTGCTCTATGAAATATTGTGTGCTTGCTCTACAAAGCACAGTTATGGTGAGCCCATGTTATCATTAACATATTTTGAAGTCAGAAATATTACCTCATGGCTTCCTCCAAAGATTAACACATGCAAGCTATGATACAATGATAGACATTCAGAAGGGGAAATAGAGTCTTTGGCTCTGATCTCAAAGTGGTCATTCCTTTTGAAAGTTGGGGAATGATTCTATCTTCTTTTAGAACAATGGAGAGCCCTAGAGAGTTAACCTAAATCAAAAGTAGATGCACTTGCACTTCTAAATGGACAAACAAAATAAAATTATACACACAGCTAGAGCAATGACTCAGTGATTAAGAGTGCACTGTTTTTGTACAGGACCTGAGTTCAATTCCCAGCACCCGTGCTCAAAACTATCTGTAACTCTAGCTCCAAAGGATCTGACACCTGTAGATTCTCAGGGAACCTACACACACACACACACACACACACACACACACACACACACACACACAACACATACACACACAAACACAGACATATAGACATACAGGCACACACAGAGAGAGATATAAACATGCAGACACATAGACACAGACATGCCGACATGCAGATACACAGATACTGACATACGGACACAGAGACATGCACGTATACACATATACATATATTGTTAAAACAAAGTAATACTTAAAAGCTATAGTAAATTAGCTGTTACTCGTAGGCCCTGATGCTTTCAGATTTCTCTCTGAGCTGGAACTGTTCAGAGACTCACATCAAATAGACTGTTTGTTCTTTTATAAACAGAATCAATGGCATAAGATGTGAGAATCCATATATCTATCCAGAGTCTTAAAAGGCTGCTGTGTTTGTTTTCTCGTTGCTGTGACAAAATTCCCAAGAAAAGCTACTCAGAGAAAGGGTTTGGCTCGACTCTCAGTTCAAGGGTACAGTCCACCACAGCAAACAAGGCATGGTGGCAGAGGTGTGATGCAGTTGACCCCATCGCATTCCTTCACTATTGGTTTACAGACAATTGCACTAGGCTCCTCCCAGGAACCTAGCAACAGCAACCTAGGTTCCATCATCACCTGCCACCAGATGCAAGTGCATCTGGTCTATAAAAGGGACTGCTCCACTGCCCCAGCTTGCTCTCTCCATCCTCTCTCTCTGTTCCTGCATATTCTGGGTCTTTCCCTTCCTGTCTTTCTCTCTCTTCTCTTTCTGTCCTTCTCTTTCTGCTCCCCCTTCCTCTACCCCTTTCCAGGTACCCTCCCTTCCCCCAATAAACATCCTTTTATACGAACCCTGCTCATCAGAAGGCCCAGAAGAACACCTCACCATGGGACCGTAGGTGCTCCCTCCGAGGTCACTGACATTTTACAAAACACAACATTCCCCACACATACACACGGCAAAAATTAAAGAATCCATGGATTTTTTTTTAATTTTTTATTTATTTTTTAATTTTTTAGTTTTTTCGAGACAGGGTTTCTCTCTGTAGCCACGACTGTCCTGGAACTCACTCTGTAGAGCAGGCTGGCCTTGAACACAGAAATCTGCCTGCCTCTGCCTCCCAAGTGCTGGGATTAAAGGCATGTGCCACCACTGCTCGGAAAAGAGCATGGATGGGGTTACCTGGAAAGATCTGGAAGGAGGAAAATAAAAAGGGAAACAATGAGTTATAATATCAAACACTGTTTTAAAGAAATTTTTTTTGTTTTTTGTTTTTTTGGTTTTTTTGTTTTTTTTGTTTTTTTTTTTTTGGTTTTTCGAGACAGGGTTTCTCTGTGTAGCCCTGGCTGTCCTAGAACTCACTCTGTAGACCAGGCTGGCCTTGAACTCAGAAATCCGCCTGCCTCTGCCTCCCAAGTGCTTTAAAGAAATTTTTTAAAAAGGAAGCAGAGAGAGATTGATGCTCCACTCACTGCTCTCTATTCTGTTCAGTCTGGAAACCCAGCCCACGGAACGATTCCACCCATAAGGTGTCATGCATCTTCAGTCAAATCTTTCTGGAAACATCCTCACAAACACAGGAGAGGTTTGTCGCCTAAGTTGTTCCATCAAGTTGCCATCACGATTAACCACCATACTTGCCCAACTCAAACAATTATATTTCAAAAGGATTGAAGTAATGGTATCAAGTATATCCTTCAGATTTCCTATTTTAAGCCAACTATGGATTTCCTGCTTCCATTTATGTATGTATAACCACCTAATAAGGTTATCATGAGTTGCTACAGAACCAGGCACTGAGAAATTTATTTTCTACCTCTTTGAAGGAAAAAATAGGCTGCAGAGTAAAATGACATTGTTTCTTTTAAAAGGGAACTATTGTGCCAACAACTACTGGGCACTCTCAGAACTATAAAAAGATCACTTTGGTGACCACATGCTACCCAACTGTGGGGACAGAATACGTTTCTGATGTTATTTTGCAGTTACTACTTTAAAAGTTGAAATGTAGGGTAAATGTCTTCAGAAATTTATATGATGTACTAACATAGGAAATATGAAGGTGGTAATGTTTCTTTATGTGCTCAGATACATTGCTATATTTTCTGGTAGACAGTAAAATTCTCAGTTTTAAGAAATGAGTACCCGAGTATTGAAAGGATTTGAGTTGGATACCCTCACACACTTTGGTCTTCTTTAAATGGCTTCTGTAACTCCAACCAGGCCAGGAGAGGCTTTGGGGGTCAGAAGGTGACTTTGCTCTCACAGTTTTGAAAGTATAGCAGCTGTTGTAGCAGAATCCCTCAACCTCCCTACCCCAAATCAACAATTCCTGCCAGGACTTCAGACCCAGCTATAATCCCTTTAGCAAATCAGCATTCCTTGTGGTCCCAGTGACCACATACTTGTTCTCCAGCTTTCTAAATAACATCAGAAACAGGTGGGGTAGTTTTTTAATTTTTGTTTTTATTCATGGAAAAAAATCAATGAGAAACAATATAATTTGTTTACAGGAGGGTTTTGCTGCCCTCTCTACTTCAAAAGAGGACTTTGAAAACCAAAACAAAGACATTTCAAAGGCATCCTTTGCCAGGAAGCCAAACTCTATCCAAAAGCTGAAGGAACTGGCTTTGTGGTTCTTGTTGACAAAATCCCCATGAGGCCAAAGCCTGAATTAAAATTTCTCCTCCCCAGGTCCCAATGTGTCTAATAAGGAAGAAACACCAAAGGATGGCTCTCTTGGGTTGGGGTCTGCATAGCTTTACACACCAGAACACTGTCTTCCACAGAAGCCATGTCAAGAAGTCCCAAACAGGAAACAAATTAAGTGATAAAATGGAAGAGCTTTCCACTTCAAGTAGGGGTGAGCAGAAGGGATGGGGTCAGGGTGAGGCTGAGGGGTGGAGGAGGGGAGGCTGGGTGACTGACTTCATTTTTTTTTTCCTACCCTAGTCTCAAGACATCTTAGTCATCATCTTCATCTTGATTTCACCTGAGGATGGACAGACAGACAAGCACCCACCTCATGGAGGTGATGCTGGACACAATCATTTTGTCCAAGTGGCATGAGGGAGCCCTGATTCTGAGTTAAGGGCAAAGCCTGACTCAGATTTGTTTTCTAGTGCAGAGAACAGAATCACTTGAATGTAGAATGTGCTTGAAATGAGAACTATGAAGCTATATCGAGCTTACAGTAACAAAAAGGAGGAGAATGGGTTACTGCTTAACCAAACACAGAGGTGCTGATGCCCAAAGTATTTGTTAGAGGGTTGTTAAATTTGTGCTTCCAGAATCACAATGTTTTAGTTTGGATCCCACCTTTATATTTCTTACCCAGGTTGACCTTTGACAAGACCATCAATCCTTTAAAAGACTACAGTCAGGACATCTATAAGGTATAGATAATAAGCCAGGTATGGGCAGCATGTGCAGGCACATGCTGTTACTGTTACTCCAAGCAGTCCGGAGGCAGAGGTGAGTTCAAAGCTAGCCTGACCTACAAAGTGAGTCCAGAACAGCCAGGGCTCCGTTACACAGAGAAAGCCTAAGAAATCCTGTCTTGGAAAAACAAAAACAAAACAAAAATATTAAAAAAAAAAAATTTCCAACTCCTCTCCCCAAATAGCCAACCCAAGTATGATAACTCATTCTTGTAATTCTAGCACTTAAGAGGCTGAAACAGGAGGACTGCCACCAACTCTAAGCCAGTCTGGGTTGCATTGTGAGTTCTGAGCCAGCCTTGACCTTCAAAGTGAGACCCTGTCTCAAAAATAGAAATATGCGGGGCTGGAGAGATGGCTCAGCGGTTAAGAGCACTGACTGCTCTTCCAAGGGTCCTGAGTTCAAATCCCAGCAACCACATGGTGGCTCACAACCATCCGTAATGAGATCTGACACCCTCTTCTGGAGTGTCTGAAGACAGCTACAGTGTACTTACATATAATAATAAATAAACCTTAAAAAAAATAGAAATATGCACACTAATAGTGTCCATCTCAAAGTTGTTATAAATATTGGGTAAGTGGAGTCCTTGATATATAGTAAATTCTCAATAAACATTATCATTGCTACTAAGAGACTAAAGTTACAGCTCCCAGTTGGGGTGACACCAGTAGAAGAGATACCCCAAGCTTCAGTGCTGCAAACCCGCCTAGAGCTGGCTTTGAGGAACAACTCACATACCTACCAAGCCACTATATAGCAATGAGGGTGGAGAGCAGATTAAATCTGTGTGACTGATAGAGTCAGAATCTTTTTTTAAAGACTCTATAACTATTAGAGAAAGAGTGGAGAAAAAAAGAAACAAGGAGAGATGAGATTAGAAAATCTGACCTTCCATGAGGTCAAGATTGATCACCAGTTGGCACCAGGTATATCAAGCTGATCACGGCAGGACATGGTTAACAGTGACCGCCAGGATACTGTTCCCTTTTGGAGAACAGTGGGCAGAGAGACTAGACCGATAAGGCAGAGACATTACTTAGACTGTAGAGATAGGACCAGGTGCTAGATTTACCCATAGGTGGAGAGATTCCAGAAGAACCACCTATAGAGACTGTGGTAGACTGTAGCATGAGAGCCTGAGGCAGAGGGTCTCCATAATCTCTCTTGAGTGCCTAGCCTGAGAAGGAGCCTCACCACACACTTGTCACTGCCTCAGCCAGCAGCAACACAGAATGTGAGAAGTGATGGCCACAAATGTCCAATAAGAAATGTCAAGAGACACCATTTAAAAAAAAAAAAAAAAACACATACAGGAGGATCTACTGTGCCTGTGGTACTGATGTTGTAGGAAGGACCAGACAGGCAGGTGGGCCCACAGGAAGCAGCTCTCTCTCAGCATGTGTTAATACATGCTTAAGATGCTTAGCTGGGGAAGTGGTGGCACATGCCTTTAATCCCAGCACTTGGAAGGCAGAGGTAGGCAGATTTCTGAGTCCAAGGCCAGCCTGGTCTATGGAGTGAGTTCCAGGACAGCCAGGGCTAAACAGAGAAACCCTGTCTCAAAACAACAACAACAACAAAAAGATGTCATACATAGTCCCTTGTCTGCATAATGACTTACCAACCTTTCAGCCACTACTGGGACCCCACGTGCATAAAGATGGAGGTTCTGGACAGCATCATTGCAAAGGCTAAATGATTTGCAGGTTTTTGTCTCATAGGTTCCACAGGAGTGCCTGACTTTAACAAGACGTATGAAATGTATGGTCCATGTACTGTCGTGTTTCTTTTCAGGCACAAGCGTATCATGATTGATTTTGGCCCTGGCAACAATGACAAGATAAACTGGGCCACGGAAGACAAGCAGAGGATAGTTGACTGACCTCATACAGACTGCACTGTGATACCTGAAAGGCCAGTGACTGCTGGCCTGTCCCAAGGATTACTCTACAATGTATAGATATCAGGAATCCCTCTCATGTGTCATCCCTTCATAGCCTCTGGGTAGGGACGTGTAACAGAATGCAGCTCTAGGGCTGAGGGATCCTGAGGATGTGCAGGCATTACAGGGCTTAACTGGGTAAAGCAAATAAGATTATGGTGAATCGCCAAAACTGGGCAGAAAGAGAAACCCCCAACAGCAGCTTTCCTATATGTCAACAAATAATAACAAACATTCTGAGAAAAAGGAGGCATAGAGTATTCCATTCACAATAGCCTCAAAATTACCTGGGGGTGGGGAGCCTGGCAAGCCAGCTCAACAGATAAGAGTGCTTGGCATGCAGTCTACATGAGCTCAATCTCTGGAACCCATCTAATGTCAGAAGGAGAATACCAACTTCATGATTGTCTTCTGACCCCCACAGTGGGACATGCATCATACAGTTTCATCACACACACACACACAGAATAACAAATTAAAAATAAATTAAAGTATACCTAACCAAGGAAAGGAGATGCCTATACAATGAAAACTTTAAAACTGAATTTTAAACGTGAAGAACACACTAGGCGACAGAAGCAGCCCCGTACTCAGAGGCTGTCCAAAGAATGCTGTAAGGATGCCAACATTACCAAAAGCAGTCTACAGATTCAGCATAAACCCCATCGAACCTTTCCATAAAATTAAAAAATATACTCCTAAAATTTATATGGAAACACAGAAGACACCCCCCCCCCCAAGTAAACTAGTCTAAAGAGCAGCATGATCAAAATATCAGAATTGCTAATCTTAAACTAGATTGCAAGGTCATAGTATATTTGAAAATAGTAATAGACTAGAATAAAAGACTTAGAAATAAGCCACGTGGCTATACCCATCTAATTTTTGAAAAGGTGTCAAACATACCCTGGGGTTCAGAGGAAGAACTCTTTAAGAAGTGGTAAGAACACTGAATGGCCATGTGTAGAAACCAGTTCAAAGTGGATCAAAAATCTTAATGTAATTTTTCTATGAAAGTCTGATAAATTCTGCACTAGAACCATCTGGCCCTGGTATGGAAGCTTTTGATTACTGTTTCTATTTTGTGAAGGGTCTGTTTAAATTGCTTATCTGATCGGTGAGTCTGGCTTAGGGCCAGGAAGGAGGAACGGCTCTCAAGGAGATACTGTTTGATCTCAAGCATTACGTTGAAACAGGCATTCCTCTAAAAATAACTTTACCAATCGTCTAGTACAATATGCTTCTAATATTTTTGGATCAAGGGATGGTATGGGAGATTTAACTCTATACCAGTCTTCATGGAACCAGGCTTTTGAGGATTCGCCATCATGTATGATCAGAGTTTTGCACAGATCATATTGATAATGGGTACCTTTGATTATATAGACGGCAGAAATGGAGGTTATGCAATGAATCACCTGCCTAACTGGTTCATTATAAAACGGGTGTCTGGTCATTGTGGAAACAAACATAGTTTATTAACATAAAGTAAGTCTTCCTCCGGTGGGCCCTGGAGGTGCATCATGGTTAATGGGAATGTACAATAAGTACAATTTTTGGGAGTTCCAAATGTGAACACATGCATTCTGCTAAACAAAACTTTCAGTGGTGCCATAGTTTTATAGAAACAATTAACAAAACAGTATCTGGCTTCAGAGGACTTTCCCAGGTTGCATTGACATCCTGAGTGTATGCCCCACCCAGTTCTTCCTATTAGGAGTTCCTGCTTTTCTCATTACAGACATGTCTAAAAGGAAATAAATGTATTTGTATAGTTAGTACAAGAGGAATGCAAAATATCACCAACCACAATACTTCTTTCAACCAATGAAGCAAATTATATAGAGGATAACACACAAAATAAAATTAAGCAATTCTAGCTAATTGGTCCCATATGTCACATTTTTTCAATTCCTTATTCCAGTCCTTGCCCTGAGTAGGCCTGCCATATTGTGTAACTCTGTACCAAAAATTTTTTTTGGTTCAAGTGTTTGATGTATGCTCTGTAGTTATGTCTCAATGTGCGCTGTCTCATAGATTTCTCTGATGTCATTAACAAATTTATCCATGTGGTCTTTCTCCAGTTTGAAATCTAATTGTGCATCAGACAAGAAGTAATATTTTTCTTGGTAGTTTACTGTGGTTAATTGCATCTGACTGTGTACTACCATCTCGGAACAATTATGTACTAGATAGTATCCTCTAGTTATGTTCCATTCTACACAATGATCATTCATGGTTGCTTCATTTAAATAGTTGCATCTAGCTATAGTTTCATTATTGATGCATATCAATAATTTATAGTTGCCCAGGGTTTATAGTGTGAAGCATAGTGGAATATGTCAATACTGTTTCTTCCATCTTATTTATGGGTATGTGTAGATATAAATATGTGTTGGGTCCTAGTCTGTAAGTTTGTTCCACAGGGATGTATGCTGGTATGTTATTAACATTTATCCATATAAAGTGGCCAGTCAGTGTTACCCAGGTTTCCTCCAGGTGCTTTGTACAATTTATATGGTTGTGGTTATATTTTTATCCATGTATCCATTCAGTACTAAAAATATTTATACTAAGTTTAATTCATATATGATCTATATGTTACTCCTGTAATATTTTGTTGCTTCTTGTATCATGGATTCCCTATTCAATTCTGGCCTGATATTTAGTCCATGTGCTAATTTTTTAGATCTTGTGCCAGGGAGCTACTCTTATCTTTACATGCGAGCTTAGTTTTGAGCAGTCCATTAAATCTTTCGATGGTTCCTGTTGCTGTTGGCTGATAAGCCTTGTGATAGTTCCATTGTCTTGTCATAATCTTACAAAAGTTTTAAACTTGCTCCCTGTGAAATGTGTTCCTTGATCAGACGTATAGTATTTGGGATCCCATCATGGAGAATCCAATCCCATAATGTGAGTATGGCCAAAGATTGGTTTGGGTGTGGTCTGCTTTTGGAGGATCCTAATCTGGTGCATACATCTACCAAGGTGTAAGCATATGCTTCTTTCCACTGTTTTAATGATTCTATAACATCTATTTATAAGGTATGGTTGAAATTCAGCCTATGCCCTGTTTCCCTTATACTTGTGTGTGAATCTGTTTTATCTCTTGGGCAATGTTTGCATGGGTTTACTGCATCCTTGATCCCTTTCCATATTGCCTTTAAAATTTCTGCCTGAAAATCACTGGAATGTGGCATGTGTTCCTACATGTCCAAGGGTTTCATGTATTTTTAATATTTTTCTGTGGTAATCTCTCCAAGTGTCTAGTTGGTATTGGCTTCCATTCTGCCTTAACCCTTAACTTGTCAGAGCCTATCTGTTTCTGCCTTCCAATTTCATTTTAATCTAATTGCTAGGCTGGCTAATTTATGTATAATTATGTCTGTATTTGTTGCCTTCTCTATTAGTATGGGCATCTACATGTTATACACATACCTTAACTTCTTTGACTATGTCATATAATTCTATCCAAAATTCATTGACCTTATATCTTTGCCGTTAATTTTCCAATCATTCACTTTCTGCATTCCTGACCATATGACTATATCATTGGCTATGCACCATGAGTCGGTGAACACATTTGGTTTTTCTATGAGGCTTTGCCTTGCTGCTGTTGCTGCTGGTACTTCTGCATGTTGTGCAGATTTACCTGTTCCTTATTCTGTAATCACCATTTCATCTCTTGGTCTGTAGGTTTCTGCCTTCCACAAGAGCACATTCTGTTTACTGACTGCGGAGCTATCTGTAAACCAGGCATTATCCAGGGAAGGCTGGTACTCTCCTGTCCCCCAATGCCCTAGTGGTACCTGTTTCTGGGAAGGGGTGGCATTTGGGATGATTGATAATCTCTGTGGAGTCATAGGGCAGCCAGTCTGAAGTATCAACTCTGATGCCTTTGGTACCAATCCCTTTGCAGTCAGGATACCAGAGTGAAGGAGCTCCACCAAGTATAATTTCCATGGCAGTACTTTCCCCTCCATGGGTAGACCAGCCCATGCTTTGGCTGGTACCTTGATCCAATCTAGGATTGGGATGGTGGTTCTGAATATTGCTTGGTTGGTTTTTTTTGTTTTGTTTTTGTTTGTTTGTTTTTTCAAGACAGGGTTTCTCTGTATAGCCCTGGCTGTACTGGAACTCACTCTGTAGACCAGGCTGGCCTCAAACTCAGAAATCCACCTGCCTCTGCCTCCCAAGTGCTGGGATTAAAAGCATGTGCCACCACCACATGGATTATTGCTTGGTTATATAAGAGCATGCTGTGGCAAGTGTTAAAGACCTCATATGCTGTCCAAATTGTTTTCTCATATAGAATTTGTTTTCCAACCACAGGAAGTGTTTACAATAGAAGCCTAATGGCCATTCTCTACCATTTCTTTTTGGCAGAGATATTCCAGTTTCCATACTGTTCTAAATACAGTAATATCTATACAGTATGACAATATACTATGTCATCTGGTTGGATGTAATGTGGGTTAGAATATTCCTTTACATATCCTAGCACTATTTTCATAATTTGTTCTTGAGGTTTATCACAAATGAAATAATTTGCTTTGCTTGTAATATTATACAAGAGTTACAGAATGACTTGTAAATATGGTATGTACTGTCTCCATATCCAAATAATCCTATATGATGTTGTACCTCTGTTTTATTGGTTGGTGTTTTAAGCTGTTCTAACTTACTTATGATGTCTGTAGGTATTTCTGGTCCTGTAGTAGACCACATTAGACCCAAGAATTTGACCTTTGTATCTTGTCCTGAAAATTTATGTTTACTGATGGTCCAACCATCATCTCTCAATACTTGTAGGGTTTGCTCTACTGTTTCTTGTACATCTTCCATTTCTTGTCCTATTATCCAAAGGTCATCCACATACAAATATAACAGTTAGGTGCTGGTGTGTAGGGAGCCATCTGATAGCTGGCCAGCAGCCAAAAACGAATGGGTATTTTAGAATGGGGTTAGGGACCTGGAAAGCCATATCTAAGTACCAGAACCGTGCAGAAGGTTCCTAAAAAAACTGGACAAACACAGATGTGTATTAATCAGTCATCCTTCATTCAATATCTCTCTTACAAGCCAACAGGTAGAATATTATAAGGCAAAATCCCTCCCACAAGTTCATCAGCAACCTGGCCCAATCAGCAACGTCTTCTTCAGTTTCAGGAGGCAGGACTTCCGGGGTAACTGGAACTTGGAGAGAGCTGTAGCAATTAGCAGGAGGTGGGCAGAGAGGTGTGGTTATCAGAGGCAGGCAGGATCTGAAGAATCAGCCCTCAGGCAGGGGGTTTACAATTCCTCCCTTTTTATTAGAAAACAGCAGATCAAAGGCATACTCAAACGGCACAATCTTGCACAGAAAGTCTTATGGTGCTTGAAGGTTATAATCTATGGATAATATCCTACTGAACGGCATCTTACCCATCATCAAGGTCACGTGCAGCTCATTTGATACTGCAAACTGGGCTTATTATGTGTTTATTCACAAAACACAGCCACTTGGCACGTGCCTGTTTTAGGTTGATACCGCCAGAGACCTAGACGAAGAGACAGATTTTCAAATGCACCTTGTCCGTGCCTATAATGTCAAGACATGCCTTTATTGCTTGCAAAGTCCAGGAACTTCTAGAGACTCTCTGGAGTCCATTTTTCCTGAAGTCCATGTGGAGCAGCACAGGTGTGCTGATGGGCAGCTGGGCGGAGACACCTAATTGAGTTGCGGAATAGTAGCTCCCAAATTAGGAGTCTTTTCAATAGCTTTGCCTTCAATAGGCCTTTAATTCAGTTGTCAATAAGTAACTTTCATGTGAGAAGCTCCGAGAGTGTCTGGGCGCTCCGAGGCTGAGCTTGTTTCTTAGATAAAGAGGGCTCTGGGAGTGAACTTGCTTTTTAGATAAAGAAGGCTCTGAGAGTGAGCAAACTTTGTCTTTGTAGTCCGGGAATGAGTATACTTGAGATAAAAAGTTAAAAGTTTAAAAGTAACATTAACTTGAAAATGTCTCAGGCTTAAGTTGCAAATTAGCAATGTTTAGGCCCAAGGCTTGGCCTCTAGGTATAGAGGGAGGCTGCTGTTGACTCTTAGAAAACCGTGGAGTCCATTTTAGCCAAGCAAGCTTTGTTGGCCAGTAAAAATGTTCAGCCAATATTCTTGGCAATAAAACATGCTTATAAAAAGATTTTGTGTCTGTATCTACTTGACAACGTATTAGTCTGCCATTGTGTACCAACACAAACGGAGCCCCTTCCCCAGATCAAGGTGGAGTTAAGAATAAATGTGTTAGTAAGTGGAATGACACGCCATTTCATCATGGCATAAAAACTGAAAATGTGCAGATGTCAATGGCAATCCACATATATATATATATATATATATATATATATTTCATATACATATATTTCAAGACAAGCAAAAGGCAACATGTCTTTAAAAATAAGTAAAAAGCGAGGCATGCCTTAAAAGAGGCAAAAAATGAAATATTAATTAACATAATAAAAATGAAACATGCTTTTTAAAACAAGCAAAAAACAAGATGCTTTTAGAGGTAACGTTGGAGTACAGTGCAGTGCATATACCCTCTCCTTTTAATATATAAATATCAAATTCTCAAAGTGTGAAGTGCACATTGAGCAAATGTCTCTGAGAATTATATACATTTTTAGAAATATGAGTTGTGGCGCACACCCTCATCCAGCAAGGATGACATGACACACGAGCTCTTCCCACACAGTTTATTTCAGGAAATTTTAACAATCTTCTGACTGACTGACTGACTGACTCCCTCCCTCCCTTCTGACTCACTTCTGACCCCGGGGAGACCCTGCCCACAGGCTAAATACTTCATGGGCAGCCAACCCCAGTAAACCACATGGTACACACAGATAGGCACACGTATGAGGAGGCAAGCCTGCTGAATCAGCCTTAGCCAAATAAGGACCTCTCTTTGTTCCAGAGAGCACTCGCGTGGGCTGGTGGAAGCCAGCGCCATCTTTAGGCGTGGCACATCGCAGCTCTCCACAGTTCCCCCTATTTGTTTTTAAACGAAACAGGTGAGAGTATAGGTCTGATCTCAGGATGATCAAGGGACATCATACTAACCCTCCCCGGATATCTCTACCCAGGCAGTGCTAGACCCGTCCGGTACCAGTTTTTGCTGAGGTGGGAACGATAATGGGATTTATGGGGGAAAGGACGGTACCAACCCACATCAATCAGACATGCTCTCCTTGAGACCGCTAACAGCATACAGCGTGACTCAAGTGCAGTGCTTAGCCTTACAACCTGAACGTGACGACTTCAGGGCTTAATGGCTGCAAGCCATGCCTGGGGGAACTGTCCTGCCTCAATGGCTGAAAAGGCTTAAACCAACATGGCTGCAGTATGCCTTTGTGTAGCCCTTATCTTACAAATGCACCACAGGCCAACAAGGG
>NW_022196910.1:37924152-37931652 GCF_008632895.1 Mastomys coucha
CCCACTCTTTAAGATGATTAACAGCTGAGGCAATCCACGATGACAGTCTGCTGGCGAGGGACAAGTCCACTCTAGTAGAATTCACATGCACCACGGCGAGACACAATTCCTTCAGGGTGTCTTCAAACTCCAAGGACCAATTCTGCAGCAAAAAACTAGACAAATGCCTAGACAAATTAGCAGCACAGGTATAATTCTGATATTGAACATAAGTGACACACAATCCTTGCATTTTCCATTCACATCCCAACTGAGCAATCTGCCACAAGGTATCTATTTGCTCCTGCACAAGATCTATTCGTTGATTCATGATCATCAATCCTCCTTTTACCTGGGAATTCAATGATGTCTGTACATCCAGAGCATGAGCCACAGTGGCTGATAAATTATTTAATGTCGCTGCTGTTTGTATAGTGCTAGAAAGAGCAATGGCTGAGGTAGTAGCTCCAGCCGCTGCAATGGTAATAGCGGTCACAATGGCAGCTGTAATGCCAAAATCTCTTTTCTGTCTAAATAATGTTAACGGGCTAGGGGTCTCCACCAGAATGGGAACATACCGTGGCATGCGAGTGACAACAGCCACAGGATAAATGCTAGCATCCCAGCAAAGGGCATAGAAACATGTCGCATTAGTACAATTCAACCATCCATTACTAAGACTACCGTTACTAACCAGCCAAACAAAAGGAGGCCAAATGCAGACTGGCGTGGGCTTAAAAGTTACATTAGCAAATCCTGCAAAGCTCCCTCTACTCTGACCGCCTCCCAGGAGAACATACCCTATGACATGAAGAAAATCTGGTGGGGTCGGCAGAGGAGAATTATCGAAAAAGCCCCCAAATCTACTAAAAGACCAATTAAACTGCCCCAAACCATGAATATACCTCCACCAATCATGGTGAATGGGGTCAAATCTGTGCAACTCCCATTTACACCACAAAGGAGCCAAATGTCAAAGGGATTCACTGCAGTCAAAGAAATAGGATCTTGCTTGGTAAAATTCTGTCCTGCATAGGTGTGATTAAATTCAGTACTCATAGCAGGCGAAAATGTAAAATAAGAATTTACAGCCCAATTCACTTCTCTACTCTGACATCCTGTCCAGGGAAACTTAACATCACCTCCAATATCCCTAGTACAGGATGGGGCCCACATAGGTTGTGGAGGGCAAGGCTTATTTCCGTCTTTGCTGGGCCATCATCCTGAAAGCCAGGATGCATTCATAGAAAACTGTCCTGGGGCCCAAGGCTGCTCAAACCAGGAAGCAGATTGATTATACAACATGACACATTTAGACTTCTCACTAATATTCTTTACAAGAACGAAACATAAGCTTCCTTCTAAGAACAATTGCTGTTCACCCTCAGTACTACTTATCTGCTTATCCAATGGTAAATATGCTAGCCCTAAACTTCTATTGCTAGCAAAAAAGCGCAGAAACACTTGAGCATTATACATCATGGGTATCTGTTTCGGGAACACCGACAGGATCCCCCATCTTGGTTCCACCATCCCTGGCACCATCACTGCCACCATCACTAGGATCCCCAGGTGGGTCTTCATGACGAATCTTCCTCACAAGGCATTCAGGCACCCACACTGGATCTTGTTGATCCTGGGGAAAAACACAAACAGAACCTCGTGCCCATGTCAGCACGGGATCAGGCCCTCGCCAAGAGCCTGTCAAAATATCTTTCCACTTCACCATGCCTTTATATGGACCATAGGAATCCTGATGTCTGAGCGGCCTTGAGCATCCAAATTTTAAAAATTTAGAGTAAATAAGGCTAGAGATATTCCCTCCTTGGGGGTATGGCCTTGGCCTATTCCCCCTTTTTGTTTTTGCAAACATTCTTTTAAGGTGTGATGGGCATGCTCCACAATTCCTTGTCCTTGAGGATTATATGGTAATCCATGATTAAGCTGTACCTCCATCTGCTTGCAGGAGGCAGCAAAGGTCTAAGCCGTATAAGCCGGTCCATTGTCCATTTTCAGCTGCTGTGGTTTTCCCCATGCAGCCCAGGCTTCTAAGCAATGCCCTATGACATTGAGAGCCTTTTCTCCACTCAAGGGTGTAGCATGTATGATACCTGAGCAGGTATCTACAGACACATGAACATATTTTAAAGTTCCAAACTCTGAAATGTGGGTGACATCCATTTGCCAGATCTTAAGTGGCATCAACCCTCTAGGGTTCACTCCCACAATGGGAGGATGATGAATCACACACTGAGGACAATCCAAGACCATTTGTCTGGCATCTGCTCTAGACAAATGGAATTTCTGTTGTAAAGTTCTTTCATTTACATGAAATGATTGATGAAACTGTCTGACTTGGTCTATGGATGAGCTCAGAAAAATGCATTCCATCCTAGTCCATTGGTCAACTGTATCATTACCCTCACTTAATGGTCCAGGCAATCCTGTATGCGCTCTAATATGTTGAATATAAAAATGCCTTTTCCTTTGCCAGATTAAATCTTGTAACTCTTGTAATAGGGTACATACAATACTACTATTCTTAATAGGACCTGCTATTTCTAATATTTTCACTGCATTGACTACATAGGCTGAATCTGAAATCAAATTAAATGCAAACAAACATCTTTTAAACACCTCCACAACAATTTTCAATTCCACAATTTGAGGTGAGCCCGGTTGAAATTGACATAATACAGGCTCCTGTTTCTCTACCATATAGGCCCCACAGCCGGTCTTGGAACCATCAGTAAAGATATTTGGCACCTCCTTAAGGGGATGCGCAGAGGTGATTTTTGGAAATATCACAGGATGTTCCTTAAAAAATGATAACAAGGGATGTTTGGGATAGTGATTATCAATCACTCCATCAAAACTGCATTGCAATATAGCCCAATCATCTATAGTGCCACACAAGATCTTAATTTGGTAACTAGAATAAGGCACTATTATGCTGGCAGGAGCAACTCCAAAGAACTGCAAGCATTGCTGGACACCATTTAAGGCTAAAGCAGCAACCGCAGTGGGATATGTTCTATGGATTTATTTGGAGAAGCTATCGAATAAATCCATAACAATGGTCCTTCCTGCCATAACAATCCTGTAGGCTGACCATAGGTAGCAAATATGCACAATGCAATGGGCTGTCCTTCCTGCCATCTCTGTAGAAAGGCGCTCTGCAACCTTTCCTCCACTTTATATAAGGCTTTTCTTGCTTCCTCTGTTAATTGCCTAGGAGAATCAAGTGCTGAATCACCTATCAGAGTATTATACAGGGGTTTTAGTTCATAATTTGGTAGCTTCAAATAGCCTCTAACCCAATTGATATCTCCTAACAACTTTTGAAAATCATTTAGAGTCTTTAAATTATCTTTTCTTATCTCAATCTTTTGAGGTACTATCTTTTCAGGTCCAATCTTTGCTTCTAAATAATTAACCACATTCTCCTTTTGAACCTTTTCAGGAGCAATAAACAACTTTTTCTTTTTTAATAACTTAACTAATTCTTCATAGGCCTGATCTAATATTTGTTCACTCTTAGCTGAAAGCAAAATGTAGTGAAGACACCTCAAGTCTGGAAAATTCTTTCTCAAAGGAGCAATGGCTTCACCCCCACACAGTAGACACATAGTGGGGCTATTTGCCATGCCCTGGGGTAAGACTACCCACCCATTCAAACCTTTGATCAGGTTCTTCATGATTACAGGATGGAACAGTAAATGCAAATCTCTCACTATCTTTGGCACACAGAGGAATGGAGAAAAAACAATCCTTTATGTCTATAACTATTATAGGCCATGAGGCTGGTAAAGATGATAAAAGTGGTAAGCCTTGTTGCACTGAACCCATGATCTGCATTTGTTGATTTATGGCACGCAGATCATGCAACAATCTCCATTTTCCAGATTTCTTTTTAATGACAAAAATAGGAGTATTCCAGGAAGACACAGATGGTTTTATATGATTTAAGGACATCTGTTCAGCCACCAACTCTTTGGCAGCATTCAATTTTTCAGAGGAAAGTGGCCACTGAGGAACCCACACCGAGTCCTCTGTCTTCCAAGTTATGGGAATGCCCTCCTCAGTGGCCCCTAGGAAAAACCCAGGCCTTGTCTCTTTTGTCTTTGTCGAGCAGATATGGGACTTTTCTGCCCTTGCAAGTATTTCCCTATTCCAAAGCCTGGAACATATTCCATATCTTGCATCATACGTTGAACGAAGTCGGAATACTCATTACTTAACTTAAATCCCATATCCTTTAACAAATCTCTTCCCCAAAGGGAGATTGGCAACTCAGGTACATAGGGTTTCATTACTCCAGAGTGCCCTTCCTGATCTTGCCACCTTAATTGCCTCGCACTCATATCAGGAGTTTTTGCATAGCCAAGTCTTTGCAACATCTGAGAAGACATTTGTATGGGCCAGCCTGAAGGCCAATCTTTCTTAGCTATTATACTCTTGTCTGCTCCCGTATCCAGGATCCCAAGGATGCTTTTCTCATTTACTTTTAGTTCCAGCACAGGGCGCTGGTCCGGTTCCAGGGATAGAAAGGTTAAATCCGTTCCCGTGGACCCAAAGCCTCCCTTTTCTCTCTCCTGATTCCTTGCAACATAACGATCATGCAGACTTGGCAGAATAATTAATTGAGCTATTCTATCTCCAGGAGAGATAGCAGTTATCCCACGTGGGGAAGCTACCATGATCTTAGCTACTCCTGTATAATCTGGATCTATGACTCCAGGGTGTACAATAAGTCCTCTCAAAACTGATGATCTCCCTAGCAATAAACCCACTGTGCCAGGTTCAAGGGGTCCTTTAAAATCTGTCTCAATTAACTGGACTCCCATTTGGGGTGTCAATACAAGTCTGGTGGTGGAGCAGAGGTCCAATCCTGCTGAACCTGCAGTGGCTCTCCATGGTTCCTCGGATGACGAAGATTGGGCCACCTCTCTTGACTCTCTTCTCTGTCATGATTCTCTCCTGCCCCATATATTTGTGGGCCCTGAGGCTGTGGGCCCACTGTCCGTTTTTTGGACGGGCTCCACCATAGCCTTGAATAAGAGGCTGTCCATTTATATCCTTAACAGAGCGACATTCATTGGCCCAGTGGTTCCCTTTCTTACATTTGGGGCACAATCCAGGCTGCTTAGGGCGCTGGCCACTTCCTGTGCTCTCTGTACTTCTTCTTTCTGGACATTGCCTTTTAAGGTGCCCTGCCCTGCCACATTTGAAACAAGCCCCAGAGCCTCCTCCTCTCTTCTGAGTCAGCTGAACTACTGCAGCTGCGAGGCCAGCATTGGTCAGTGGTCCCCCAAGCTCTCTACACACTTTCATCCAAGCTTCCAACCCCTTGCCCTTATATGGGGTAATGGCAGCTCTACATTCCTTGGTGCATTGTTCATAAACTAGCTGTTTAATAAAGGGCATAGCCGTGTCTGGATCTCCAAAAATCTTTCCCGTAGCCTCCACCAAGCGAGCTACAAAATCTGAGAATGGCTCCATAGGGCCCTGTAGAATCTTAGTTAAATTGCCACTCACTTCTCCCTTTTTTGGCAAGGACTTCCACACTCTAATGGCTATCTGATTAATTTGCTCATAGACTTGTAAAGGATATCCTGTCTGCTGATTGGCGAATCTGCCTTGACCAAGAAGCATATCTCTGTCCCAAGCTGGATTACCATTTCTCAGGCTAGCTGTGGCTTGTTCAGCGGCATACTCAATTAGAAAAGCCCTCCAGTCCAAGTATTGTCCTGGGCTCAAGCAGGCACGGGCCAGGCCACTCCAATCACTTGGTGTCATGCAATGCCTGCTTGGTGCTTCTACCTGAGCTAGGGTAAAGGAAGCGGTAATGCCATAAATACGGACTGACTCAGCCAGGGATTTAATTATTTTAAAATCAAGCGGTTCCTCGTGTCTATTCCCCTGTGGGTCTTGATAAACAGGGTAGGCAAATTGCAGCTCAGTTCTAACCTGAGTCCAGATTCCAGGGCAAAATGATCTCCCTACACCAGAGGGCAGAGCTGGCTGCGCCGCCTGAGTAGCTTCAAGATATGGGGGAGGGACCAAAGGCATGGTGGCAGTGGTTTCATTTACACCGACCGCTGCTAACGGAGGCTTCTCTTTTTCTTCTCCCGTTTTCTTATCGCTGTTCTCTCTAGCTGCTCTACTAAAGCACGCAATTCTCCCTCAGAATCTGTGTCCTCTGAATCCTCAAGATCCTTAAGATCAGGATAGAGAGGTTCTCTTTTCCTGCTTTCTTTCTCACTTTCTGCTTTCTCTGATCTTTCTTCTTGCAACCGTTCCAAAGCTGATTGTCCCTCCTCAATTGCTTTACAGCATATCTGATCTTCCAAACAGCTCCTCACCATTTTCCAGATGGGTTTTATCCCTTTTTACAAAGTGCCCTGTTCCCAGGCAAAATCTAAATCCCTGCCAAGCTTTTCCCAGCAGGGCACTGTGAGGTTGCCTGTTAATGCAAACCATGGGGCTACGGAGTCACACTCATTCAGAAATCTTTCTAAGGTTGATTTCTTAATCTTTAAATTTCTTGCTAACAGCAGTTCCTGAAGAGCCAGGAGGATTGGATGTGATTGGGAAGTTCCCATGACTAGTTTCCACCCAAAAGTATACTTTAGATTTTCCATGCTTATCACTCTCAGTTTGCTATGCTATGAAGTTGGTCGCTCTCTCTTTGTTCACAGAGAGAGGTAACACTTGCTGCTCTCCCGCGGACTTTATGGCCCCGACTTACCTCAGGAACTTTACCAGTGTACCACCCTGACTGTGGGGGGTTCTGAGCCCCTTCGGAGTTCCCTGTACGTGTCCCCAGTTGTGACGTACACCCTCGTCCAGCAAGGACACGACACACGAGCTCTTTCCACGCAGTTTATTTCAGGAACTTTTAACAATCTTCTGACTGACTGACTGACTTCCTCCCTCCCTTCTGACTCACTTCTGACCCCGGGGAGACCCTGCCCACAGGCTAAATACTTCATGGGCAGCCAACCCCAGTAAACCACATGGTACACACAGATAGGCACACGTATGAGGAGGCAAGCCTGCTGAATCAGCCTTAGCCAAATAAGGACCTCTCTTTGTTCCAGAGAGCACTGGCGCGGGCTGGCGGAAGGCAGAAAAGCCAGCGCCATCTTTAGGTGTGGCACATTGCAGATCTCTACAATGAGTAATATTAAATTGTTGACAAAATGTCTTAAATGCTTGACTACAATAGTCAGTTCCATGAGGAACATTAAATATAGAAATATAGTATAGACAACAACCAATTAATATTTCGTTTATGTTAAGGCAATAGTAACTTGAAAGCCTGAAACGGAATTAATAGTCACATGTGTATATTTTACTCTTAATTTTGAAGTCAAAATTATATTTTAAAAATGTCTAGATATCATAATAGAGCTCGAATATATATATCTATATATTAATATATAAGATAAGGCTTAATTTTAACACTAGAATAAATAGAAACTACAGCACACAATTTGATTATTTGTGCTGACATAG
>NW_022196910.1:37936652-37948512 GCF_008632895.1 Mastomys coucha
TTCTTAGCTTTATTAGTTGCTAGCCTTTTGCCCACTAGTCTCTCTTTATCCATGTCTACCACAGTTTTCATCAGTGTTGCTGGAATTCTATACTAGCTGCATGCTCTAACAGTGTCTCTACTCCTTGTGGACTTGTTAGAGGTACCCCAATCTTCACTTCTTTAAACCCAATTTTCCTTTTAACCTTATTCTTTGTTCTAAGCCATTTTCTCTCTGTGGGATCCGTGGTATATGAACTCACTTTCATGGCCTTGAAGCCACTAAGCACTTTCTTCATTCTGGTGTTGTTAAACATATGCTAGGGAGTATAGAGCTTTAATAGTTTTCTTCTTTATATACCACCCAAAGTTAGTTTGGGTGTGTGGGTTTCTTATTACTTTTTCCAATAATTTATCTGCCCCTCTAACCAGGCATTTGGCCAACTACTCTCTGATGGGTTTCCCTGCACCTTCAGCTCTTCCTCCTGCATAAGCAGCATGACTTTAAGGTGTTGATAATCAGCTGGTGATGAGGTAGGTCCCTCACCCCCAGCTTTGGGGTGGTGGTTCCTTCTTTCACTATCTCCCTTACAGTTATGGCTAGTTCTGCACCTGCACTGCAGAGGTTTATGCCAATTTAGTAAAATTTAAAATGGTCAGGACATCTATAGTTCTTAGAGGGTCCAGTTTCCTTTTCAGGATCCCACCATGAAGATGGAATTCTGCCAACTACACTAATTTTCTCGAGTCTCATCCAGCTTAGGGCCAGGAAGGAGACATAGTCCCAATACCATTTGATCTCAGGTTTATTTACTACAATGACAAGCATCAGTCCAAAACACACACATGTAGTACCTGACTCAGAAGAAAGCCGCAGAGAAGCTCACAGGCAAGGCTCTCAATGTCAGTCATGTGACTGGTCAGTCATCCTCTGGATGGAGAACAGGACAGCACCACAGTCTTCATTGTCGCAGCATCAAGACCTCTGCCTGCCCGCTGCAAGCCTCTGCTTTTATTAGCTACAAGGGGTAGTCGCTCTAGCCAATCACACTTTAGCATTACATCATTACAAACTACTTCATTCTCATCTGCTACGTATAGCTGACATGAGCTGGCTGTTCATCCAGCTCCCAGATTCTACTACACACAGCTGACATGCGCTAACTGCTCATCACTGTAACATTCAACTTGGTCCTGATTTTATTTCTTATTTACATGCCCTCTACAAATAACTCCTCAAACTGACAGATGTGATCAGATGAAATAATATGCTTTTGCACAACAAACAATAACCAGAGTGAAGAAACAACCTACAAATATGAAAAAAAAAAACCTTTTACCAACACCAAATAAATATTACTGCAAAATTAAAAACCATGCAATTACCTAACAAATAATGCCCCAATGAAATAACTATACAGTTCCCCAAAAAAGATACTCCAGGGCTTGAGATATGGCTCAGTGGTTAAGAACACTGGCTGCTCTTCCAGACAATGGGAGTTCAATTCCCAGCACACACACGGTGCCTAACAACCTTCTGTAACTCCGGTTCAAGGGATTTGATGCCCTCTTCTGGCACACATGTGGTGGGTTCCAGCTGGAGTGAGGGGCTCCATCACACAGCTTTGGAGAGTGCCCCAACCTGCCTATCCAGGCAGGGAAAAGTCCCTGAACAAATGGAAAGTTTGGCCTGTTCAAAACAGCAAAATGGCCTCTGTGGCTGGCAGAGAATGAAAAAGGCAGCTCAGAGGGCACAAGAAAAAACTAAGACATAAGACAGGGTCTATTAATAAAGACAGTCCTACAATTTTAAACGTTATCCTGGAAACCTGTTGCAGTAATCTGTGAAGGCAAATTCATGAGCTTGGTTGAAATTACTCTCTCAGCTAAGACTCTAAAGGAAGTGGTCCACCATCCCTGTGGCTAAGCAGTCATTTCCTTAAAGCCAAATGAAGTCAACATTCTTCCTCATGATGGCCAAGCAAACCAAATGCACATCATTCATCATGATCACACTGTAGACTTTGCAAGTGTTTTTAGAGTATCCATGTTAACTGTAGAAATTATTAGTGTCTGTATAATGATCAAACTTCCCTTAAATGCCGTGTTCCAGCTATATACTGAGCTATCAAGCTAGGAGTCACAGCTCAAGTGTAATAACTACAAAGTTGGCATTAAATTGGAAGCTTTAGACAGTTGGTGCCTGCGCCATCCACAGGTCACTGAAAGCGCCCACCTACCTTGAAACAGCCCAAGTTTGATGAGGTCAGAAGTGAGGGAAAGCCTGGAAATACTAGAAAACAGTCAGGGATGATTACTCCCAGACAAGAGATGGCTTACATGTTCTTCAAACTCATCACAGAAGCAAGCTGTCCAAAGACAGGGTACCTTGCTCACAGCAAGCATCTGCTTACTGGACTTCAATCTAGCTTAAAGGAACATGTCAGCATTTCTTAGTCTGTGAATCTAAAGCCAAGCCCATCAATCTTCTTGAGGCTAGCTTTGTCAGAGACAAAGTGGGCTGAGGTAATACTTTCCAAGGACAGAGAGCCACACACCCTTGACTTTATTGTAGGAATCTCTTCCAAGATCTGGACATCCCACCCAAGAAAGGACAAATGTTGCTAAGAACAAACAGGTCTGGTGCAGCATAGTGATATAAGTCTTTACCCTCGGCACTTGGGAAGTTGAGGCAGAAGGATCTCAAGTTCAAGGCCAGTTTGGACTACATGGTTCAGTCTTTTTTTTTTTTTAAGGGAGGAGAGTCGGGGGAGGGAGATGAAACAATCTGTGATACAGCTCCTGCCAATGAATCTCTTTAAAAGTCCTTAACCAAACACAACATTGTTTAAGGTAGCCACTATAATTTAATGACTACTTCCAGATAATAATTTATACTGAATAACAGTCCAAGTCACAGAATTACAGTTTCAAAATCGGAGACCTAAAAGTTGTCCATGTGCCCTTAGCTCCGGCTTCTTCCATCCAGTGATGCCCTTTTTGAGGTCCTGAAAACCCATTAAGGTCCTATGGCACTAAGTAACAGAAATCATCTTGGCAAACCAATATACAGCAAGGAAGACTGAAAAGTTTGAGGGGAGCCACCATTTAGAAAGCAGAGCCTTAAAACTTACAAAACTGTGATATCAGATGATGCAGCCGCCTGCAGCTGCATATGATCGGGTCTTCTGGAAGAGGAGTAAGAGCCTAAAGAGAAATTAGGGGAACCGGACGGTGAGAGGGTATAAAAAATGGGACCAAAGCATGGTGGCGCTTTCAGTCCACCATGTATTATTCTACTGAGAAACAAGCAGGCAGGCAAAACCCCGCCCTCAGTCCGCCAACATCCCGTGGTCCAATCAGCATCTTCATCTTTGGTCTCTGGAGGCGGGAGTTCCGGCCTAGCAGGAACTTGGAGAGAGGTGTAGTTGTTTGTGGCAAGCCAAGGTCTGAGACAGGTGACTCCTGGCTCCTGGCTGGGGGAGGGTCACAATCAGAGATGGCTCAGTGGTTAAGATAGCCGCTCTTGAGTATGGGTTGGACCCCTAGGTGCCCTGCCCATATGTAGCAGATGTGCAGCTTGGTCTTCCTGCAGGTCCTCCAACAATCAGAGTGGGGCTATCTGTGACTCTGTTGCCTGTCTGTGGATTCTATTCCCTAACTGGGTTGCCTTGTCTGGCCACAGTGAGAGAGGATGCACCTAGTTCTGCAGTAACGTGATGTGCTAAGGTGGCATGATATCCAGAGAGGGTCATGTCGTTCCCTCCCCCGCCCCTCCAGTGCTCCTTTCTCAGAGGAGAAAGAGAGGGGAGAGTGGTAGAAGAGCTATGTGAGGGGGTGCTAGGAAGAGAAGAGGGGACTGATATTGGGATATAAAGTGAATAAATAAAGAGAAAAAAAGATTAGCTGCTCTTATAGAGGTCATGAGTTCAAGTCCCACCACCTACATGGCAGCTCACAACTGTATTCCCATGGGATCTGATGTTCTTTTCTGCTGTGCAGAAGAGACAAAACATCCATATACATAAAATATATATGAATCTTTAGAACTAACAGAACCAAGCAACCCTAGTAGGTCATGCAGCAAGGACAGCTATCAGTTACCCTGATGTCCCCATTTCATGTAGAAGTTCCTGCAGTTGCCTCTAACCTTGTATACATTCCATCAAGATTTCAAGTTGCCTAGAACTTGATAAGATCACTGTGTCTCTAGGTCATTCTTGAGAGAGGAGCCCAAGGACACAATGGAAAGAACCTCCTGGAGCTCAACGAGGAAAACATGCTCTTATTGCCTACTAAGACTGAACACAGTGGGGAAGACTGCGTAAGATGTATCTTTAGGTGTACAGATATAGACAGGAAGGGATCTTGGTTTTCATCCACTGTTCTAATGGACAAAAGCTGCCAAATGTCAAACAGAGGATGAAAGGTGCACATGCCCAACTTAAAGAAAACAGAATCTTCCTATAAATTTTAGTAATTAGGTATAATTATTGTTATTATACTGATAAATTGTATGTACTTTATAAAAGGCACATAATAGTTAAAAGTTGAAAATATTAGCTGAAAATATGCTGAATTCAAAACAAAATGATTCAAACTCTAGGAAATGACAGGGAAACTAGTAAATTTCTAATCTCTGGTAACTATTTCAACTACTTGAGAGAATTAGTTTTCAAATTACAACAAAACAATACCCTTTTTGTTGATGAAATTAGTTTAGTCACAGTGAGTGACAACTGAGCATGTACGGGGTTATGTTTGTGGTTATAAGAATCAGACAAATAGGACTGATCCTGGAAATCAATTTATCTGATTGGTTAAATCAGTAGAAAGTGTCACTATAATTCAATTAAATTCAGTATATGTATGTTTATTGAATGTCTACTTGTGAAAAACACTATACATAGCCATAAATAAAGCCTGACTCTTGCACTTAAAAACTTACAGTAGTAGTAAGACAACACAAGAGACATACAACAAACAAACCCCTAGGAGTTACTGCTTCATCTCTACAGAAGCACAGGCAAGGCTGGAAACTTCAGTGGGTTGTTCCTCTGGACCAAATGCCTGGGATTGGGCAAAGTCTGGTCCATATTCCTTGCTCCGGTGCTAAGCAGCACACATAAGAAGAGAGGTTCTCAACCTGTGGGTCTTGACCCCCCCTTCACAAGGGGTGTGTGTGTGTGTGTGTGTGTGAGAAAGAGAGAGAGAGAGAGAGAGAGAGAGAGAGAGAGAAAGAGATCAGATAGCCTGCATTTTGGATATTTGCATTATGATTCATAACAGTAGCAAAATTACAGTTATAAAGTAGTAGTGAAAATAATTTTATGCCGGGTGGTGGTGGCTCATGTCTTTAATCCCAGCACTTGAGAGGCAGAGGCAGGCGGATTTCTGAGTTCCAGCCCAGCCTGGTCTACAGAGTGAGTTCCAGGACAGCCAGGGCTATACAGAAAAACCCTATCTCGAAAAAACAAAACAAAAATAATAATAATAATAATAATTTTATAATTGGGGTGTCACCACAACATGAGGTACTGTATTAAAGGTCTGCAGCCTTAGGAAGGTTGCTCTAGAAGAAGGTACACACTCTCTGAAATCTGGCTCTGGACCTATCCGAGTCCTCCAGGTCTACAGTCTAGATCTTGCTTGTCTCCCACTGTGTTCCCTTCTTGTCTCCCTTAGTTATTTCAATCTGAGAATCCCGGCTCTTCTCAAATACCTCATACTGTGTATTTATTGATTTTACTGTCTCCACATGTGATCTTGCTATTCAGGACAACCTTGCCAAGAGACAGGCACTCAAGGGTTAAAAATCAGCTCTCCTTCCCCCCTCCCACCCCTATCTGTGTCTTCTCTGTCACCCTTCCCCTGAGGGCATTGAACAAAAACATAGCTGGCTGAATAGGATAAAGGCTAGGAGATAAGAAGAAATGGGAAACAGGACCCAATGGAAAATATTATTGCACTGCATGGCTGACTCATCCATTATAAGGCAATGTCAAAAGTCAGAGCAGCAGGCACAGGACTCTAAGTGAAAGCCAGCTAATCAGTCCAGCATGAGACCAAGAAAGGCTTGGGGAGCCTGAGGAGCAGAGCTGTCAGAGCAGTCTGAGAAATGCCTTCTGGGGACAGAAGGATAGTTAAATTTGCCTGACTGTTTTTAATTTGGAGAAATGTAAAATACAGGGAAAGACCAACATGAATAAACCACCCACTTCGAATGCCTCCCTAACTATGCAATCAGTTCACGGCCAACTTTCTTTTAGCTAAACATCAACTCCTTGTGGACAATTATTTTTGAAGACTTAGTGTTTTGATCACAAGATATTAATTAGAGGTATATTTCTACACATTAAGAACTTTAAGACTAAAATCTCAGCATTATCACACATAAAATCTGTTGTTGTCATGATAAAAAAAAAAAAACAACATTAAGTAATGAACTATTCAACAGTCAGGTGTCCCCAAGTGTGTTAATCTAAAGCACATGTTGGGCCAGAGAGAAGGGGTTCAATAGGTGAAGGTGTTCGTTGCGAAGTCTGATGACTTGCCTTCCATCCCTAGGACCCATCTAATAGAAGCAGAGAACTGGCATCTGGGTATAGTCCTCTGACCTCCATGCTTATGCTGGGACACACTCACGCACATGGTAAAATAGTAATAACTAAATAAACATAACTAAATATAAAAGTGAGTGTAGACAGCTTATACAAATTTGATCCTAAGCCAGGGAGTTCATAGTTTTTGTTTCATTTTATCTTTATGTTAAAAAGCTTTTATCTACAAGTTCCACATGCTTTCATCCTTATAATTTAGTTTTCAAAGATACCAAATTGTCCTGTGTAGTTGCTGATATTTTTAGTTTTACTGATTCAATGTCTGTTTTCCCCCTTATTTCTCATTCCTTTTCCTCACTATATACTGGTAATTAGAAATAGAATTTGGAGCTGAGCAGTGGTGGCACATGCCTTTAATCCCAGCACTTGGGAGGCAGAGGCAGGCAGATTTCTGAGTTCGAGGTCAGCCTGGTCTACAGAGTGAGTTCCAGGACAGCCAGGGCTATACAGAGAAACCCTGTCTTGAAAAACAAAGCAAAACAAAAAAGAAATAGAATTTAAATCTGGTAATAATTGATGATCCCCCTCCTCCCAATTTGCTTTGTAGATGGCACTGTAAACTTCTAGTAGGAATCACACAATTTCCTGTTGCCCTTCAAGGGATGTGAGCAGCCGTTGATGATCTTTCCCCAGACTCATTACCTCATTGGGGATTTGGGTTAACATTTGGAGGGCTTATACAAAGTCTCACAAAAAACAAATCATGATTCTTCAATTTTCTTTTTGTGGAGAGGACTGTTTTTCTTATTGGCATAGATCTTCTAACACTGTAAGACTAGGGGAGTCAGTAAGTTGAGGAATGAGGACCACAGAGATGGTATGTAGCTTTGTAATGATGGTAGGTGCAATGAAGAGTCAGGTGCACATATGAGAGTAGCTCCTGCAGGAATCCGATGGTGTTCACTACTTAATTACATTCTTAGTTCCACCAATAGAAACAAAACATTCACTGTGTGTATGTCAATTCCCACGCACTCCCTTAAATAGATACAACCCTTCCCTCCTTGACATTCACCTGGTTATAAATAAAAAAAACAAAACAGATGGAGTCATTTGTAAAAAGTCCTACCAAGGATAAAGCATGAACACCAATGACTGCACTATGAAATAGAAGCAATAAGCATATTCCTACAAAGGCCATCTGCAAGCAGTTAAGGTGTTATAATAATTCTCTCCTTTTGTGTAATAAATGCTGAGCCACCTGTGAAAGCATTTAGTATTACTCCCTTGACAGAGCTGACAGAGAATTTATACCAATTGCTCCCAAGACTAACTCTTTTTAAAATATGGCTGTGGCTAGATTCACTTCTTATTTAACAGGTAGTAAAGAAGAGCACTTTTATGTGATATTTCATAGATCTAAACTCAGTCCTTCAAAAAGAAAAGATTTTGGTTTTTTCTATATACCTATTTGAAGACAAGATTTCAAATTAGACAACAATCACAATTTTAACATCCCAAGGAAGTGCTGGGTAGAGGGTAGCAATTATAGTAATGACACACCAGTCAAAATTATTAACACTCTAGGAGTTTAAATTCACCGCTTGATATTATATCACAAACCACCCTTGTACATACAGTGGATCACATTTTTTAACGTCCCAGGCTAGCCTTAATTGAAGGAAGCAGTGTCTTAGATTCTGTGACTTTCTGGATATTCATTCTACAGCTTTTTAATTTCAGACATGGATATAGTAAATAGCAGCAGAATGGTCACTATGCAGTTATTTACAGGCTACCTTGTTCAGGAAGGGCCCAAGATAGTATGTAGAGGTATGATGCGTCTAGTTGGGTGATGCGGTCCAAACCAGAAATAGACCAGGGTCAAAAGGAAAGCAGAGAAAGGCCCGTTCTCAGACTCAAGGGCATCACTCAGTGAAACCTAATTGACTTTATGCTCATGTCGTTACAGAGGCCTTTATCTTATGGTTACTGTCTATTGGATTTTCCTTAACTCTGTGACTTTCAGACTTTTATAATAAAATGCAGCAAACAATAAAAATTCAGATTATATCTGTTTCAGGTGAGGGATTCCTCCAGATTGCTTTAGAAATCTGCCCCAACTCTGCTGGGCAGTAAAGGGCTCAACTTAACATTACAAACCCCATTTTACTTTCAGACTCCATTTTATGATTAACCTCAACTACTGGAAAAAAACCAACGTCTTGCATGTCACCCTGGCAACAACAACACTTCCCTTAAACAAACAGCCACTCTACCCCTAACAACAACCAATCATTTCTTAAGGAAAAAGTACTTAATGTCTCAAAATAGATTGATTAAACTAGCAACTATTGTTCATATCAAGCTAAAATCATTGCTAGCCAATAGTAATATGCCAAGCAAATGTCAACCGAATAACTGCCAAGTTAAATAGTCCCTTACTCTGCTACAACCATGATAAAAAGACAAGACTTGTACCAGCTCAGTACCTTTCACACCATCCACTGTGTTCGAGAGGTTAGAGTGTTGGAGCTCGAGCTTAAATAAGGACTCTTTGCTTTTGCATATGAATTAAATTCCTGGTGGTCTCTAGTGATCTCTGGAGACCCTGTGATCTGGACATAACAGGCAGTGGTGGCACAAGCCTTGAATTTCAGTACTTGGGGGTAAAGAAATGCAGATCTCTGGAAGTTTGAGGACAGCCTGGTCTACAGAGTGAGTTCTATGAAGAAAAAAAAAATCTGACCTAAATCTAAGGATAATCTAAGTGCTGTAAAATGGCATAGGAGAATCCTTGGGTCTTTATTTTTTTCCCAAACATTTAAGGATGTATCAGATAAACTATTTTATCTTAACTTCAGGACAACAAAGAAATTCTCTGCACTATAAGCTACTCTTTCCTGTGATAAGGAGTTGTGGCACACAACCCTCATGCACTAATTCATTACTTTAATATACATTAAATATGAAAGTATAGATCGAATATTCTTCACCTTCTAGAATTGAATTATACACTGGTGGTTTGAATGAGAATGGCCCCCATACACTCATGTACTTGAATGCTTAACCTCCAGGAAGAAGAACTATTTGAAGGTGTGGCCCTTATTGGAGTAGGTGTGGCCTTGTTAGAGGTTTCAAATGCTCTAGTAGGCCCAGTGACTTGCTCTCTGCCTGCAACCTTTGGATCTGGATATAGAACTCTCAGCTACTTTCCAGCACCATGTCTGCCTGCATGTTACAATGCTCACTGCCATAATGATAATAGACTAAACCTCTTAAACTGTATACCAGCCCCAATTAAATGCTTTCCTTTTAAAGAGTTGCTGTGGTCATGGTGTCTCTTCACAACCACAGAATATTCATGAAAACATACATATTAAGGAAGAATTTTATGTATGTTCTATATAAGGCTTAGAGCAACATGAGGCAAGTTCCCAGCTCTCTTATCTATAACCCATGAACTTCTTGGGCTTCCCTAAAGCCTGACACCACCAAGGGATGAAAGACACAAAAATCAACTCCAAGTGTTGGGAATCTTCTGCCAAAAGTACAGAGTTGGAATAGAAAGCTGAGCTCCACAAAGAGCTATTGAACACATGTGAGCAGCTTGCTGTTTTTGCTGTGGTGTTTGGCATAGAAGTACAAACCTTGTTTGTTTAAACCAATGGAATCTGATTCTCTGTTGCCTGCAGCCTAAAGAATTCTAAACCAAAATAAGCTTACAAGTCTATTTGAAGCATTAGATATGGATAATCAGAAAATGAAACAAAATACAAATAAAGTAAATGTGGTCAATTCTAACAAATCATTTCTATTAGGGCATGAAAAAAGTCGGAGATGGTTTGGTGGTAAGAAGGGAGTAAAATATATCAGTATTTTTGGAGTTGTATGTGTTGCCCAGTGAAACAGCTTCAGAAAACCATAGAAGTGATTCCTCACCACAGCGTAAACTATAAAAAATAGTATTCTATAAAATTCTATGTCTTAGTTAATGTTCTATTGCTGTAAAGAGACACTATCCATGTCCATAGCAACTCTTATAAAGGAAAACATTTAATTAGAGCTTGCTTACAGTCTCAGGGGTTTAGCCCATTATCATCATGAAGGGGTATCCCATCATGATGGCATGCAGGCAGACACAGTGCTGGAAAAGTTGGGAGTTCTACATCTAGATCCAAAGACATCAGGCAGAGAGCAAGTTACTGGACTTGGCTTCAGCTCTTCAAACCTCAAAGCTGTCCTCCAATGACACACTTCCTCCAACAAGGATACAGTTCCTCAAATAGGCCACACCTCCTAATCCCCCTCAAGTAGTGCCACTCCCTAATGACCAAACATTCAAATATATGAGCCTGTAGGGGCCATTCCTATTCAAACCACTACACTCAGTGACGTGATGGTGAAGTGAATGATTCAGGAAGAGAAAGCAAGGAACAAAACCAGCACTCTGCCAGAAAAGGAGTTTGGGAGAGGAAGCAATTTTTAAGCTTTGATAAATGTCAAACAGTGGGCTGCTGCCTTCATTTCTGATTCAGACAATTCTAATGATGTGTGTAGTTTTGTAGTCCTCAGAGAGGCTGCTGTGCATCTCTATAGAGTAGAAACATTAGTCAACTTACGGAGGACCAGAGTTCTTGAGTGACTCGTGTGCCATCTTGTGCACTCATCACAGCAAACCTACTAAACAGCCACTACCTTCTGAAGAAGTGGAAACTGAGGCTCAAAGGACTATGGTACTGCTTCAGCCTTTACCTTGAGGAAGTTGTATAGTGGGAATTGCAGTTTGCCAGTTTTCAAAGAATCTTTTTCTTGCTATTATGTTAGGGAGCCTAGAGCTAAAATGGAGAGAAGTGGTTGAAAAGAGGAAATGTTCCTTAGACAGGAATCTGTGGAATTCAATCACACAAATAATTAGAAGTTTACAAAAGGATTTGTGATCTGTATACAAACAGTGCTCTTAGGTGAAATATTACCACACTTAGCTAGGAGACCTTGAGGAATACATTTTACATCTCTGGGCATCTGCTTTCTCATCTGTAAGACAAGCTACCAAGAGAATGCCACTAGACAATACCTCTGGAGTTTTCTCAGATGCAAATGTCAAACAGTGGGCTCTGCCTTCAATTTCTGTTTCAGACTATTCTAATGATGTGTGTACTTTTGTAGTCCTCAGAGAGGCTGCTGTGCATCCTGGCCAGACACTATGAGCTTCGAGTCTCATAACTTTATGTCTTTATGATTATCCTAATCACCCTTTTTTCTACCCAGAGCAATGACCAAGAGCAATGGCCGAGCTATGAGCAAGAATTTTTTTACTTT
>NW_022196910.1:37948522-37953427 GCF_008632895.1 Mastomys coucha
GGCAGGCAGATCTCTGAAAAATCTCAGAGAGTTTGAGGCCAACCTGGTCTACATGATGAGTTCTAGGACAAACAGACCTACTCAGAGACCAACCTGTCTTAAAAACCCAAGAAGCAAAGGGAAATAGACACAAAAGTTGCCTACAAGCAAGAGAAGAGCCAGATCAGAACAGCTTGCAACTTGAATGATCTTGGGTTATCACCAAGATCAACAAGCCATCCCTCTGTGGCCAATAAATCCTCACACCACTCTGACACGGAGTATGCTTCTGTACTTTGCTATATGGTTATAAGCAAAGTTATCTACATAGGAAACTAAAACCAGAAGGTCACAAAGGAAAGGCTCCCACTCTCTAAAAAAAGATGAAATCACACCCATCATTTTTGCCCTTAGTGTTTAAAACATGCTGAATGAACTCTTCCTTAAACAGTATTTAGACAAGTCAGGATTGCACTCTGGATTTAGCTACATCGGAAGACTCTAACTAACTGTTCTAACTCTGTCTAAGCTGGATTTCCAAAAAGTATATAAGACATTTCTTTTTGGTATTGATATCTAAACTGGTAACAACTATATCAAATCTTTGCTGGTGTCCTAGGGATTAATACATTAAAACATTGATGTGATTGTAGTTAATGGGTTATAGACAGTAAGATAACTAGTCAAAATATGTCCAAGAAGGCAAGCACTGGGAGTTTAAGTAGGATGAAGGTGGATATGTAGAACCTTAGGATAAATCCCCAAGGGAGTGAAGTTTGATGCAATGAGGAATCTTGCAGAGAGGATCATGCTGTTTGCTAGGCTGGGGTGTCTCTCAGTGTCCTGGGCACCAAGTAAGGCCTTTGAGGCTCAAACTCTGACCAATGGAAGCCTGTGAGGCTCAGATTCTGCAGTGTTGAAGAATTGAGAATAAGCCAGCAGTGTTCCACAACCTTTGATCTGTTCCACCCCTGGTCTTCTGGCTGTCTTTCCCCCTCTGGCTTCTGTCTCTGAGCCTGAGACATAAAACCCAACCCAGTGTGAACACAGTCATTTGTCAAGATGTGCTTTGGATTTCAGATGTGTAATTTCAGGGCTGAGGAAGGTTTGGGAGGGGTGATGTGAGTCGGAGCAGCCATCTCTTTACTCAGATGCCACCACGTGCACTGTGAGGTAAAGAGGAGGGCTGCCACCCTCAGGTTGTGGGGCAGGCAGGGATGAGATTAGAGAGTCCCTGGAAAGGGAAGGGGAAGGGCAAGGCACAAAGGAACAGTGGCCTCTAGTTGCAACAGAGAGGGGCAGCTACATCTTGGAGACTTTCTAGGAGCCTCTGTGATTCTAAAGCCAGTCCACCTCCAGCCTAGATTTTTGCTTGTTTGGTTTTATTGTTTGTTTTAAAAATGTGTGGGTTTTATTTTTAAGCACATGAATATTTATCTGGATGTATGTTATATATCATTGCATCCATTGAGTCTAGATGAAGGTGTTGGATCCATATTGCTGCAGTTACAGATGGTCATGAGCCACCACGTAAGTCTTGAGAACTAAAACTAGATTCTCTGCAGAAGCAGCAGGTGCTGTTAACTACTGAGCCCTTCTGGTAAGTCTCAAACTTACCAGGACAGGCTGGAATCAAATTCATAGCAATCCTCAAGCCTCATTCAAGATAGATTCTCCCTTAAAACATTCTGTATGTGACAAAATATTAGAGATAGAGAAGTGGACCATTCTCTGTCCTTGTTTCTGAGTCTTGCATCCTCAAATGGTACACTGAAAATAGTGAGGGAATCCACTCTCCCAGCTTAAGCAAATAGCAGGTCTACTCTCTCCATGGCATTCCTGTGTATAATACGTAACTACTATTATTGGCTTAATATTTTACAGCTTACAGAGCAGCCATGTTTCATAGATAAGGATCTGAAATCAATTAGTCTGAGATGCAATCACTGGCTGTATAACATGACACAAACTTCATCCATCCACTCAACAGACATATAATGTAGTAACTTAGCAATAGACAAAACAAAGTCCCTGACTACATAATTTATCTTCTGTTCTGGAAGAAGAGCTATGCTTGCAATAAACAAATAAACAAATGTATGTATACTAGACAACAGAACGCCATAAGGAAAAAAGCTATGAGTTAGAGAAGTGAGATTCAGAGTTCTTGCGAGGGTTGGGGGGGAGCTGCAGGTTAAAAAGTGATGAGCAAGAAGATAAAATGAGCAAAGGAGATAAAATCCCAGAGGCCAATTCTGCCTTGCTAAGTCCTTTACAGAGCTGGTCCTGCCATCTCTATAAAATGCTGTCATTTCCTTGGAAGACTTTGCTTCCAACCTGCTCCAAGTTCTCCACATCTCTTTAGCATCAGACAGCCACTAATGTTGAGTAAACTATAACTGGGCAGAAGAAACAAACATGGATGTACACACTTGAAACCAAGGTCAAGTGAAGAGCATGGTTGTTGTCATTGGGAGCCCATTAAGAAAGAAGGATCATCTGTATGGGCTGGCTGGTGCCCTGAGCAAACCTTGGGTGCAAGCTCCGCAGCCAGTCTCATAACACCCAGAGAAAGCTCCACTCCCAGGTGCTCTAACATGCCCAGGATCAGAGGTGAGAAGGACACAACATCTGTCCTAACACTGTGAGTAACTGGGAACAGCAGGACCTAGGCACACAGGAACTCTGCCAGCACAGTGGCTTGGGTTGCTTGCAGTCTGTCTGGGCTGGCTAGTGCCCTGAGCAGACTTTGGGCACAAGCTCCACAGCCAGTCCCACAACACCCAGAGGAAGCTCCACTCCCAGGTGCTTTAACATGCCCAGGATCAGAGGTGAGGAGGATATAACATCTTTCCCAACACCAGGAGTAACTGGGACCAGGGGGACCAGGCACACAGGAACTCTGCCAACCCAGTGGCTCAGGTTTCTTCCTGTCCCACAACACCCAGAGGAAGATCCACTCCCAGGCGCTCTAACAGGCCCAGAATCAGAGGTGAGGAGGACATAACATTTGTCCCAACACCAGGAGTAACTGGGACCCAGGCACACAGGAACTCTGCCAGTCCAGTGGCTCGGGTTGCTTCTGGACTGTCTGGGACAGCCAGTGCCCTGAGCAGACATTGGGTGCAAATTCTACAGTCATTCCCAAAACACCCAGAGGAAGCTCCATTCCCTGGTGCCCTAACAAGCCCAGGGTCACAGGATCCCAGAATCACAGGATCACAGAGACAGCTTGACTCTGAGGAGTTCTGACACAACCAGGATCACAGGAAGGACAGGCTCCAGTCAGATTTAGCAAGGGCAGGTAGCACTAGAGATAACCAGATGGCGGGAGGCAAGGTTAAGAAAATAAACAACACAAACCAAGGTCACTTGCCATCATCAGAACCCAATTTTCCCACCATAGCAAGTCCTGGACACACCATTACACCGAAAAAGCAAGATTCAGAAATAAAATCATTTCTCATGGTGATGATACAGGACTTTAAGACATAAATAGCACCCTCAAAGAAATACAAGAGAACACAGGTAAACAGCTAGAAGCCCTTCAAGAAGAAACAAAAAAATCCCTTAAAGAACTACAGGAAAACACAACCAAAGAGGTGAAGAAAATGAGCAAAACCATCCAGAATCTAAAAATGGAAATAGAAACAATAAAGAAAACAGAAAGAGAGACAACCCTGGCCATACAAAACCTAGGAAACAAATCAGGAGTCATAGATGCAAACATCACCAACAGAAAACAAGAGATAGAAGAGAGAATCTCAGGGGCAGAAAACACCATAGAAAACATTGACACAACAGTCAAAGAAAATGCAAAAAGCAAAAAATTCCTAACCCAAAACATCCAGGACATCCAGGACGCAATGAGAAGACCAAACCTAAAGATAATAGGTATAGAAGAGAGTGAAGGGGGCTGGCCAGATGGCTCAGCAGGTAAGAGCACTGAGTGCTCTTCTGAAGGTCGTGAGTTCAAATCCCAGCAACCACATGGTGGCTCACAACCACCCGTAATGAAATCTGACACCCTCTTCTGGTGGTCTGAAGACAGCTACAGTATACTCATTTATAATAATAAATAAATCTAAAAAAAAGAAGAGAGTGAAGACTCCCAAGGTAATGGGCCAGTAAATATCTTCAACAAAATTATAGAAGAAAACTTCCCTAACCTAAAGAAAGAGATGCCCATGAACATACAAGAAGCCTACAGAATTCCAAATAGACTGGCCCAGAAAAGAAATTCCTCCCGTCACATAATAATCAAAACACCAAATGCACTAAACAAAGAAAGAATTTTAAAAGCAGTAAAGGAAAAAGATCAAGTAACATATAAAGGCAGGCCTATCAGAATTACACCGGACTTCTCACCAGAGACTATGAAAGCTGGAAGATCCTGAGCAGATGTCATACAGACCCTAAGAGAACACAAACCGCCTTCCCTGGCTACCATACCCAGCAAAACTCTCAATTATTATAGATGGAGAAAACAAGATATTCCATGACAAAATGAAATTGACACAATATCTTTCCACAAATCCAGCCCTACAAAGGATAATAGATGGAAAACACCAACATAAGGAGCAAAACTACACCCTAGAAGAAGCAAGAACTAACCTTTTAACCAACCCACACAGACATAATTCCACCTCTAACAACAAAAACAACAGGAAGTAACAATTACTTTTTCTTAATATCTTAATATGAAAATTAATATTACCAACATATCCTAATCGGTTGAAATCCAAAAATAAGAGGGATTAGAAATTTGTTGATTGTTATCCAATGGTCTCTCTAATTTGGTGATTGGAGAAATAAGTCCAATATTGTGTAATCTATATACACTTTCAGCTTGTTTGTCTGTGACAGTGTCTGCTGTGTACAACATAAGGGTCTTGAAATCTTGCTTCTCCTATCTCAGCCTCTCTA
>NW_022196910.1:37954432-37956351 GCF_008632895.1 Mastomys coucha
CAACTTTTATAATACTCATTTTTTATTGCTATAATATTTTATAAATTTTAAAGAATATGACAAAAAAAGGTATTGTAGGTATTGACAGGGGAGTCTCTGGGAAGAGTTGGGGTACAAAAGGGAAACAAGATAAATGTTAACAAATTCAGATAAATTGAAATCATATCTTTTCTCATCATAATGCAATAAAACTTAAATCAACAAAAAACAAATTAAAAAAAAAAAAGAAGGAAGTGTCATTTGTCCTTGGGGTAAGTTATTCCTTTTTTCCTTTTTTCTTTTTTAGTGTGCCTTATCTTTCCAACTTTCCTCTAGGAAGACAAATGGTCCTATGATTATTTCTGTTTTATCTGGTATGAAAAAATAAATAAATGTAGAATGGGAGCCATGGGGATGGGTTAGTCCATAAAGTGTCATATGCCTGTAACCCTGGGACTAAAGGCAGATAAGGTAGAGAAGATGAAGACATGCTTCTGGTCCACACACACACACAAACACACACACACACACACACACACACACACACACACACACACACAGAGAGAGAGAGAGAGAGAGAGAGAGAGAGAGAGAGAGAGCAGTTCTCAACCTGTGGGTCTCAACCCCTTTGGGGTTATATATCAGATATCCTGCATTTTAGATCTTATATTATAATTCAAAACAATAACAAAATTAGTTATGAAGTAGTAACAAAATAATCTTATGTTTGAGGGCCACAACAACATGAGCAATTGTATTAAAAGGTCACAGCTGTAGGAAGACTAAGAACCACTGGGCCATTAGAATGCTTAAAAAGTATTCTAATACAAAGAAGCCCAAGTGAGCTTTTTCTTCCACCTCTCCTTCACCTCCATCAGATTTCTGAACCATACAGGTAAGCTTCCCTTCCCCCACCCATCTTCTTTGCTCTCTGAGGCATATGGGCCAAGCCAAGTTGCCCTAAGCAGCCTGCTAGCCCAGGGAGACCTCCATTCTCCTGCCACCTCTCTGCCCACCTCATCGGACCTGAGGATCTTGAACTATACAGACCTGCAGGTCCAGAAGCATTCAGCCCAAGGATATCCATCAGAAGCCTGGCACAGGAGGACCATTGAGGTTCACATACAACCACCACTCCCCAGCCCCCCAACCCCACCCCAGGTCCTAATACCTATTATAACAAGAACATCCTGGGACCAAAACCATTCAGATAACTAAAGGCTCTTGAAAGAACACAATCAACAAAAGCCAGGGCAATATGACACCTCCAAAGCAAAGCTACAGCAAGCCCTGGATATCCTAACACAACAGAAACACAAGAAAATGACCTTAAATCTAATCTTTTAAAAATAAAGTGTGTATGGGGGGGGGGGCGGAATCCCTTAAAGAAACACATAAAAATACAATCAAACAGATACAGGTCTTTAAAGAGGAAACAAATAGATCCCTTACAGACATACAGGAAAATACAATAAAGCAGGTGAAGGAAACAAAACTGTTCAAGACCTGCAAGTGGAAATAGAAGTAATAAAGAAAACAGAAACTGAGGGAATTCTGGAGATGGAAAGCCTAGGGAAAAACTAATAGCCCTTATCCGTGCCTTTCAACTGGCACAGGGAAAATCCCTCAACATCTACACAGATTCCAAATATGCTTTTCATATCCTTCTGTCTCACGCTGCTATCTGGAAGGAGCCTGGGTTACTTAGCACAAAAGGAGGATCAGTAACTAATGCAAACCAAATTATGGCCATGCTAAAGGCCTCTCATCTTCCCACAGCCATTGGGATTGTCCACTGTAGATCACACCAGATAGATGACTCTATTGTCTCCAGAGGAAACAACCGAGTTGACGAGGCAACTAGAGCTGCGACCCTTAGGGGCCTAGACTTGTCTCATCCTCCCCAGGACATTCTTACACTACAACCTACATCTCTACCT
>NW_022196910.1:37956609-37985133 GCF_008632895.1 Mastomys coucha
GGTTTGGTGTTCCAGCCTCTCTCCAATCAGACAATGGTCCTGAATTTACTTCCCAAGTCTCTCAAATCCTATCTAAGCCCTAGATATCCCCTGGCATTTTCACATTCCTTACCACCCTCAATCTTCTGGTAGGGTAGAAAGAACTAATCACTCTTTAAAAACCACTCTTGTTAAGCTGTCACAGAACTTCACCTTGATTGGGTAAAACTCCTACCTCTGACTCTTTTCAGGTTACAAGCTCTCCCAAAGCGACCTCTCCTCATCTCTCCCTTTGAACTCATGTATGGATGTCCATTCCTAACTCCTGGTCTTTCACCTAAATGCTCTCCCCTCCCAGACCATCTACTTACCCCATTACTTTGCCACCTCCGTTCTCTCCTATGGAACTTTGTTGACCACCATCTACCTCAGCCATGCATTGTCTCCTGTCCACTACCTATCAACATTGGAAACCAAGTCCTTCTATCCCCTCCAGGTCATCGACCTTCACCTCTCTCTCAAGTGGCAGGGCCCTTTTAAAGCAATTCTTGTGACCCCTACAGCTGCTAAACTTGAGGGATTCTCTCATTTGGTCCATTTGTCTCACCTCAAACCTTTCATTCTCCTCCTAAAAATGACTCTTCTTCATACACATCAATCTTAACAGGACCGTGCTCTATTAAGCTCCAGAGGACGAGACCACCTACCTAGTCCCCCATCCCAGAAAATGAGACTCCACTCCAGCAGCCAAGCTCGACCTCACTGGATTAGACATGGGTTTCTCATCCTCACCCTGTTGTTCATTTCTATCCAGGGTAGCCCTTATATCTGGAGATTCGAGGTTCAAGAAACCCCCATAGATAACAGTCTTTCCAAATAGGGTCAGGAGACTGCTCCATAGCTGGATGCCAGGAACCAATCCAAATGGCTATCATCCCGGTATTTGTAATCCCATCTAAATATTATGATCTCTATACTTGCTTTCTCTTTGACCAGATATAAGATTACTGTAGAAAGTGGCCAGATGAATATGGGGGCTACCCATATTGGTCTTGTCAAATACATACGCTAGGATCACGGATCAATCATTTCTACCAACATCGTAAGACACTCTTTTTCTACATACAAGACCCATGAGATTACAGGTGGGAGACAGGAGTTGTTGGTAAGCTCTATTGTAAAAGTAGCCCGGGACCCCAGTAAGTACCATCCATATTCAGAGAAAATATGTCTCAATTGCCCAACCCCTGGATATCAAAAAGGTAGGGGAGATAATCAAACACTCTTCTGAGGTCCTTATCTCTTTGACATCACCCCTCATAAATGGCACTAACTTGTCATTTCACCTTTTACTTCAGACCTTGACCTCGGCATACCAACTCCTTAATGTCACCAGACCTGGATGCTTTAAGGAGTGCTGGTTATGTGTAACCCCTGGAACTAACTCACAATTGTCACTTACAACATCTCTGGTGATACTGCCAAGTAACACTACCGTACCCTTTGTCAGCTGCCCTGGCTCCAGTGTCGCCATGACTCCATAGCTTACCTCTGTCCCTCTCTTTGGTGTGGCAACCTGTTTTAAGCCCTCTGGGACTCATTCAGTGGGAATGCTGAGCTCCCTAGACTGCAATAGAACCATAACCCTTGATATATCATCTCTGCCACAATGCCCTATAATCCAAAACATGTCAATTCTTTGTGGCATTCAGGCATATCATCGCCTACGTGCTAGCTGGTCAGGAGTTTGCACATTAGTACTTCTTTTCCCTGAACTGGGAGTAATCCAGAGAAACAAGCCCCTGTCAATCCCAGTTGTAGATATGATGGCTGCCCAACATAAGAGGGCAGTCCAAGTTGTGCCACTCTTGGTTGCTACAGGAATAGCCATAGGCGTTGGTACTGGAGTTGCAGGGATAACAACTTCCATGATCCAATACATTCACTTCTCAGTTTCAAAGCGATTTTCAAAAAATGTCTGAAACTGTGCTTACTATCCAAAAACAGATCAATTCTTTGGCAGCCGTGGTGCTTCAGAACAGATGGGGACTAGATATCCTGACAGCTAAAGAAGGTGGTCTTTGCCTGTTCCTCCAAGAAGAATGCTGCTTCTACATCAGCCAATCCAGGATAGTAAGAAATAAAATCCAGGAGTTACAGTCAGACATAAAAAATTTCAGAGACTGTGAGACCTCCAGTTCTGAGATTTTCGAAAACCCCATATGGAAGTGGATACTCCCGTTTGTAACTCCTTTCCTAGTCATTTTCCTGGCGTTATTATTTGCTCCCTGCCTCATTAACCTTGTTTCTACATTTCTTCAACTACAAACACAAAAAAATTCTAACCAAACTATCAATCAGCTCCTGTTACAGGATTACCAGTCACTGCCCACAGATGAGCCACTGTCCACAGAGGAACCTGATGCAAACGTTTACCAAGTGGATCCCGATGGTGAAAGCCAGCTACCCCCATTGACAATGCCCCTAGACAGCAGGAAGTAGCTTAAGAGACACAATGCCCTCGTTCCCTTTTCATCATCGGCTTCCCCTTCCCTTTTTCTTTCCTTCTCTTTATAATATCAAAAAGGGAGGTATGTTAGCATCAGGACATCCAAAGCCTGTGGAGATGCATGGGTGGGTCCACAGACCTATTGCCAGGGCAACAGCCACCATATTCCCAGAATCCATTGGGCTTACCTCCCACCTTTACCTGTGGCCATACGTCACAAACCCATATATATACGGGGAACATTCCTCCATCTCTCTCTCTCTCTCCCCCTCCTCTCTTTCCGCACCATTACCCCCCCCCCCAATTAAACCTCTTACACATGGAACTGTTTGGGCTTAGTGTGGTATGTTCTGACACAACCCACCATTCTAACACATCACATGTGACTTCCAAAATTCTACTAGAGAACTCCTACATCTGATAAACATTCAGCAAAGTGGCTGGATATAAAATTAACTCAAAGAAATCAGTAGCCCTCCTTTATAAAGATGATAAATGGGCCAAAAATGAAATTAGGGAAACAACACCCTTTATAATAGCTACAAATAATATAAAATATCATGGTGTAACTCTAACCAAGCAAGTGAAAAATCTATATGGCAAAAAGTCCAAATTCTTGAAGAAGTAATTTGAAAATAGCAGAAGATGGAAAGATCTCCCATACTCATGGATCTTACCAAAAGTAATCTTACCAAAAGTATCTACAGATTCAATGCAATCTCCATCAAAATTCTAACATACTTTTTTATAGACCTTGAATGAGCAATTCTCAACTTCAGATGGAAATAAAAAAAAAAAAACTAGAACAGCCAAAACAATCTTGAACAATAAAGAACTTTGGGCAGAATCTCCATCCCTGACCTCAAAACTGTAGTACAGAGCAATAGTGATTAAAAACTACATGGTACTGGAACAGAAACAGACAAGTTGATCAATGGAATCAAACTGAAGATCCCAAAACAAAACCACACACCTATAGACACTTCAACTTTGATAAAGAAGCCAAAATCATACAATGAGAAAATGAAAGCATCTTCAACAAATGTTGCTGGACTAACTGGCAGTCTGCATGTAGAAGAATGAAAATAGAGCTACATTTCTCACCCTGCACAAAACTCATTTCCAAGTGGATCAATGACCTGAACATAAAACTGGATATACTAAATCTCATAGAAGAGAAAGTGGGAGATACCTTTGAACACATTGGTACAGGAGACAAGTTTCTGAACAGAACAACAATGGTACAGGCTCTAAGATCAACAATTGATAAATGGGAACTCATGAAACTGCAAAGCTTCTAAGGCAAAGGATATTGTCAACAGAACAAACTGAGAAACAGGACAGCCCACAAATTGAGAAAGGATCTTTACCAACCCTACATCTGATAGAGGGCTAATGTTCAAAATTTATGAAGAACTCAAGAAGTTATACACCAACAACCCAACAGCCCAACTTAAAAATGCAATACAGTGCCAGGCAGTGGTGGCACATGCCTTTAATCCCAGCACCTGGGAGGCAGAGGCAGGTGGATTTCTGAGTTCGAGGCCAGTCGGTCTACAGAGTGAGTTCCAGGACAGCCACGGCTACACAGAGAAACCTTGTCTCAAAAAACAAAACAAAAACAAAAAACAAACAAAAATGCAATACAGAACTAAACAGAGTTTTCAACAGAGGAATCTTGAACTGCTGAGAAGCACTTAAAGAAATGTTAAAAGCCCTTAGTCATCAAGGAAATGCAAATCAAAACAATTATGAGGTTCCATCTTACACCCATCAGAATCACTAAGATGAAAAACTCAAAAGATAGCACATGCTGGCAAAGATGTGAAACACTACTCCATTGCTGTTGGGAGTGCAAACTTGTACAACCACTTTGGCATTTTTTGTTTTTGTTTTTGTTTTTCAGAAAAGTGGGAATAGTTCTACCTCAAGACCTAGCTATACCACTCCTTGGCATATACCCAAAAGATGTTCCAACATCTCACAAAGACACTTGCTCCAGTATGTTCATAGCAGCTTTATTTGTAGCCAGAAACTGGAAACAACCTAGGTGTCCCTCAACTGAAGAATGGACACAGAAAATGTTATATATCTACACAATGGAATACTATTCAGCTATTAAAAACAAGACATCATGAATTTTGTAGGCAAATGGATGGAACTTGAAAATATCATTCTGAATGAGGTAACCCAGTCCCCAAAAGACTTATTTATGTTCTTCTAGCTGGGCTGCCTTGTCTGGTCTCAGTGGGAGAGGATGCACCTAGCTTCACAGAGACTTGAAGTACCAGGGCAGGGGGATTTCTAGGCGGGTGGGGCACTTGCTCAGAGGAGAAGGGGAGAAGGGATGACAGAAGGATTATGGGAGGGAATGACTAGGAGGGGGACAGTGAGTGGGATACAAAATGAATAAGTAAAAAAAAATAGATTAAAAATAAATTCACAAGGTTCGGAAGGTTTAATGACAGAAATTTGTCATAAAATCTGCCTTCCTTGGTAGCTTGGCAGAGGGAGAAAAAGAAGCCCTGGTGAAGCAGTGAGAACTCAGAGATTATTTCTGCTCACACCCATGGTAGAGCAAGTGTCCTTATCCACCAGCATGCCCCTCCTCTTCACTGGGAAGCTTAATGGATGTTAGCACTCATTAACAAAGATAATCTTGGATTAATTAGCATCTAAATTTATACATTGTCTCTTGTAGAAATAAGTCCTCAGAAATCAATAACAATGTCTTCTAATTTATGCAAATCACTATAATTAGATTTGTCATTAATTTTATGTTCATTAAGTTTCAATTTTAAAAATGAAGAGAGCTTGGCTAAGGCCAGAACACACACAAATGTAAGCCAGACAAAGAAATTCCCATTACTAATTAAAAAGGGGGGTGGGAGGGGGCCTTATATTGTCTGGATAGCATATGAAGCTAACAAGGCTGTTTTCAAATTATCCTATTTTTTTCCAGCGGGGCTGAATCTGAAGGATGGAGCCAGACACATGGGAGTTGTCAACATGTTAAAGGATGAACCAGGTAGCCAAGCCAGTGTCCATGTGGCAAGTTCATTTTCACTGAAATGAGATTTGGAGAGGAACATCTCCAAATAGCCCAAGGTGTAAAAATCGCAGTAATTGACATTTAATCATTTTGCCTTCATCCTTAATGGATGACTAAATATCTTCCAGATCGTTACTAATAAAGCAGTACTGTGGGTTTTTTTAAAAAAAAGATTTGGTTTGCTAAATGTAATTAGGGAGGTTGATCTGGGGGTAGAGGGGCTCACATCCAGCCCAGTTTTAATTTTGATAACACACCAATGACTCCCCAAAGACCTTGCCTCTAAGTAGTCACATCTGCTTGCCTAATTGACAGTGTGAGAGGGAATTGTCGTAATTTGTTTTCTTTGGACCGCATCAAAAATCTATAAAACATTCATAGCCATATGGCAGCCGGAACAGCAGTTGTATAAATCCACACCAGTTATTCTGCTGGGAACTCAGGATTTCAAGTCATTATTGCTTTTTTTTCCAACTAATATCTGCACATGTGAAACTTTCTCTCCAGGTATTATCTTAAACAATTCTGGGATAATACATCTATGCTACAGGAAGCCTCCGCTTAGAGGGAGTAACACCAGCCAGAGAAGAAGAGAAAATACATTCTGTTGTTGTTGAACCAGAAAATTCAAATCAGTTATCCAATGTGTTGTTTTCAGAAAACAACTTGTCTAAGAATTACAAAGGAAAACTTTCTCATTTTCTTTTCCTTGTGCTAAAATAAATTTGTGTAATGTTTATAATTATCTGTACATTTAAACATTGCTTCTCTTCCTTGAGAATCATGCTTTATATATTAAAAAATTAGAATAAAATGATTCAAATAGGTCTGAGGTAATATGAAGCAACTGGTTGTGAACAGATATGTGAACATTATTGGTCATATGAGGGTGCTGATGTTAGTATGAGGAAGAGAACATGTGTTCATGTGTGTGTTTATACATATATATATGCACACCTGTTAAGATATCCAGACATCTAGTAGCATGCTATATCTTGAAAATTTATTGATAGCAATGGTTTCCTGATAAATCCAACGATTGTCCTACACTAAACCTAACTATCCTGACAAGCTCTACAGCCAGGCCTGGACACTCAGCATGTGCCACAAGAGGCTGCCACTCCCAAGTGGCCTGCAGCAGAAACAAAGGCAACCATAGCTGGGGCACAGATGGCCTGGGCCCTGGAATCATAGGAATCTGTGGTGGTTTCTCACATGGCAGGGATGCATGTCAACATACGCTTCCAGACACTGTGCCTGGCACGCTCTATTACTCTGAGTTACTAACAGCTCAGTACATGGGGGCTATTAGGATCGTTAGAACATCTGTTTTATATATCTCTAGGACTTGCCACAGCCCGATAGATGCATGGCTCCATCCTTAGCTGGGCACAGCGGCTCAGAACCATAACCCTACCACTTAGGAAGCTGAATAGGAAAAGTGTCATCTGTTCAAAGTCAGCCTGAGCTGCTAGTGAGTCCTAGGCTAGCCTGGGCTACGGAGCACAAGTCCATCTCCACAATACCAAAGACAAAGAAAGAAAAGAAACAGAAAGAGAGTAAGAAAAGAATGCTAGAACCAAGCCCTGAGCCTGCTCCGTACTGATTTTCCATACAGTGGGATGGGTCCATTAATGCATTCTGAAAAGCCAGTTCCCCTAGGAAATAGAAACAGAAATGGAAATGTGTATTTCAAAAGGCAAGATGGCAAAGCATGGGCTCTTTTAGAACATCCCGCCAAACATCCCACAAAACAGCTCCCCCTTTGTGATGTCTCAGTAAGATTCAAACTCAAACTTCTTTCCTATTGTCCGGTATTCCCCATCTCCCCAATTTTGTCCTTTGTAAAATCAGATTGACTCAAATAAGTCACAGCTGTTTTCAACTCCATGTCAGCAGCGAAATACCCTGCAAGTCAAGAGGTACAAAATCACTGGAAAAGCACCTGTGAGCTTCCATGATATTTATCCTCAATGCCATTGATATATCCTGGAAAAAAATGTCCACGGTGTCTGTAAAAAGTCCTATGAATTTAAGTAATTTGATTAATACAGAAAGCCTCAAAGGAGCGGGTCTGAAAATCCTAATTATTAATTATACAGATCACAAAGTGAATTAATTCAAATGATGTATTAGCTGTTGAAGCCCGTCCAAAATGAGTTCCTGCAGAGATTGGGTAAAATTACATGGGGAAGAACAATTCTTCATAAGCTAGATCGATCATTCCTGGTTTGTGTACATGCCCAAGTAAATTACACCAGGAACACTGAGGATAAAATAATGGAACTCATTATTCTCCCAATATGTAATTCTGATTTTCGTGTTTTTAATCTAGAGAAAATCAACAAGAATATCTTAGGAAATTACAATAGTTTTCAGGCTAGGCTGTATAATAATTCATGTTATTGGGAATATAGTAAGTACTTTCTTACATATCTTTCTTGGCATGCTCTTAAACATGGGTAAAAATTTCCAGGCTAAAATATAACATTTTGCTTAAACACTTTTTTCCTACTATTCTATCTAAGGAGATCAAATCTGAGCCCTCTGTTTACTAACTGTAGAGAACTAGGGTCTTTCAAATATGTTTTTTCTTTCATTTTTAATCCTGTCTGTATTTGAACTGTAGACTCAATACATACTTTTTGTTTGTTTGTTTGTTTGGTTTGATTTTGATTTCAGTTTTTCAAGACAGGGTTTCTCTCCACAGCTCTGGCTGTCCTGGAACTCATTCTGTAGACCAGGCTCACTCAATACATGTTTTATCACCTTGGGATATATACATATATATATATATATACAAATATGATACTGGATCCATGTATAATACCTAAGGTCTATGTGCATATTTACATTTATCAATTTTAAATGTTCTCTGCCACTACTTATTTTTATTGCTTTATGGATGGTTAAATAAACATTATTAGTTGAACCTAGTTGCTTTCTGCTTATTATGCACTAAATTAGATCTGGCAGTATAGTTCCTAATTTGCAATCAATTTTAAAAAGTTCTAGATAATTTAATGCTGCTAAGCTATATATTTAATGTATAACAATTTGATGGGATTGAATATTTGTGTATCCCCATGAAACCAACACTGCATTCATTGCCTGTTTGAAATATTGTCTACATTATTACAGTGAATATTAAAAACATGTTGCATGATGACTGTCTCCTTTTAACAAAAAAGATTAAAGTCAATATAAACTTTGACAGTATAGTAATGAAGCACACTGTCTACACTACAGACACACTGTAGAATTTCATCTTGAAAGCATCTGCTGGTGATATAGGCAAAAACAGTACCACAGAGTATGACCAACAGGCTTCCTACAGTTCACAGACAGGACTGAAAACGAAAAACTATAGATTATGCTTGTTAATAGACTCATCTGCCTAGAATGCATTTCATAAGGAAGGAAAAGTTATATTACACCGGGTGTGCATACTAAGATGCACACCAAGGCTAAGGCTGCAGTTCTATTGTTTTCTCAATCACATCGTTGTGTCTTAAAAGTAGAATGTTCCAGCTAGCCTTTGATAGCTTTAATTGACGATGTGACCATCCGCTGAAGCTCCTAGGTAGCCAGTTTCTGTCTATGGCTAAGAGGAAGAGCTCTGCCATCCTGACAAATGTGTTGTCGTCAAACAAGATCATGAGAGTAAGGCTCTCATGATCTTTTCAAAATCCAATATTAAACTAAAATGGATCATGAACAAATGATGGCTGAGTATTTATTTCTTGTCCTAAAATAAATCTTATCTGCAGCCTGTTTTAATGGCCTATAAGCTATACATGGAAAGTGTTATTTTGAGATAGAAAAAAATGCTATAGAAACAACACATGGCCTGCTTATAAAGCACACTCTTCATAAAAAGAGTGTGGTCCTTAATCTATCTTACTATCTAGATGACACAATTGCAAGCAAAATCCAGGTACACTTCAAAATAATATTTCTCCTCTTTCCTGAATTTACATAACAATGTTAAATGTTTGTACTAATAAATATTTAAATTTTTACATTTCCTTTTTATTGTTTTGTTTTTGTTTTTGTTTTGTTTTTGAGAAAGTCTCCTGATTTAGCCCTGGCTGGCCTGGACCTAGCTATTAACACCAAGCTGGCCTGGATTCACAGAAATCCTCCTCCTCTCGCCTCCCCAGTACTAGAATTAAAGGCGTGTCCACCACACCCAGCAAAAATCTAAGCTTTATTCTGAGGTAGTGTCTGTCTTTGTCACTGAGGTGGGTTTCCTGTATGCAGCAAAATGTTGGGTCCTGTTTAGCTCATGAAGCTATAGCAAGCATCTTTACTTCAATCAGTCTAACTCTGCAGAGTTCGTCTCTCCAGGATCAGCACACACTGAAGTAAATAATCCAAGATCACGTGGATAAACCAAGGTCTCTTTTGGCTGAATAGTGGCAGCAAAGGAGAAATGCTGGGGAAAATAAAACTGAGAGGGATCCTGGAGCCAGGCCAGCTGGTGGGACTGCTTTAGAGGTGTCAGGAACCGGACAGTGAACGTGGGCTTTCTATCGGACCACAGTGCCACAAACGGCTCGAGCTTGTAGAACACTGGGATTCTTCTTTCAAATAAAAAAAAAAAAAAGTGGGAAAACTATGTGATTTCTGGGAGGAAATCCAAAAGGCACATTTCAGAAGAAGCTCTCCTTGCTCAGATCACAACCCTAGATACTGCAGAAATGGAAAAATCAATCAAGTCCACACCCTTTAAAAACAGTGGGAAAGACTGAAGTTCTAAGGGAGGGAATGGCTTCCTTGAGGCAGTGTGTGGAACGGGGACTCTGAGGGGAACACAGTTCAATGTCAATGATAAAATCATAGAATTCTCTCAGTGTGTGCCTCTGACAGCCAGCAGGTCCAGGTGACAGTGTTGGATTAAGATGTTTTGGATTGAGTTTAATGTTAGTTCTGCCACGGATGGAGAGTGAGCTGCTAAGCAAAAATCTGTGAACCCCTCTCTACTGCCCATATTAGACAATTCCCCCGAAGACACTTTCAACTGAGTTATTTTAATAAAAGGAGAATAAATATTAAAGTGAAAAGAACTTAATTGAAATCTTTTAATGAGTAATAGAAGTTGAAAACCTCAGAAGATACAGTATCTCTGCTCTACTGGTTAGAAGGTTTCAGGGAAGTTATATATTCTCTCCAAGTCACACAGCAGGATGAAGGGCACACATCTGACTTGCAAGCTTTGTTTCACACAGCACACTATCTCTCTTAGATACTCACCCATTCTGCCAGGCATTAACGCTTATTGAACATAAGGCATTATGCCAAGAGGTGGAGATTTAAAAAAAGATGGGACTATCTTTGTCTATAGGAAGCTCACAGTCCATAAAGAAAAGGTATAAACTGTGTACTACTGGCTGTCAGTCCAACAGGAACAAAGTACTACACAATCACGTAAAACCATCAATGTATTCCTGGGTGAGAAGGAGGAGCTCCCGAAGATCTGAGAATTAGCACCCGGTGGCTTGTCATGATGACAGACAGCACTCTGCCTGCAGAGTCCTAACCTGCATGGTGAAAATTTACTTTTATTTGAATTAGTTGCTAATGAATTTTACCATTTTTTTTAACTTGGAGACAAGTGAAATAGCTCACTGGGTAAAGTTGTTGGATGCAGATGCTGATAACTGAAGTTTGGTCCCTAGAACCTATACAGTGGAAGGGGACAGCTGACTCCTATAAGCTCTCCTTGACCTCCACTTGCATGCTCCGATGAACACACACATACTAAATGCAACAAAAAGTTTACAATTTAATTCCTTGGAAAGTGAGAAGATAGATACTGGCCCACATTTCCACATGGCCCTATCTGACTGAAACTGAACTGCAGTCCTCTCTCAGAACATTGTTTCCAGTTTACCAAGGACTTGATTCTTTCCCACTGCACTATCCAACTTTCTTCTCCTGCAGCTCCAACCTCAGTTAGTTATGCTAATTTTAAGCCCTAGAGATCCCAAGTGTTTCTAATCAGTCTAACACATACATTCTCCTGCTGAAAAAGGACTCTATTGTCAGGTGGACATCAGAATTTAGCATAAATATAAAACCTTTGATAAAGTGTTTGTCTTATAAGCACAAGATTTGAGTTCAAGTCCCAGGATTTTATGTGTGTGTGTGTGTGTGTGTGTGTGTGTGTTTCTGTGTGTGTGTGTGTGTGTGTGTGTTTCTGTATGTGTGTGTATGTGTGTGTGTGTGTGTGTGTGTGTGTGTGTATGTGTGTAGAAGGCCACCTGACATGGAATGAACAACACTGAGGACAGACAGGAGGGTCCCCGGAGTTTGCTGGGCAGCCAATCTTGCCTAATAAGCAATCACAAGTCAATAAGAGACCATACCTCAAAAATCAGCACCCTAGGTTAGAAACATACATGGGAGGAGGAGACAGGCAGACAGACAGACAGACAGACAGACAGAGAAGAAAATATTCAAGTGTGCTTCCAACCTGAGGTCACTGAGATCGAGAGTTTGGTGCATATCCTTCAACATCAGTGGTTACGAGTGATTCTAATGTGGCCACTTCCAAAGGCAATTTGGTAAGAGTCGTAAAACTCTGAGTTGCATAAATTCTTTGATACTGTCATTACACACATCAGAATTTGTCTTACAGGTAAGCTGGGCACATGGGCTATTGCTAGTGAGCAGCAGTGATAAGTCAGACATGGCCTAAGTGTCTGGTTAAACGATAGTGCATACTGAGCACAGGACACTGGAACACAGCACTGGAAGAGAAAGACAGTGGCTGCTGGGAAATAAGAGACCCATGGCTGAAGCAATAGCCTTCACATGTTCTTTTTGTAATTTTATATTGTATTATTTTTTCCACTCACCCCTTGAGGTTATATAATACAGGCTATTTTTGGAAAAATACAAAAGCAAATGCCTCATAGGGCAGCTGTAGGGATGTAGCCTTGGCGACTGAGTTTCTGAATGAGAAGGATTACTTCAGTCTGTATTCTTTGGAGTTAGATGACTTTTGTTTTACAATAACAGAAAAAAGGTGGGACTTTTTTTTTTTTTTTGCTAATCTGATAGAGGAAAATGTAACTCACTTAATTTTGAATTTCCCCAATGGGACTAGAGGCTTAATGCTTCCCAAATCAGGCTGGCTGCTTTCCTCAAGTTTCAGGGTCTTTTGTAAGTCTTTTGTATTTCATTTAATAAAATTAAATCCAAATGATGTGGTACTTTTTTTCAAAAAATTGTATTAACTTGGTTTTTTAATTTCTTTAAACATAAGAAACATTTCCTTAATTTATTAAATATGTTGCAAACTTATTTTACTAGTGTATTTTTTTCTTATTTTATACAGCTAATAACTTTTTCTATTCAAGTGTTTTTGATATCATATTTGTATATTACTCTAATGAGTCTACTTTTTCCTCTTGCTTTAGAAACTTTTCAAGTATAAGATGTATGTCTGCTATTTTTAATATTTAAGTCTTTCATTCATCTAGAATTTATTTCATGAAGCCTAAGACTCAACCACTCTCTTCCAGGTATATAGTTAGTGCCAACATTTTCAATGCCTTGCCCCAAATTCCAGCTGTCACAGATCAGGTTTGCATTTGTGTAATAGACAGCCTTGCACGGTCCCTCTCCATTCTCAGCCTAGCCTAGCCTATCCATGGGAGCCTACACTAATGTCTCCATCTCCCAGACCCACCTGCTTCCTGAGGTAAGCCTGGCTTTGGCCAATGGGAAGCACTAAAGAGCAAAGGAAGAGTGTGTGGTGTGGACAGCTCTGTCTTAGTTAGGGTTTTATTGCTGTGAAGAGACGTGACCACAACAACTCGTATAAAGGGCAATATTTACTTTGGGGCTGGCTTACAGGTTCAGAGGTTTAGTCTTTTATCATCACGTTGGGAAGCATGGCAGCCTTCAGGCAGACATGGTGCTGGAGGAGGAGCTGAGAATTCTACATTTGAGCCTCAGGAGGCAGAAGGATACTGTCACACTGGGCAGAGCTTGAACTTAGGAGACATCAAAACTCACCCCCACAGAAACACACTTCCTTCAACAAGGCCACACCTACTCTAAAATGCCATGCCTCACAGTAGTAACACTACCTATGGCCAAATATTCAAACACAAGAACCTATAGGTTGTTTTTACTCAAACCACCACATTCCACTTGTAGCCCACAGGCTTGTAGCCATAACATAATGCAAAAATGCATTTATTCTAACTTCAAAAATCCTCATAATCTATAACAGTCTCAAACGTGTTTCAAAGTCCAAAGTAAAAAAAAGAGCAGATTACATAACATATGAAGGCATAGGATATACATTACCATTCCAAATCATAGGGATGGGAACATAGTGAAGAAATACTGGACCAAAGTTATTGCTAGACTTTCTAGGACCTGACAGGCACCAAATAATGATATGGGGACATTATTATTTCTAAAAGCTTTGACACTATAGTTAGCTCCCAGCTACCTCTAATTTAATTAACCTGTTTATTCTAGTTCACATGGCCTGTCACCCCCTCTCACTCTGGTGCACCCAACCTCTTCCATGTCACATGGGTGAATCCTCAGAGTCTCTCCTGGAGACCCTTTCTCTGCCCCAAAGTCCCACCTTCTACTTCTTGCTCAGCTATTGGCTGTCAGATCTTTACTAAAGCCAATCAGAGAACGACTTAAGCAGGTGAGGAAGAACAGAGACACACAGTGTACAAAAATGTTACCCCAATACATAGCAAGACCAAAAACCAGCTGAGCAAACTCCAAACTCTGAATCTCCATGTCTGACATCAAAACATTCTTCAGAATTTCATCTCCTTTCAGCTTTGTTGACTGCAATGGACCCTTTTCTCTTGGGCTGGTTCTACTCTCAGTCAGCAGCTCTCCTTGGCAGGGATCCCATAGCTCTGGCATCTCTAACTTCTTGAGGTCTCCAAGGCAATCCAGGCTTCACCTTTTCAGCTTCACATACATGGTCTCTCTGGGACTCTACACAGGAACACCCCTGCCACATGCCTGCCATTCACAGTTTTCCTTAGGAACAGAGGGAGATTCCATAATTTCTTTTTCTTCTATCTTTGACTCTAAAGCCAGAGCCACATGGCCAAAGCTGCCAAGTTCTGCTGCTTGCTGGGGCTGGAACATGACCTCCTTGTTCAATTACATCTTCACCAGTTTTCTGTTTTCAATGGTTTTCTTCACTGACTAAAGTTGGCTCTCCTGGAACTTACTCTGCTGGCCAGGTTGGCCTTGAATTCAGAGATCTTCATGCCTCTGTCTCCTGAGTGCTGGAATTAAAGGTGTGCACCTTAATGCCTGGACCTAAACTTTTCTTTAATTTCTCAAGTTTAGCTAGGTGGGGTCTTCCCTTGAGGTCACTGCTCCCTTTCTTCTATTTCTAAATCTGTTTATCTCCTTGAACACAAGATTTAGCTCCATTCCACCTCCTGGTGTCCCTTTTCTCCTTAAACCGTACATTTTGTATTTTTCCTTAATAAGATTGTTCCTTTTCATCAAAACACTATTCATAAGAGTTAACAGTAGTGACCTTACAACAGAATCTACACTAGGCTGGTTTGAGATATCCTTTGTCAATGCAATTAATACAACAAAACTCTTCACTTTAGCCTCAGGCAAATTTTTGGACATGGGCAAGAAGCGGCCAAAATATCACCAGAATAGTCTCTAGGCTACATACTAACAACTGCCTCTGAAACCTCTTGAGCCAGTCCCCAAACACTCAAATCACCCTCAGTACCACTGTCTTCTATATGTCTACTACTAGTATGGTCCATTGAGCAATACTTAAAGCGTTCAACTGCTTTTCTAATCCAAAGTCCCCAAATCCACATTCCTTCAACCAAAAATTTGGTCAGCCTATCACCCCAGTTCCTGGTTTTATTTTTGCAGAGACAACATAGTCATGCTATTTTTATAAAGGAAATGTTTTAGTTTGGGGCTGACTTAAAGTTTCAGAGGTTTAGTCCATTATCATCACGGTGGGAAGTATAGCAGTGTGCAGGGAGACCTGGAGCTGGAGGAGGAGCTGAGGGTTTGACATTTTGATCCTCAGGAAGCGGGATACTGTCACAATGGGCATAGCTTGAGCCTAGGAGACTTCAAAGCCTGCCCCTATAGTGACACACTTCCTCCAACAAGGCTACACCTACTCTAACAAAACCACACCTCCTAATAGTGCCCTGTGAGTCTACGGGAGCCATCCGATTTAAACCACCTTAGCCTTCTTCCTGGATTAGTTACAAAGTACCTCAACTTCCCCTCAGGTTCCCTAAGCCCTGAATATGACTCTACCTATACTCTATCAGTGCTTTCCATCTCATTTGAATATTCTTTTTGTTCTTATGCCTATTTGATACAATAGGTTCATGAGATTTGAATATGTTAATTAATCCAATATAATATGTGATTAAATATTTCAACACTACCCTTCTGTTTCACCATTTTTCTGAAAATAATGTTAAAATGTTGGGTTTTTTTTTTACATGAAATGATGTAATTCTCAGAAAAAAATAAAATTTTGATCAACATTGCACTAAATTTGGCTTAAAAACTATCATTTTTAGGATATAAATTTTACCCTTATTAAACTCAATATTTTCAAAATTTGATCACAATCCTCTTTTCATGTGAAAAAAGTTTACTCTTTTGTTTTTCAAAATTCACAAGAATTCAGTTACCCATGTTCAAATTCTAGAGTCATTTTCCTTTTTGCAGCTTCCTACATCCAAGTAGTTGGTAAATTCCTGCTATTAGCAAAAATGTCTCTAACAAATTCTATTTATTTGTGTGTGCATGTATTCCTCTGTGTGTGAGTGTGTGCTTGTGTGTGCACCTGTGTGTCTGTGTAGATATTCAGAGGCCAGAGGAGGAGGATGGGTGTTCTTTTTTTATTTCTCTAAGTGAAAGTCTCATTTGTGTTGCTGTGATAAAATAGCTTGACAAAAACCAACTTAGTGGGCAAAGAGTTTATTTTAGCTCATGATTCCGAGGTCCAGACCATGAAAGCAGGGAAATCACAGGGGCAGAAGCTTGAAAAAGGGTATATCAACTTCACAGTCAAAATCAGAAAGAAATGAACGCATGCATTCTCACTTGCTTATGTTCAGCTTGCCTTTTCCACACACAGTTCAGAAACTCCAACCTAGGGAATAGTGCTGCCCACAGTAGGCTGGGTCTTTCAATATAAATTAACTTGAAAATTCCACCAGAGACACACAAACAGGCTGACACAATGTAGCACTCCCTCATTAGGACTACTCCCAGTGGATCCTAGGTTTTACAGGTAATCATCACAGCCTGTCACTGAACCAGAAGCACACTACTCTGGCAACACTGCTTGGCCAGGAGGCTCCTTGGATCCACCTGCCTCTCCCCGCAAGACTTGGATTACAGGCATGTGCAACCATGACTTGTTTTTATGTGGGTGCTGGAGATTAAACTCAAGTCCTAGCCTTACACAGCAAGCACCCCTACCGTCTGGAGCCATCTCTCCAGCCTTCAATCTCAAATTCCTTCTTCTTCCTCTCAGAATGACAGATCCATATTGTCTCTGTCTCTTCAAAGAATTGACAACCCTTAGTTTCTAATCTCTAGTTCTTCTTCAATCTATTTTTCACGCTTCTCCAGAACTAGTTTGAGACATAAACATGAGCATGTCTTTTGTGTAGTGGAAAACTTTAATAGTTCTACATTAATAAAGCTAAACATCTTTCTGTAGACAGCCTTACTGGTGCATGTCTTTCACCCCAGCACCTGGGAGGCAGATGAAGACCCGGTTACTTAGCGAGTTCCAGACCAGCCAAGACTACATTCTAAGACCTTGTCAAAGAAAAACGTCTTTCATATTCTTACCTTTCTAGACCCTGTGCCTTTTGTTTATCAACCACTCCCCAAAATGTAGACAAACATGCGCACATGTGCACATACAGACATACACATGCACATGTGCACACACGGACACACACACTCACACATGCATTATTTTTGTGCTGCTCATAGTACAACCGAGGGGAGGAAAGATGTATTTTGAATAATGGTTTCAGAGGATCATCTTCATCTATTAACATGAAAGACATGTAGCTGAGGCTCCTCACAGCACAGGGACCAGAGAGGCAGAGAGGGCAGGCCAGAACTAGGAGCTGGCTATGACCTTCAAAAGGCTAACCTCTAATGACCTTTTGCCAACCAGATCCCACTTCTAAAAGGCTCCATTGCTTCCCAACATAATGCCTGTGGATGAAGAGTGATCCCGTGGGAGGCATTTCAGATCCAAACTATGGTACATACACTTATTGTTTCCCAGATCTTCTGTTTTGCTCATCTTTAAATTTTTTCTAATCCTTTGCTACCTGGCATGGTAACTGCCAGCAACATGTTAGGTTTCTATGTCCTTGAAACATGCCAGCCCAAGCTGAGATCTCATATAAATGTAAAATAGATATTAGATTTCAAAGTATTTGTATTCAAATTTGATGAGAAATAGTTCATCAATAATGTTTTCTTCGAAAAGATTGCATGCCAAAAAGATATTTTAATGAATATGTAGAATTAGGAAAAATCTATTCTTAACTTCGTCTATTTCTTTTTCCTGTTTCAATACATAGGCATCTGAGATTTCCTCTGTGGCTCACATTACACTTTTCTTGGACAACATCATTTTAAATCTTTCTTTCTTTCTTTCTTTCTTTTCCTGTTTCTGAGGAAATCTGATTTGTGCTTAAAGGCCTCTTTATGATATCACCTTTTGCTCTCCCCCCCTGCTACGACCCCAGAACACTTTGTTAATCCCTTCAGTGTTCATTTCTCCACAAGTTTATCACCTTATAAACCTGTTTCTTTAATCTCCAAACTAGCCAAGTACTCAGTCTAATTATATTGGCCAACTGGGGGGATGAAGGGCAGCTATTAAAAGCTACATTTAAGAACTAAAAATAATCACAAATTTTACCCTTAAGCTTATTGCCTTAGAGTCAGGAAAGGAAAATTCTTTTTATAACTACGCTACTAGAAAATGTTCAGCTTGTCAGGAGACCAAACCTCATTCTCTTTTAGGAGGAATTTGTCCTAGGAAACTTAATCTGAGACACTAAACCACACAGAACATCTCAGAGGGCTACAGATACTACAGAAGTATTCCTTATATGGCCATGTCTGCTATCAAGCACACTCCAAGAGGAAAACATGGTATTACAGAACAGATAAGTGAGCATTTATAGAATCAAGTCAGACGGTCCAGACAGAGCTCTCTTGAGTGATCGTACTTGATAAAGCAAGCTCAGAGGATATACCTGGATTGTTTACAATGTAGTCTAGCCATCTGTCTTCTACCGGGCTGTGAACTCTATTTATACTTATTAAATCTACTGTTGGATTCAATTCCTGTTCACACTGTTGGTTTTCTGTTTGCCTTGTCTGGGTCCCCTTAGTCTTTCATTTATTTCTTCCCCTGGATCCACCAAGCATCTTATTATTTGATCAGCTTTTTCAGGAATGTATTCTTTTTATCTTCCTATGTCTGTCTGATTAGTGTAATGTGAAGCTTGTTTTAAAATATACACTGTTGATCAAAAAAAAGGAAGAAAAGTTAAATGTTATTATATGGAAAAATTCATAGACAAGGAACTGGAAAAGACTTAATGAAAACACACCAACCAGAAGAAAGCTGTTACAACCACATTAATACCACAGAAACAAATACACACATGGCAAAGAAATAATTTGCCTAAAAATGCATGTAATTACTTAACTCTGTAGCCAAAATATATGTTAAGAACATTAGAACATTTTAAAAAAGAAATTTCTAACTCCTTAACCACAGTGGCAATGGTGGTTTAAATAAGAGTGGCCCCCATGGACTCATGTGCTTGAATGTTTGGCACGTAGGGAGTGGCACTATTAGGAGATGTGGCCTTGATGGAGTAGCTGTAGCCTTGCTGTAAGAAGTGTTTCACTGTGGGGACAGGCTTTAAGGTCTCCTGTGCTCAAGCTATGCCCAGTGTCACTGTCTCATTCTGCTACCTGTGGATCAAGATGTAGAACTCTCAGCTCCCCCAGCACCATGCCTGCCTGCAGGCTGCCATGTTCCCTACCATGATGAAAATGGACTGAATCTCTGAAACTGTAAGCCATCCCCAATGAAATGATTTCCTTTATAAGACTTGCTTTGGTCACGGTGTCTCTTCATAGTCTATAACCAAGAGAACATTATTGATGTAAACAAAGTAACAATAAATCTTGTGATTAAATAATGTGGTTGAGAGCAGCTTCCCTTAGTGTCTGTAGAGGATTTGTCCTAAGACCACCCCCAAAGATCCAAGTCCTAGGATGCTTGTCTCCCATAAAACAGGGCAGCATTTGTGTATCATCTACACACCTGCTCCCACAATTTAAAATCGCCTCTAGATTCCTTATGATGCCTAACAGAACTCATGTGCCCTGTGAATAAGTGCCATGCTGTATCATTCAAGAAATAATGACAGAGAAAAAAAGTCCATATGCTCAGTAGGGATAAAATATTTTTAAAAAATATTTCTATTCACAAGTGGTTTCATCCACAGATAAAGAGCTGATAGATACAGGTGCAGACTGTATATGAATCCTAAACACAACTTTTCAAACAGAACAAACTTAAAATGCATGACCTTATACAACCCCTCAGCATTACCCCCCTCTCAACAAAAAAACCACAATACTACACTGCCTATCCATGGCTCACTGAGAAGGAGAATATTAACAAAACAGGTAACTTTACAAATACCAACATTTGGAAATTTCTATATATGAGTGTGAGGAATCTAAGGAGATAGGAATAAATCAAAATAGAAATTCAAAAACACAAAAACCGTAAAAATATTCTTCATTAAAACTTATCAGATTAAGATACAGTTTAATTAGAAGAAATTAGAGCTAGCCCCGCAGGTAGGGGATTGCCTAGTAGATACAATGCACTGGGTTCATGGCTTTAACCCTTAGCTGTATATAAAACTGGAGCTTTATGCCTATGCCTTAGCTTGGATTTTGTTGCTGTCAGGAGACACCATAACCAAGGCAACTCTCATAAATAAAAACATTTAATTGGGGCTGGCTTATGGTGTCAGAGGTTCAGTCCATTATCATCATGATGTTAGGAAGTATGGCATGGTGCTGGAGAAGGAGCTTAGAGTTCTACATCTTGATCCAAAGGCAGTGAGGTTGATCATAGGAGACTTTAAAGCCCACCTGGCAGTGACACACTTCCTTTAACAAGGTTACACCTACTCCAACGAGGCCAGACCTCCTAATAGTGCCACTCCCTACAGACCAAGCACTCAAACACATGAATCTGTGGAGACTGAACCCATTCATACCATGTAATACTAGCACTTGGGAAGCAGAGGCATGAATATCAAGAGTTCAAGGTCAGCTTTAGTTACACAAGTTTGGGCCAGCCTGAGGTACATGGGAGCACATTTTAACAACGAAAGAAATCATTGAGTCTATACTCTTCAACATACAGTTTTTAAAATGAAAAAGGACTAAATATTAATGTCGTCAACAAAGGAATTAAAAACACACAAGACTGCACAGTGAAAAGACATATAAGAAAGGCAATACTAATGATGGGAATTGAGTCTGTCACACCAGGAGGGCCTCCATTTTCTTGCTACCTCTCCTCCACCTCCATCAGACTCCTGAACCATACAGGTAAGCTTCCCTTCTGCCTACCCATCTTCCTCTCTGACTGAGTCCTCTGGGCCAAGCCAAGCTTTCCTGATCAGCCTGTCATCCCAGGGGGACCCACTGCTCCATCAGACCTGAGACTCCTGAATCATACACGATAGCTTCCCTTGCCCCACCCAACTATACTGCTCTGCCTGAGCCCCATTAACCTCCTGGTCTGCACCTCCACCTGAAACCATGGCAGATAGACATGCCCGCCCTCGGACCCTAAAGCCAACCTGTCTCCCAGGAGGTCTGCCCTAAACAGGGACACAGGAGGCCAGACCTAACCAGAGACTGCACTGCCTGCCTCCAAAGAGGCCTGCTTTAACCTAGGTCACACAATTCTACCTGCCTCCAAGGAAGCCTGCTCCATTCTGAGACACCCAGGCTAGTTAACACTAGATATAAACAGATGTTGAAAGGCAAGTGAAAGAACATAAGTAACAGAAGCCAATGTAATTTGGCACCATCAGAACCCAGTTCACTTACCAAAGCAAGCCCTGGCTACCATAATAAAGCTGAATAGCAAGATTTTGACCTAAAATTTCATCTCACAAAAATGATAGAGACCAAGAAGGAGTTGCCATCCTAATACCTAATAAAATAGACATTCAACCAAAATCAATTCAAAAGAGACAGGGAAGGACACTTCATACTCATCAAAGGAAAAATTTAGCAAGATGAAGTCTGAATTATGAAGATCTATGCCTCAAACGCAAGAGCACCCACATTTGTAAAAGAAACTTTACTAAAGCTCAAAACACACATTGAACCTCACGCAATAATAGTGGGGGACTTCAACACCCCAATCTTTCTAACAGACAGGTCACTGAAACAGAAAGTAAACAGAAACACAGTGAAACTAACAGAAATTATGAACCAAATGAATTTAACAGATATCTACAGAACATTCCATCCTAAAACAAAAAAATATACTTTCTTCTCAGCACCCCATGGACCGTTCTCCAAAACTGAGTGCAGATTTTTACATAATCGGACACAAAACAAGCCTCAACAGATACAAGAAGATTGAAATAATCTCATGCGTTCTATCAGATCACCACAGACTATGTCTGGACTTCAATAACAACAAAAACAAAAGAAAGCCCACATAATCATGGAGAATGAGCAAGTCTCTACTCAATGATAACTTGGTCAGGGAAGAAATGAAGAAATTAAAGATTTTCCAGAATTCAATGAAAATGAAGGCACAGCATACTCAAACTTATGGGACACAAAGAGAGCAGTGCTAAGAGGAAAATTCATAGGACTAAGTGTCTTCATTAAAGAAATTGGAGAGATTCTATACTAGCAACTTCACAGCACACACCTAAAAACTCTAGAACAAAAAGAAGCAAATACACCCAAGAAGAGTAGACTGCAGGAAATAGCCAAGCTCAGGGTTTAAAACAACCAATTAGAAACAAAGAGAACAATACAAAGAATCAATAAAACCAAGAGCTGGTTCTTTGAGAAAATCAACAAGGTAGATAAACCCTTAGCCAGACTAACTAGAGGGCACAGAAACTGTATCCAAATTAACAAAGTCAGAAATGAAAAGGGAGACACTAGGGAATTTCAAAAAATCATCAGATCTTACTTCAAAAGTATATATTCAACAAAACTGGAAGATCTACATGAAATGGATGATTTTCTAAACAGATATCATGTACCAAAGTTAAATCAAGATCAGCTAAACTAAACAGTCTCACAACCCCTAAAGAAATAGAAGCAGTCATTAAAAACCTCCCAACCAAAAACAAAACAAATCAAAACAAAACAAAACCCAGGGCCCAAATGATTTTAGTGCAGAATTCTACCAGACCTTCAAAGAAGAGCTAATACCAATACTCTTGAAACTATTCCACAAAACAGACACAGAAGGAACACTATCTAATTCTGTGAAGCCATAATTACTCTGATACCTAAACCACACAAAGACCCAACAAAGAAAAAGAACTTCAGACCAAATACAAAAATACTCAATAAAATTCTCACAAACTAAACCCAAGAAGACATCAAAACCATCATTCACCATGATCAAGTAGGCTTCACTGAAGACATGCAGAGAGGGCTCAATATAGGAAAATCCATCAATATCATCCACTATATAAACAAACTCAAAGAAAAACATAACATGATCATCTCATTAGATGCTGAAAAAGCCTTTGACAAAATTCAACACCCCTTCATGTTAAAAGTCTTGGAGAGATCAGAAATTCATGGCACATACCTAAACATAATAAAAACAATATAAAGCAAACCAACAGCCATCATCAAATTAAATGGGGAGAACTTGAAGCAATCCCACTAAAATCAGGTACTAGACAACCCTGCCCACTCTCTCCCTACCTATTCAATATAGTACCTGAAATTCTAGCTAGGATAATTAGACAACAAAAAGGAGATCAAGGGATACAAATTGGAAAGGAAGAAGTCAAAATATCACTATTTGCAGATTATATGATAATATATTTAAGTGACCCCAAAAATTCCACAAGAGAACTCCTATATCTGATAAACAATGTCAGCGAAGTGGCTAGATATAAAACTAACTCAAGCAAATAAGTAGCCTTCCTTTATACAAATGATAAACAGGATAAAAAAGAAATTAGGTAAACAACAGCCTTCACAATAGTCACAAATAATATAAAATATCTTGGTGTAACTCTTACCAAGCACGTGAAAGATCTGTATGACAAGAACTTCAAGTCCCTGAAGAAAGAAACTGAAGATCTCAGAAGATGGAAAGACCTCCCATGTTCATGGATCAGTAGGATTAACATAGTGAAAATGGCCATCTTACCAAAAGCAATCTACAGGTTCATCCCCATCAAAATTCCAATGCAATTCTTCACAGACATGGAATGAGCAATTCTCAACTTCATATGGAAAAACAAAAAAGTCAGGATACACAAAACTATTCTCAACAATAAAAGAACTTCTAGGGGAATCACTATCCCTGACCAACAGAGCTGTACAACAGCAATGGTGATTTAAAAAAAAAAAAAAACACATGGTATTGGTACAGAGACAGGCAGGTAGATCAATGGAATAGAATTGAAGACCCAGAAATAAACCCACACACCTATGGAAACTTGATCTTTGACAAAGAAGCCAAAACCTTCCATTGAAAAAAGACAGTATCTTCAACAAATGGTGCTGGTTCACCTGGCAGTCAGCACATAGAAGAATGCACATTGATCCATTCCTATCTTCTTGTACAGAGCTCAAGTCCAAGTGGATCAAGGACCTCCACACCAAACCAGATACACTGGTGCTAATGAAGAGATGGTGGAGAAAAGCCTCAAACTCATTGGCACAGAGAAAATTTTCCTGACCAGAACACCAATGGCTTGGGCTCTAAGATCAACAATTGACAAATGGGACCTCATGAGACTGAAAAGCTTCTGTAAAGCAAAGGACACTGTCAATAGGACAAAACAGCAGTCTATAGATTGGGAAAAGATCTTCTCTAACCCTACGTCTGATATCCAAAATATAGAAAGAACTCAAGAGGTTAGACCCCAAAAACCCAAATAACCCAATTAAAATTGGAGTACAGAGCTCAACAGAATTCTCAACAGAGGAATCCTGAATGGCCTAGAAGCACTTAAAGAAAAATGTTCGACATCCTTAGTCATCAGGGAAATGCAAATCAAAACCACCCTGAGATTCCACCTCATACCAATCAGAATGGCTAAGATAAAAAACTCTACTCACAGCACATGCTGGCAATGATGTGGAGAAAGGAACACTCCTCCATTGCTGGTGAGATTGCAAACTGGTACAACCACTTTGGAAGTGAGGCGGTCCCTCAGAAAATTGGAGTTAGTTCTACCTGAAGACCCAGCATATACCACAAGGACACATGCTCCACTATGTTCATAGCAGCCTTGTTTATAATAGCCAGAAGTTGGAAACAACCCCAAAACCCAAATGTCCATCAATCAAAGAATGGATACAGAAAATGTGGTTCATTTACACAATGGAATACTACTCAGTTATTAAAAATGAGGACATCATGAATTTTGCAATATATGGATGGAACTAGAAAATAATATCCTGAGTGAGGTAACCCAAACCCAAAAGGACATGCAGGGTATATACTCACTGATAAGTGGATATTAGCCATAAAGTACAGAATACCCATGATACAACTCAGACAGAAGTTTAACAAGAAGGAAGGCCCAAGGGAAGATTCTCCATGAATCACTTAGAAGGAGGAACAAAACAATCATGTAAGGCAGAGAAAGAGGAACCTGGGTGGAAGAGTAAAGGGGGAGGGGAAAAGGGAGGCAGGATCAGGTATGGAGAAGACAGGGGAGAGAAGCCCAGAGAACCACAAGAATGAATGGAAATAAGCAGCTGTGGGTGGTGGGGTGTGGGAGGGAAGCTCTAGAAAATTCCAGAGACCTGAGATGTGAGAGGTTCCTAGGACTCAATGGGGATGACCTTAGTCGAAATGCCCCACAGTGGGGAGATGGACCAGTAGATAGACAGGGTCCCAGTGGAGGGATGGTATCAACAATATACCTTCAAATTTTTTGACCATGAATTGTTCCTGTCTAAAAGAAATAAAGGGACAAAAACAGAGCAGAGATTGAAGGAAAGGCCATCCAGTGACAGGCCCAACCTGGGATCCATCCAATGGATGGGCATCAAACTCTGACACTATTACTGATGCTATCTTGTGCTTGCAAACAGGAGCCTGGCATGGCTGTCCTCTGAGAGGCTCTACCAGCAGCTGATTGAGACAGATGCAGATACTCACAGCTTACCATTGGACTGAGGCTGGGGACCCTTATAAAAGAGTTAGGGGGGATGTAGGAGCTGAAGGGGAAGGCAACCCCATAGGAAGACCAACAGTGTCAACTAACAAGGATCCCTCATAACTCCCAGAGACTGGGCCAGCAACCAGAGTCTACATGGGCTGGTCCATGGCCCTTGGCACATATGTAGCAGAGGACTGTCGTGTCTGGCCTCAGTGGAAGAGGATGTACCTAATCCTGTAGAGACTTGATACCCTAGGGAAGGGGAATGTAATGGGGGGAGTGAGTTAGGGGGAGTCAGGTGGGTGGAGCACCCTCTCAGAGGCAAAGGGGAAGGGGGATGTAATGGGGGAGTGAGTTAGGGAGAGTCAGGTGGGTGGAGCACCCTCTCAGAGGCAAAGGGGGAGGGGGAGGGGGTGAAGAACTCTTGGAGAAAGGACAAGGAATGTGGGCAACAGTTGGAACGTAAATAAATAAATAAATAAATAAACAGTTGGAATGTAAATAAATAAAACAATAAAAACAAAAGAAATTGAAAATAAACACCAAAGAACCAAAAGTTGATAGTTTTTAATGAAGCTAACAAAACAAAAACAATGAACAAACAGAAATCCTGGTAAACATATTAAGAGGTAAAATAATATAATCTGTGCTAGCATATTAGGAATTTTTAAAAGGGACCTATAGATGTTGTCTTTAAATCATCTGTGTTCCTTTTTGACTATTTTGGATAAAATAGATCAAACAAAATCTAGCCCCAACAAATAATAGACTCGCTGAGTCATTTTAGAACATTTCAGGGACAGGCAATTCAGCATAGAATGATCCAAAACATTTACTACCCTAACTCAGACCTGACCCAGTTTCTCTCAGTCCCTCACATCTATTCTCCTTCACGTTAGTTCCACTGCTGTTAAATACTCTCCTGGTAGGATGACATATCTGGCATTTCTCCAAGTAGATTCCTGAGCAAAGCATAAGACTTTCTCAATGGCTCCATAGATAGGCTCGTGTGCCTCTGGTCAGCGCCTGAGCCCCTCTTCACCCAGTAACCGTGCAGCTTTGGTTGGCTGAACCTGTATCCCACACATTCTGCAGGAAAGCAGGAGCAGGCTTACCCTCTAAGTAACTAGGCTGAGCAAGTTACCATGACTAGCCGTCTGGCAAAGGTAATGACTGTGTGCTCGCCTACCGCTTTGGGCAAATACTTGATTTCAAAGCAAGCTCTGACCCTATCAGCTCTCCAAGAAAATTTGTTCTTTTACAGGAAATAATTCAATACTATTCCTGGAATTCAAGGGGGTTCCCTAGGTCACCTGATGATACAGGAGAAACTGAAGCCATCACTTTCGGTTCTTAGTTTCTTTAGTAAAATGATTTAAGAATGAATTCAAACAGAAGCTCCAAGACAATTTTATGAGAGTGTAAACGAAAAGCTCCCATGGCAGACAAGGCTGAAACTTTAAGCGGCAGCCCAGAGGAGACGCAAAGGCAATGTTTAAACTGTGGGGGGTGGGGTGGGGGGTGAGCTTTAGGGAAACAGTAAGAATACCCAAAGCATGAGAGAAGGCATGCTTAGATTCTGGCCGGGATCAGAGACAGAAAAAAGGAAAAAGGAAAAGCAGTGCCTTACTGACCCAGGCCACAAGCAGGCATTAAAGGAGAATTTATCCTGCCTATCTCTTTACCCTGGCTTAAGGTGAGCCTGCCTGCCCTGGGGTGCTTCCTTGACGAGACAATTGAATTGACCTCACTGGAATGTAGAATGTTGGGTCTGCAGCCAGACCAGAGAGTCTGTTCTTTTGACCAGAACTTTTTCTTTAATGGGTTTTACTGCTTCTCTAACAAAAATACAGGCCTGTCTACCTAAACCCAAGTGGCTTGCCAGAAAGGACTGTTTGGATTTGGTTAAATTTGGCTCTGAATTGTTTTGAAGACATATTTGCCAACAAAAAGTTCTCAAGAGTCAAATTCTAAAAGTCACTGTGTCCCTCTCAGATTTGTCTATAAAAACAGATTCTACTTAAAAATCAGCACCGTGCGCTATGAAGTTTGTTCTTCATTTACGTACTAAAAAGAAAAAAAAAATCTCCCTCTAGTGCTGCCTTGTCTGGGCATTACATTTACAGCTGGGAAAACAAAAACAAACCGCAAAGACCTTAGTTATGTGGGGACTGGGGTGGGGGTGGGGTGTGTGTTCAAGAGGACACCGAGACAGATACCTAGGGAGTGAAGTTTATTAGCAGACTTGGTGCCATGGACAGACACAAGTAAGAGTGTGATGGAGAGCTTTGAGGAGTGCTGAGACCTGAGCAGCAAAGATAGACAACACTCAGAGTCTCTGGGGAAACCAGCCACAGCCAGTGTGCACAGGAACAAGCTTCTTGTTCTAGCTTATAGCCTCCCTCTGATGGTAAAAAAGCTTTCCCAGCTGGAGCCAGAAGCCAGGCTCTGGGATTCCCTTGCAGGATGCAGGGAAGTGTGTGTGTATT